>NW_027331938.1:6317906-6651839 GCF_048418815.1 Hemitrygon akajei | reverse complement strand
GTCCAGTAGACAGGCCTGTTCTATTTCGACCTCATCCTGATCGAGATCCTTTTCACTTGTGAATACTGAAGCAAAGTATTCATTTAGGACCCCCCCAACCTCCTCCGCCTCCAGGCACATGTTGCCCTCTTTGTCCTTTGGTGATGTTATGTGGAACTTCTCTCTGAGGGTGCGGAACAATAAAACATAAGAAACAGGAGCAGGAGAGGACTATCAGGCCCGTTCAGCCCGCTCCGAAATTCAATGAACTCATTGCTGATGTGGCCATGGGCACAACTCCGCCTCCCTGCCTTTCCCCCACAACCCTTAGTTCCCCTTCGATGCAAATCTCCCTTCAAATTTGTCTTCTATATGTTCACTGAGGGAGCCCGCACTGCCTCATTCGGCAGAGAATTCCACAGATTCACCACTCTCTGGGAAAAGCCCTTCATCCTCACATCCGTCCTAAATCTACACCGCTCGAATCATGCGGATGAGAGACCCATGGTTCTAGTTTCACCCAACAGTAGAAACAGATTTCCGGCCTCTATCCTCTCTATCCCTTTCACAATTTTATAAGCGTCGATAAGATCTCCGCTGACAGGTCTGAATTCCGGCTCGTACAATTTCTGCCGACTCTGTCTCCCCTCGTAGTGGAATGCTGAGCTGAAAAAAGAAACAGTGGACGTGGGTTCGATTTCAGAAGTTGTGAAAGAGATGCATGGTGTCATGGACACGTCACGGAGGGCTGTGGTTCTGGCGCGGATCGATTGGCCGAGCTGCGCAACAGATGGACACGGACTACAAGATGGGAAGGGTCATATTTCTGTGCTGCGGGGTTCTCAGACCCTTCGATTTAAAAACAGCATCATAAGATAACATAGAGGCATTTGTCTCCTGGCTTTGTCTCCTGGGTGATAGGACAATGATACCTAATGCGGACAATGACAAATTTACGATTTTAAAGGTGGGTCTCGTCACAGCTCAAGAATTTTATTGCAAAACAGGTTTTAAAAAAACAGATGTCCCACTGTGAGGGAATGGACTGAGGAAATGGTTAAGGTTTCTTCATACGAACACATGTTGGGAAGAATTAACAGTGAGGGAAAAGTGCAAGACGCCTGGGGTCAATTTCGGTTTTATGTTAATTTAAACTTAAATTAGAAGTTTTGTTTTCTATTTCTTAGTTTTATGTGTTTTCCTGTCATGGGATGGCTGTGTAAATATGTTGTACTGTATCTGCTCTATGATATGCTGTGCTGCTTTGTAAAATAAGAATAAATAATAAATTATTGAATTACAAAAAAAAAAGAGACAGCAATCAATGAGATGGTTAAAAAGAAGCTGGAACTGCGGAATATGACATCTGCCAGAAAAAATACCCCTGAGCGAGTAAGTTATTGAGAAGCTTAGATCCCAAGGAAGGCAGGCGCACCTGACACAGCATGATGAATGCTTGGGGCATTCCGAAGCGGCGGGTTGATGCAGAACTGAAATTTCATCACCAGGTACACGAACACAAGGAGGATATTTTTACCAATACCCACATAGTCACACATTAACCCTGTCATCGTCCCAAACGTCGACTGAACCTTTTTTCCCTCCATACATGCTGTCTGACGTGCTGAGTTACATTGAACATAGAATAGCAGAGCACATTACAGGCCCTTCGGCCCACAATGTTGTGCTGATCCTCAAAACCTGCCTCCCATTTACACCCCCTCCCACCTTAAATTCCTCTATATACCTGTCTAGTAGTCTCTCAAACTTCACTAGTGTATCTGCCTCCACCACTGACTCAGGCAGTGCATTTCACGCACCAACCACTCTCTGAGTGAAAACCTTCCTCTAATATCCCCCTTGAACTTCCCTCCCCTTACCTTAAAGCCATGTCCTCTTGTACTGAGCAGTGGTGCCCTGGGGAAGAGGCACTGGCTGTTCACTCTGTCTATTCCTCTTAATATCTTGTACACCTCTATCATGTCTCCTCTCATCCTCCTTCTCTCCAAAGAGTAAAGCCCTAGCTCCCTTAATCTCTGATCATAATCCATACTCTCTAAACCAGGCAACATCCTGGTAAATATCCTCTGTACCCTTTCCAATGCTTCCACATTCTTCCTATTGTGAGGCGACCAGAACTGGACACAGTACTCCGAGTGTGGCCTAACTGGAGTTTTATAGAGCTGCATCATTACATCGCGACTCTTAAAATCTATCCCTCGACTTTTGAAAGCTAACACCCCATAAGCTTTCTTAACTACACTATCTACCTGTAAGGCAACTTTCAGGAGTTCCTCTATCATTCTGTGTGTGTTGGCTGGTTTCCGAGCGTCTGTAGGCTTCCTCCCGCTTTGTGATTGGATCACCGACAAACACACGCTGACCCTCTGGGTCACCCCCGTACTCTTCAGCACCTCGCCCTCCCACTCGAACTCCGCAAATATGCCGAGCATCCGTCATCACAGATTGACGCGAGGCGCTGGTTTGCGGGGGCAGCGAGTGGAAAGCGCTGAAGCAAGCGGGGCCCGGCTGGACTCCCCGTGCGAGGCAGACCGCGGGGGGTCATCGGCAAGGGCCAATCGGAAGCTTGGAAGCCGGCGGCGATTGTGGGAGCGGTCACCGTGTGAGTGGGGCCACTGTGTGAGTGGGGAGTTGAGGCTTTGGCTCGGAGACACTTCCTCAACAAGAGGATGTGCCTAGAGTGTGATTCACCGGTTTGTTTCAATAGACAATAGACAGTAGGTGGAGGAGTAGGCCATTCGGCCCTTCTAGCCAGCACCGCCATTCACTGTGATCATGGCTGATCATACACAATCAGTACCCCGTTCCTGCCTTCTCCCCATATCCCTCGACCCCGCTATCTATAAGAGCTCTATCTAACTCTCTCTTGAATGCATCCAGAGACTTGGCCTCCACTGCCTTCTGGGGCAGAGCATTCCACGTATCCACCACTCTCTGGGCGAAAAAGATTTTCCGCATCTCTGTTCTAAATGGCCTTACCCCTTATTCTTAAACTGTGGCCTCTAGTTCTGGACTCACCCATCAGCGGGAGCATGCTTCCTGCCTCCAGCGTGTCCAATCCCTTAATAATCTTATATGTTTCAATCAGATCCCTTCTCATCCTTCTAAATTCCAGTGTATATAAGCCCAGTCGCTCCAATCTTTCAACATATGACAGTCCCGCCATTCCGGGAATTAACCTTGTGAACCTACGCTGCACTCCCTCAATAGCAAGAATGTCCTTCCTCAAATTGGGAGACCGAAACTGCACACAATACTCCAGGTGTGGTCTCTCCAGGGCCCTGTACAGCTGCAGAAGGACCTCTTTACTCCTATACTCAATTCCTCTTGTTATAAAGGCCAACATGCCATTAGCTTTCTTCACTGCCTGCTGTACCTGCATGTTTACTTTCATTGTCTGATGTTTCCTTTCTTTCTTTCGTGGGATTGAGTTCAAGAGCCAAGAGGTAATGTTTGCAGCTATAGAGGACCCTGGTCAGACTCCACTTGGAGTACTGTGCTCAGTTCTGGTCGCCTCACTACAGGAAGGATGTGGAAACCATAGAAAGGATGCAGGGGAAATTTACAAGGATGTTGTCTGGATTGGGGTGGATGCCTTATGAGAATAGGTTGAGTGAACTCGGCCTTTTCTCCTTGGAGCGACGGAGGATGAGAGGTGACCTGATAGAGGTGTACAAGATGATAAGCGGCATTGATGGTGTGGATAGTCAGAGGCTCTTCCACCAGGAGCTGAAATGGTTGCCACAAGAGGACACAGTTTTAATGTGCATGGAAGTAGGTACAGAGAAAATGTCAGGGGTACGTTTTTTTACACAGTGATTGGTGAGTGCGTGGAATAGGCTGCTGGTAACGGTGGTGGAGGCGGAAACAATAGGGTCTTTTAAGAGACACCTGGATGGATACATGGAGCTGAATAAAATAGTGGGCTATGGGACACATATAGAGTGGAGATATAGAGAGTTTCCTATAGTGGAGGAGTCTAGGACCAGAGGACACAGATAGAGTGGATGTAGAGAGGATGTTTCCTATAGTGAGGGAGTCTAGGACCAGAGGACACAGATAGAGTGGATGTGGAGAGGATGTTTCCTACAGTGGGGGAGTCTAGGACCAGAGGACAGAGATAGAGTGGATGTAGAGAGGATGTTTCCTACAGTGGGGGAGTCTAGGACCAGAGGACACAGATAGAGTGGATGAGGAGAGGATGTTTCCTATGGTGGGGGGAGTCTAGGACCGGAGGACACAGACTCTGTTTCTCTGTCTCTCTCTCCCCTCTCTAGCTCTCTCTCCCACAACACCAGGTTTAGGGACAGTTATTACCCCTCATCCATCAGGAAGGAGGTACAGGAGCCTCAGGGGTTCTGCATGGATATGTTGCAATGAGACAGGGGAAAGAATTGTAGGATATAGGAACGGTGGTGTAGAAACGCTGTTGTGAATCTAGTCAAGAAAAAATAAAAGCTTACAAAAGGTTCGAAAATAATCTAGGTAATGATAGAGATCCAGAATATAACAGGGCTCGCAGGAAGGAGCTTAAGAATGAAATTAGGAGAAAGGGTAAAGTGTAGATTGGTGTTGTGTGTGTGTGTGTGTGTGTGTGTGTGTGTGTGTGTGTGTGTGTGTGTGTGTGTGTGTGTGTGTGTGTGTGTGTGTGTGTGTGTATGTGTGTGTGTGTGTGTGTGCGTGTGCGTGTGCGTGTGCGTGTGCGTGTGCGTGTGCGTGCGCGTGCGCGTGCGTGTGCGTGTGTGTGAGAGTGAGAGAGAGAGAGAGAGAGAGAGAGAGAGGAGAGAGAGAGAGAGAGAGAGAATGGGTGAATGGATTTAGAATGTAAGTCTACCGTCTGATCCTCACTCCGGAACAGGAGGTGGCGCTATTGCACCATTAAGCCGGGTGCCAACCGCCGTCAAACAGAAAGAGGAAGAAATTAGGAGAGCCCGGCAGGGGCCTGAGAAGGCCTTGGCGGGCAGGATTAAGGAAAACCCCGAGGCATTCTACAAGTATGTGAAGAGCAGGAGGATAAGACGTGAGGAGAATAGGGACCAATCAAGTGTGACAGTGGGAAAGTGCGTTTGGGGACCGGAGGAGATCCCGGAGATAGTCAATGAATGCTTTGCTTCAGTATTCACTACGGGAAAGGATCTCGGCGATTGTAGGGATGACTTGCAGTGGGATTGAAAAGCTTGAGCATGTAGATATTAAGAAAGAGGATGTGCTGGAGCTTTTGGAAAGCATCAAGTTGGATAAGTCACCAGGACTGGATGGGATGCACCCCAGGCTACTGTGGGAGCCGAGGGAGGAGATTGCTGAGCCTCTGGAGATGATCTTTGCATCATCAATGGGGACGGGAGAGGTTCCGGAGGATTGGAGGGTGGCGGATGTTGTTCCATTATTCAAGAAAGGGATGAATGAATGTATTAATGAATGAATGAATTAATTAAATGAATGAATGAATGAAATTAATTTATCTCGGTCAGTACAGAACATAACAAAAAGCATCATTTATAACGATGATTTCACAGGACATAATTACAACAAAAAGCACAGATATTCTTTAAAACAGACCGAAAGGGTATTATTACGTCCAGCCCTCTTACTTGTGCAGGAACAGATTTGGCGTCAATCATCACTTCAAAAACAAAAAAAATTCATAATCTTTTAACACAAAATCCAATTCCAGATATCATTTGTTTACATTACTCCCATTCATTTTAAATCATGCATTTTATATTTCTTCATTAAATGATTTTTGAATATCTTTCCAAACTTGTTAAGTGCAGTGCATGTTTTTAAATTCTTACAGCCATTCCCCTGCCTCATTTTCGTGGTCCTCTTACCACCCACATTTCTCTTTTATTTTCAACGTACTTGAAAAAAACTTTTACTATCCACTTTGATGTTGTTCGCGAGCTTGCTTCCATATTTCATCTTTTTCCCTTCTAATGATTTCTTTAATTGCTCTGTGCAAGTTTTTAAAAACTTCCCACTAATTTGTGCTCTGTTGAATGTCCTTTCTTTTGCTTTTACAATGTCTTTGACTTCCCTCGTCAGCCACGGTTGCGCTATTTTGCCATTTGAGTATTTCTTCATTTTTGGGAATACCCGTCTCCTGCACCTTCCTCATTTTTCTCAGAGGACACACGCCATTGCTGCTCTGCTGACATCCCTGACATCAGCTTCTTCCAATTTACCTTGTCCAGCTCCTCTCTCTCAACCCTATAACCATTTTACAATTACAGCACGGAAACAGCCCACCATCGGCCCTTCTAGTCCGTGCCGAACGCTTACTCTCACCTAGTCCCACCGACCCGCACTCAGCCCATAACCCTCCATTCCTTTCCTGTCCATATACCTATCCCATTATTTAAATTAATTTTTTTAAATGTTCTCACAACTGTTCCATAGATTCACCCCTCTGACTGAAATACAATGATTTTTTTACATTTGTTCTTTGCCTTTGTTTCTGAAACATACACGTTCCTCTCAGATCATGTTGACTCTCTCTCTCATTTTTAAACAAACTTTGAATACTTTATGGTGACCATCCATTCTTACTTTATACATAATTTGTATTGAGTCGAATGATCTTTATTGCCATTATACATTGGTACAGTGAAACCCTGTTTAGCTTCCTCGGGCAATTAAATAAAACGGGTAGGATAAAAACAAGACAGTGATAGAAAAACAGTATTAAATAGATAAGTAGCAGAAAATAAGTTGCAGCAGCACCAGAATATCAGAGTGATGCACAAAGTGCCGCTAGTGCAAGTATTTGAGTTCATGTGTGTGCTCACAGTTTCCGTCACTCTTCTGTGGGGAGTGATGTGACGGAGGCCACAGCTCCGGGCTCGAAGCCGTTCCTCAGTCTACTTGCTCCGGCTTTTAGTGTCCCGAAGCTTTGGCTGGACGGCAGCGGATCACTCAGTCTGCTGGAATAGATGGCGTCCAGTCCCGGGAGCTCCATCCCGTCGATTCGCTGGCCGCCCTCACCACGCGATGCAGGGCCCTCTCGCTCAGCGGCGGTGCAGCCGGCAGACCACACGGTGGCGCTGTTGGTCAGGATGGTTTCAGACAGACAGAGACCGACTGTATTGATCCCGAGGGAAATTGGGTTTCGTTACAACCGCACCAACCAAGAATAGTGTAGAAATATAGCAATATAAAACCATAAATAATTAAATAATAATAAGTTAATCATGCCCAGTGGAAATAAGTCCAGCACCAGCCTAGTGGCTCAGGGTGTCTGACACTCCGAGGGAGGAGTTGTAAAGTTTGATGGCCACAGGCAGGAATGACGTCCTATGATGCTTAGTGTTACATCTCGGTGGAATGAGTCTCTGGCTGAATGTACTCCTGTGCCTAACCAGTACATTATGGAGTGGATGGGAGTCATTGTCCAAAATGGCGTGCAACTTGGACAGCATCCTCTTTTCAGACGCCACCGTCAGAGAGTCCAGTTCCACCCCCACAACATCACTGGCCTTACGAATGAGTTTGTTGATTCTGTTGGTGTCTGCTACCCTCAGCCTGCTGCCCCAGCACACAACAGTAAACATGATAGCACTGGCCACCACAGACTCGTAGAACATCCTCAGCATCGTCCGGCGGATGTTAAAGGACCTCAGTCTCCTCAGGAAATAGAGACGGCTCTGACCCTTCTTGTAGACAGCCTCAGTGTTCTTTGACCAGTTCAGTTTATTGTCCATTCGTATCCCCAGGTATTTGTAATCCTCCACCATGTCCACACTGACCCCCTTGGATGGAAACAGGGGTCACCGGTGCCTTAGCCCTCCTCAGGTCCACCACCGGCTCTTTTTCACATTAAGCTGCAGATTATGTATTGTGCTTCTGTCGAAGTTGGGGCAACAGCCCTTAGGGGAGTTTATTTTTTTTAAAAACTACAAAATCTCTGAAATTTGAAGTGTTTAGTTGAATAAATAGTGGATTGGTTGGCTCATAATAACTTGTCTTATTTACAATTTTGTATAACTTTCTTTTGGAGTAGAAAAAATTGAATTTGTATTTGATTTGTACATCTACACAGTAAGTCATTAGGGAGGAGAGATGCCCCAGGAAATTATAGACCAGTCAGTCTTACTTCACTGGTCGGTAGGTTGATGGAGAAGATCCTGAGAGGCAGGATTTATGAACATTTGGAGAGGCATAATATGATGAGGAACAGTCAGCATGGCTTTGTGAAAGGCAGGTCGCGCTTTACGAGCCTGATTAAATTTTTTAAGGACGTGACTAAACACATTAATGAAGGAAGAGCAGTAGATGTAGTGTATATGGATTTCAGCAAGGCATTTGATAAGGTACCCTATGAAAGGCTTATTGAGAAAGTAAGTGTCCAGGATCAGAGGGTCCGAGTCCATAGGACACTCAAAGCAGCTGCGCAGGTTGACTCTGTGGTTGAGAAGGCGTACAGTGTATTGGCCTTCATCAATCATGGGATTGTGTTTTAAGTGCAGAGAGGTAATGTTGCAGCTATAGAGGACCCTGGTCAGACCCCACTTGGATTCCCCCACTCAGTTCTGGTCGCCTCACTACAGGAAGGATGTGAAAACCATAGAAAGGGTGCAGAGGAGATTTACAAAGGATGTTGCCTGGATCGGGGAGCATGCCTTATGAGAACACGTTGAGTGAACTCGGCCTTTTCCTCCTTGGAGTGACGGAGGGTGAGAGGTGACCTGACAGAGGTGTATAAGCCGATGAGAGGCATTGATCGTGCGGATAGTCAGAGGCTTTTTCACCAGGGCTGAAGTGGCTAGCACGAGGAGGCAGAGTTTTAAGGTGCTCTGGTCACTGAATTATAGGAAAGATGTCAACAAAGTAGAGAGAGTACAGAGGAGATTAACCAGAATGTTACCTGGGTTTCAGCACCTAAGTTACAGAGAAAGGTTGAACAAGTTAGGTCTTTATTCTTTGGAGCGTAGAAGGCTGAGGGGGGAACTTGATAGAGGTGTTTAAGATTATGAGGGGGATAGATCGAGTTGACGTGGATAGGCTTTTTCCATTGAGAGTAGGGGAGATTCAAACAAGAGGACATGAGTTAAGAGTTGGGGGCAAAAGTTTAGGGGTAACATGAGGGGGAACTTCTTTACTCAGAGAGTGGTAGCTGTGTGGAACGAGCTTCCAGTAGAAGGTGTAGAGGCAGGTTGGGTATTGTCATTTAAAGTAAAATTGGATAGGTATATGGACAGGAAAGGAATGGAGGGTTATGGGCTGAGTGCGGGCCGGTGGGACTAGGTGAGATTAAGCGTTCGGCACGGACTAGAAGGGCCGAGATGGCCTGTTTCCGTGCTGTAATTGTTATATGTTATATGAGATGCTGGCAGGGATGACAGCAGAGCAGCAACGGGGTGAGTCTCTGGGGGAAAATGAGGAAGGTGCCAGATAGATGTATTCCAAAAACGAAGAAAGTAAATACTCAAATGGCAAAATAGTACAACCGTGTCTGACGAGGGAAGTCAAAGCTAATGTTAAAGCAAAAAGAGAGCGGGCATTCAACAAAGCAAAAAATAGCGAGAAGACAGAGAATTGGGAAGCTTTCAAAACCCGACAGAGAGCAACTGAAAGAATCATTAGAAGGGAAAAGGTGAAATATGGAAGCAAGCTGGCAAACAATAGTCAAATTTGACAGTAAAAGATTGTTCAAGTATGAAAAAGTCAAAAGAGAGATGACAGTGGCCCAAGAAATAACACTGGGGGCCAAGGAGATGGCAGAGGAACTGAATGAGTATTTTGCGTCGGTCTTCACTGTGGAAGACACTAACAGTGTGCCTGATGTTGTACTGAGTGAAGGGAAGAGGAAGTGGGTGCAGTTACTGTTACATGAGAGAAGGTTCTCGAAATACTGAAAGACCTAAAGGTACATAAGTCACCCGGACCAGAGGAACTGCACCCTGAGGTTCTGAAAGAGGTATAGAAACATAGAAAATAGGTGCAGGAGTAGGCCATTCGCCCCCTCGAGCCTGCACCGCCATTCAGTATGATCATGGCTGATCATCCAACTCAGAACCCCGTACCTGCTTTCTCTCCATACCCCCTGATCCCTTTAGCCACAAGGGCCGTATCTA
Source organism: Hemitrygon akajei (assembly GCF_048418815.1). NCBI lineage: Eukaryota > Metazoa > Chordata > Chondrichthyes > Myliobatiformes > Dasyatidae > Hemitrygon > Hemitrygon akajei. The sequence goes on along the minus strand of NW_027331938.1, from coordinate 6,641,766 downwards.
ACTCCCCTCTTAAATATAGCCAATGAAACCGGCCTCAACTGTTTCCTGTGGCGGAGAATTCCACAGATTCACCACTCTCTGTGTGAAGATGTTTCTCCTCATCTCGGTCCTAAAAGGCTTCCCCTTTATCCTTAGACTGTGACCCCTCGTTCTGGACTTCCCCAACATCGGGAACAATCTTCCTGCATCTAGCCTGTCCGATCCCTTTAGAATTTTATACGTTTCAATAAGACCCCCCCCTCAATCTTCTGAATTCCACCGAGTATAAGCCTAGTCGATCCCAGTCTTTCTTCATATGAAAGTCCTGCCATCCCAGGAATCAATCTGGTGAACCTTCTTTGTACTCCCTCTATGGCAGGAATGTCTTTCCTCAGATTAGGGGACCAGAACTGCACACAATTAGCGGTAGAGATTGTGGTGGCATTAGAAATGATCTTTCAAAACTCATCGGACTCTGGGATGGTGCCGGAGGGCTGGACCATTGCAAAACGTCACTCCGCTCTGTCAGAAAGGAGGAGGTAGCAGAAAAGGAAATTACAGACCAGTTCGCCTGACCCCAGCGGTTGGGAAGACGTTGGAGTCAATTGTTACGGATGAGGTGATGGAGTACTTGGTGACACAGGACAAGATAGGACAAAGTCAGCAGGGTTTCCTTCAGGGAAAACCTTGTCTGACGAGTCTGTCGGAATGTCTTGTGGAGATTACAGGTAGGACAGATAAAGGGGATGCAGTGGATGTTGTATATTTGGGACTCTCAGAAGGCCTTTGACAAGGTGCCGCACAATGAGGCCGCTCACCGAGTTAAGAGCCGTGGCATTACAGGGAAGTTACTAACATGGTTAGGGAATCGGCTGATTGGTAGGAGGCAGCGAGTGGGGAATGAAAGGATCCTTTTCTGGTTGGCCGCCGGTAACCAGTGGTGTTCTGCAGGGGGTCGATGTTGGGGCATCTTCTTTTTGTGCTGTATATCAGTGATTTAGACGATGGAATGGACGGCTTTGTTGCCAAGTTTGCAGGCGATACGAAGGTCGGTGGAGGGGCAGGTAGTGTTGAGGAAACAGGTAGGATGCAGAAGTACTTAGATGAGGAGAACGGGCGAGAGAGTGGCAAGTGAAACACAATGTTGGAAAATGCGCGGGGTCACGCACTTTGGTAGTTGGAGTAACTGTGCAGACTGTTTTCTAACTGGGGCGAAAATCGGAGAATCTGACATGCAAAAGGGACGCGGGAGTCCGTGCGCAGAAAGTTCACCTTGCAGGCAGTGGTGAGGATGACAAACGCCATGTCAGTGTTCATCTGAAGAGCTCCAGACTCTTGGAGCAGGGATGTGATGCTGAGGCTTTATAAGGCACCGGCGAGGCCCCGCCTCGAGCACCGTGAACAGTTTTGGGCCCCTCGTCTACGAAAAGACGTGCCGGCTTCAGAAGGATTTCACAGGAGGGCCGCAAGGATGATTCTGGGAATGAAAGGGTTATCAGAGGAGTAATGCGGCTGTGAGGCCGAGACAGAGTCGATGTGAAGAGGATGCTCCCTATGGTGGGGGAGTCTCGGACAGCAGGGCACAGACTCAGAGTAGAGGGGCGTCCGTTTACAACAGAGATGCGGAGAAATTTCTTTGGCCGGAGGGTGGTGATCGTGTGGAATGTATTTACCGCTGGCCCAGTGGATTCCGGGCCGTTGGGTGTATCTAAGACAGAGGCTGATGGGCTTTTGATTGGGCACAGCATCAGAGTTCACGTGGACAAGGCTCCCCAGGGGTCACTGGCTCCAAAGGGTTCTTTTACCTCAAGCTGACCAATCACCCCCGGTTCATTACACGACACCCAATCTAGTGTCTAGGCTCAATGACAAATTCCTGTAAAACGCCATCTCTTAGGCATTCAACAAACTCTCTCCCTTGAGATCCATTACCAGCCTAATTTTCCCAATCGACCTGCATGTTAAATTCTCCCATGATTATCATAACATTGCCCTTTTAAACAGCTTTTCTATTTCATAGAAACATAGAAAACCTGCAGCACAATACAGGCCCTTCGGCCCACAAAGTTGTGCCGAACATTTCCCTATCCTAGAAATTACTAGGCTTACCTATAGCCCTCTATTTTACTAAGCTCTACGTACCTATCCAAAAGTCTCTTAAAAGACCCTATCGTATCCGCCTCCACCACAGTTGCCGGCAGCCCATTCCACACACTCACCACTCTCTGAATAAAAAACTTACCCCTGATATCGCCTCTGTACCTACTCCCCAGCACCTTAAACCTGTCTCCTATTGTGGCAGCCATTTAAGCCCTGGGAAAAAGCCTCTGACTATCCGCACGATCAATGCCTCTCATCGTCATATACGCCTCTATCAGGTCACCTCTCATTCTCCGTCGCTCCGAGGAGAAAAGACCGAGTTCACTCAACCTATTCTCACAAGGCATGCTCCCCAATCCAGGCAACGTCCTCGTAAATCTCCTCTGCACCCTTTCTATGGCTTCCACATCCTTCCTGTAGTGAGGCGACCAGAACTGAGCACAGTACTCCAAGTGGGGTCTGACCAGGGTCCGTTCCCATTGTAATGTTCGGCCCACATCCCAGCTACTGTTGGGAGGCCTGTGTATAACTGCCATCAACGTCCTTTGACCCTTGCAGTTTCCTACCTCAACCCACAAGGGTTCAACATCTTCCGATCCGATGTCACATTTTTCTACTGATATAATGCCATTCTTAACCAGCAGAGCGACACCACCCCCTCTAACTACTGAGCCCTCTGATCAATTCCGGTTCATTGAGCAACTCCCAATCCGGAATAGCTCTACAGGGGCTGCTCCAGAAACCCATAGAACACTACAGCACATTACAGGCCCTTCGGCCCACAATGTTGTGCCAACCCTCAAACCCTGCCTCCCATACAACCACCCCCCCCACCTTACATTCCTCCATATACCCGTCTAGTAGTCTCTTAAACTTCACTAGTGTATCTGCCTCCACCACTGACTCAGGCAGTGCATTCCAGGCACCAACCACTCTCAAAGTGAAAAACCTTCCTCTAATATCCCCCTTGAACTTCCCTCTCCTTACCTTAAAGCGGGGAGTGGTCGCTCCGTGCCCTCCTGAAGTCAACAACCATCTCCTTTGTTTTGTTCACATTCAGAGACAGGTTGTTGGCTCTGCACCGGTCCGTTAGCCGCTGCACCTCCTCTCTGTAAGCTGACTCGTCGTTCTTGCTGAAAAGGGGAAGTACAACTAGATCTAGATCTGGATACCCCCCACCATAGGGAACATCCTCTCCAATGCCCACCTTATCCAGTCCTTTCAATATTCGGTAGTTTCAATGAGATCCCCCCCTCCCCCCCCCCCCCCGCATTCGTCTAAATTCCAGTGAGTCCAGGCCCAAAGCTGCCAAACGCTCCTCGTATGTTAACCCATTCGTTCCCGGAATCATCCTCGCAAACCTCCTCTGGACTCTGTCCAACGACAACACATACTTTCTGAGATGCAGGGCCCAGAACTGTTGACAATACTGCAAGTGCGACTGACTGGTGTCTTATAAAGGCTCAGCATTATCTGTCCGCTTTTATATTCTATTCCCCTTGAAATGACCAGTGGGTTACCGCAAGGCTCGGTGCTGGGACCGCAGCTATTCACGATATACATTAATGATTTAGATGGAGGAATTAAAAGTAACATTAGCAAATTTGCAGATGACACAAAGCTGGATGGCAGTGTGAAATGTCAGGAGGATGTTAGGAGAATGCAGGGTGACTTGGACAGGTTGGGTGAGTGGGCAGATGCATGGCAGATGCAGTTTAATGTGGATAAATGTGAGGTTATCCACTTTGGTGGCAAGAACAGGAAGGCAGAATACTATCTGAATGGTGTCCAGTTAGGAAATGGGGAAGTACAACGAGATCTAGGTGTCCTTGTTCATCAGTCACTGAAAGTAAGGATGCAGGTACAGCAGGCAGTGAAGAAAGCTAATGGCATGTTGGCCTTCATAACAAGGGGAGTTGAGTACAGGAGTAAAGAGGTCCTTCTGCAGTTGTACAGGGCCCTGGTGAGACCCCACCTGGAGTATTGTGTGCAGTTTTGGTCTCCAAATTTGAGGAAGGACATTCTTGCTATCGAGGGAGTGCAGCGTAGGTTCACAAGGTTAATTCCCGGAATGGCGGGACTGTCATACGTTGAAAGATTGGAGCGACTGGGCTTGTATACACTGGAATTTAGAAGGATGAGAGGGGATCTGATTGAAACATAGATGATTATTAATGGATTGGACACGCTAGAGGCAGGAAACACGTTCCCGATGTTGGGGGATTCCAGAACCAGAGGCCACAGTTTAAGAATAAGGGTTAGGCCATTTAGAACGGAGTTGAGGAAAAACTTTTTCAACCAGAGAGTTGTGGATCTGTGGAATGCTCTGCCTCAGAAGGCAATGGAGGCCGAGTCTCTGGATGCTTTCAAGAGAGAGGTCGATAGAGATAGCGGAGCCCAGGGATATGGGGAGAGGGCAGGAACGTGGTACTGATTGTGGATGGTCAGCCATGATCACAGTTAATGGCGGTGCTGGCTCGAAGGGCCGAATGGCCGACTCCTGCACCTATTGTCTATTGACTTCTGGTTGTAGTTTATTTCGTCTGTTTTGGGACTGTGAATGTGCTAAAACATTTTGGGTTGATGTTTGTTAATTTATAGATCAATACATTAATATGGATTTTACTTTTTGTTTTGAAAACATTTCATTAGGGTTTACTAATAGGACCAAATCTCATAGAAATCCTTATGCAGATGATACTAAGGTAGGTGGCGTTGTGGATAATGAAGTAGGTTTTCAAAGCTTGCAGAGAGATTTAGGCCAGTTATAAGAGTGGGATGAACGATGACAGATGGAGTTTAATGCTGATAAGTGTGAGAAGCTACATTTTCGTAGGACTAATCAAAATAGGACATGCAGTGTAAGTGGTAGGGTATTGAAGAATGCAGTAGAACAGAGTGATCTAGGAATAATGGTGTATACTTGCCTGAAGGTGGAATCTCATGTGGATAGGGTGGTGAAGAAAGCTTTTGGTATGCTGGCCTTTATAAATCAGAGCACTGAGTATAGGAGTTGGGATGTAATGTTAAAATTGTACAAGGCATTGGTGAGGCCGAATTTGGAGTATTGTGTACAGTTCTGGTCACCGAATTATAGGAAAGATGTCAACAAAATAGAGAGAGTACCGAGGAGATTTACTAGAATGTCACCTGGGTTTCAGCACCTAAGTTACAGGGAAAGGTTGAGCAAGTTAGGTCTTTATTCTTTGGAGCGTAGAAGGTTGAGGGGGGACTTGGTAGGGGCATTAAAAATTACGAGGGGGATAGATGGAGTTGACGTGGATAGGCTTTTTCCATTGAGAGTAGGGGAGATTCAAACAAGAGGACATGAGTTGGGAGTTAGGGGGCAAAATTTTAAGTGTAACTCGAGGGGGAATTTCTTTACTCAGAGAGTGGTAGCTGTGTGGAATGAGCTTCCAGTAGAAGTGGTTAAGGCAGGTTCGATATTGTAATTTAAAGTAAAATTGGACAGGTATATGGACAGGAAAGGAATGGAGTGTTATGGGCTGAGTGCGGGTCGGTGGGACTAGGTGAGAGGAAGCGTTCAGCACGGACTAGAAGGGCCGAGATGGCCTGTTCCCGTGCTGTAATTGTTACATGGTTACATGAGAAATAATTCTTTCTTTATCACAAATCTTTTGGTAATTTACAGCAAATTTTATTATCCATAAGTGTCAATACAGCAATAAGAAACCTTCATTTATATTTTTTAAGTCAGACATCAAAACGATATAACTGACCGGCGACAAGGAGTGACCGGTTGAATAATCAATCCCGTTTCACACCGTCACTCTGCATCGGTGAACCGATGATTATAAAATCACACTTCAGGGCCGTGTCCGGGATCGCTGCAGATCCAGGGTCACTGCCGAGGGATTTGTCCATTTAACATCATTATATCGGCCAGGCTGCCGAATGCACCGTCCTCAGCAAAGGGAGCAAAAGGATTCTCTCCCAGGATCATACCCCCCCACCCCGGGACACCGGTGTCCCAGACTAAGACCCGGACCCCGGGCTCTTCCTGTCCGGTTAATTCCCCGGGGAGTCACGTGGGGAATCTCGAACACGCACATCCGGCGGAAGCTGCCCCGCCGGACAACAGGCGGATACACGTCATGGCGGGACCGCTGCGAGGGACGCACACAACGCGAGGACCGAGCCGGTTCCGTTAAAACCGTTGGGAATCAGCCCGGCGCGCGGCCGATAAAGGTGAGGGTGGGAGTTAAAGGTGAGGGCGGGGAGTCGGCCAAATGTCCCCACCCCGCGGGCGGGGATGTTCACACGGTCACTCTCAGTCCGGGTCTGGGTTCCTGCAGAGATCTCAGTTCCTTCATCCCGGTCTCACTGAACCGATTGTCCCACAGCCTGAAACAGATGGGAGAATAAAGATGAAATAAACAGATTACACAACAGTGTCAGTAGCAGAAGACCGGGGTTAATGTTTCAACAACACTCACAGACAAATATCACCAGAAAAACCGCGGATCCGCTGATATTTTATCACATTGAACATTAACACAAACACTCACAGGATCCACTTCAGACTAAGGAGGGTCTGTATGAGGCGGCGGAGAGCGGGGACAGATCGGTCTGTCAGAGAGTTTTCACTCAGGTCCAGATCCTTCAGTGATGGGTTTGTACTGAGAGCGGAGGCGAGATCCTCGGCACCGGAATCTGTGAGACCGACACTGTTCAGCCTGGAGATGAGAGAGAGTGAGGGTGAAGGACACAGAGAGACAGGAGACGGTACAAATCCCCAGTGTTTATCAGTAACACAATTACTGATCACATTAATGTTCAGTGTCAGACACCCAGTGACTGTAAACACAATCTCCCACAGTCTGGTACTTACCACAGTGTCTGTATTTTACACTCCGGGTTCCTCAGAGCCGCAGACACCAGTTTCACTCCTGAATTTCCCAGTTTATTATTGTTCAGTCTAAACACAAACAGACAAATTGATGAACATAGTGATTAAAACCGTGTGTCTGGGGGCATTTCTCTCACTCGGATATTTCAGGGAGCATTAAACCCTTTATTAATTCACTAATCGTAGTTCCCATCACTGTCAATGACCCTCACTGCCCAGCTCCAATGAATTCACCGAATGTCAGTAATTTCGTCTGTCGGTGTGACCCTGTAAACTCCACATATTCTCTCTTATTCCCTGATGGATAGAAAAGTGTTCCTGAGGTGAGACAATCGGAAAGGGCAGGGGTGAAGGGGAGAAAGTCAAACAGTGAGGAAGATTTGAGAATCGGGAAATGTCGATGGGAGATGGAGGAAGAGACATCTCCTAAGGTAAAGGATGGAAAGACACAGAAGGAAGCGGATGTGGAAGAGAGATCCCACAAGAGGAAGTGGGGTGGGGGAGAGAGATCCCACAGGAGGAAGGGGGATGTGGGACAGAGATCCCACAAGAGGAAGGGGGATGGGAAAGAGAGATACCACAAGAGTAAGGGGGATGGAGGACAGAGATCCCACAGAAGGAAGTTGGATGGAGAAGAGAGATCACACAGGAGGACGGGGGATGGGGGAGAGAGATCCCACAGGAGGAAGGGGGATGGGAGAGTGAGATCCCACAGGAGGAAGTGGGATGGGGAAGAGAGATCCCACAGTAGGAAGTGGGATGGGGAAGAGAGATCCCACAGGAGGAAGGAGGGTGGCGGAGAGAGATCCCACAGGAGGAAAGGGGATGGGGGAAACAGATCACACAGGAGGAAGGGGATGGGGGACAGAGATCCCACTGGTGGAAGGGGATGGGGGAGAGAGAACCTACAGGAGAAAGGGGGAAGTGGAAGAGAGATCCCACAGGAGGAAGGGGGATGTGGAAGAGAGATCCCACAGGAGGAAGGGGGATGGAGGACAGAGATCCCGCAGGTGGAATGGGGATGTGGGAGAGAGTTCCACCAGGAGGAAGGGGGATGTGGGAGAGAGTTCCCACAGGAAGAAGGGGGATGTGGGAGAGAGATCCCACAGGAGGAAGGGGGATGTGGGAGAGAGATCCCACAGGAGGAAGGGGGATGTGAAAGAGAGATCCCACAGGAGGAAGGGGGATGTGGAAGAGAGATCCCACAGGAGGAAGGGGGATGGGGAAGAGAGATCCCACAGGAGGAAGGGGGATGTGGAAGAGAGATCCCACAGGTGGAAGGGGGATGGAGGAGAGAGATCCCACAGGAGGAAGGGGGATGTGAAAGAGAGATCCCACAGGAGGAAGGGGGATGTGGAAGAGAGATCCCACAGGAGGAAGGGGGATGGGGGAGAGAGATCCCGCAGGTGGAATGGGGATGTGGGAGAGAGTTCCCACAGGAAAAAGGGGGATGTGGGAGAGAGATCCCACAGGAGGAAGGGGGATGTGGGAGAGAGATCCCAAAGGAGGAAGGGGGATGTGGGAGAGAGTTCCAACAGGAGGAAGGGGATGGGGGAGAGAGATCCTACAGAAGGAAGGGGGAGAGAGATCCCACAGGAGGAAGGTGGAGAGAGATCCCACAGGAAGAAGGGGGACGGGGAAGAGAGATCCCACAGGAGGAAGGGTGACGGGGGAGAAATATCACACACGAGGAAGGGGATGGGGGAGAGAAATACCACAGGAGGAAGGGGGATGTGGGAGAGAGTTCCCACAGGAGGAAGTCTCCCACACGAGGAAGGGGGACGGGAGAAAGAGATCCCACAGGAGGAAGGGGAACGGGGGAGAGAGATCCCAGAGGAGGAAGGGAGATGGGGAAGAGAAATCCCACAGGAGGAACGGGGATCCAACAAGAGGAAGGGGTATGGGGTAGAGAGATCCCACAATAGGAATGGTGGTAGGTGGAGAGAGATCCCACAGGAGGATGGGGGATGGGGAAGAGAGATCCCACAGGAGCAACGGGGACGGGGGAGAGAGATCCCACAGGAGGAAGGGGGATGGGGGATAGAGATCCCACAGGAAGGGGAATGGGGAAGAGGGATCCCACCGGAGGAAAGGGATTGGGAAGAGAGATCCCACGGGCGGTTGGGGGAAGGGGAAGAGATATCCCACAGAGGAAGGGGGATGGGGGAGAGAGATCACACAGGAAGGGGGATGGGGAAGACGGATCCCCCCGGAGGAAAGAGATAGGGAAGAGAGATCCCACAGGAGGAAGGGGGACGGGGGAGAGAGATCCCAAAGGAGGAAGGGGGACGGGGGAGAGAGAACCCACAGGAGGAATGGGGACGGGGAAGAGGGATCCCACAGGGGGAAGCGGGATTCAGGAAGAGAGATCCCATAGGGGGAAGGGAGATGGGGATTAGAGATCCCACAGGAGGAAGCAGAAATAGGAACAAAGATCCCGCAGGAGGATTTGGGATGGGGAAAATGGATCCCACAGAAGGTAAGGGGATGGGGTAGAGAAACCCCCCTGGGAGTAGGGGGAATGGGAATAGAGGCCCTACAAGGTGTATGGTTAGAGCGATCCCATGGGAGGAAGCGGGATGGGGAAGGTAGATCCCACAGGGGGAAGCGGGATGGGGAAGAGAGATCACACAGGGGGAAGGGAGATGGGGATTAGAGATCCCACAGGAGGAAGGGGGATGCGGAAGAGAGATCCCACAGGAGGAAGGGGGATGTGTAAGAGAGATCCCACAGGAGGAAGGGGGATGTGGAAGAGAGATCCCACAGGAGGAAGGGGGATGGGGGAGAGAGATCCCGCAGGTGGAATGGGGATGTGGGAGAGAGTTCCCCCAGGAGGAAGGGGGATGTGGGAGAGAGTTCCCACAGGAAGAAGGGGGATGTGGGAGAGAGATCCCACAGGAGGAATGGGGATGTGGGAGAGAGATCCCACAGGAGGAAGGGGGATGGGGGAGAGAGATCCCGCAGGTGGAATGGGGATGTGGGAAAGAGTTCCCCCAGGAGGAAGGGGGATGTGGGAGAGAGTTCAAACAGGAAGAAGGGGGATGTGGGAGAGAGATCCCAGAGGAGGAAAGGGGATGTGGGAGAGAGATCCCAGAGGAGGAAGGGGGATGTGGGAGAGAGTTCCAACAGGAGGAAGGGGATGGGGGAGAGAGATCCCACAGGAGGAAGGTGGAGAGAGATCCCACAGGAAGAAGGGGGACGGGGAAGAGTGATCCCACAGGACGAAGGGGGACGGGGGAGAGAGATCCCACAGGAGGAAGGGGATGGGGGAGAGAGATCCCACAGGAGGTAGGGGGATGTGGGAGAGAGATCCCACAGGAGGAAGGGGAATGGGGGAGAGAGATCCCACGGGAGGAAGGGGAACGGGGGAGAGAGATCCCAGAGGAGGAAGGGGGACGGGGGAGAGAGATCAAACAGGAGGAAGGGGAACGGGGAAGAGAGATCCCACAGGAGGAATGGGGACGGAGCAGAAAGGTCCCACAGGAATAAGGGGGATGGGGGACAGAGATCCCACAAGAGGAAGTGGGATTGGGCAGAGAGATCCCACAAGTGGAAAGGGGATGGGGAAGAGAGATCCCACAGGAGGAAATGGGATGGGGCAGAGAGATCCCACAGGAGGATGGGGGATGTGGAAGAGAGATCCCACAAGAGGAAGGGGGATGGGGGAGAGAGATCCCACAGGAGGAAGGGGATGGGCGAGAGAGATCCCACAGGAGGAAGGGGGATCGGGAGAGAGATCCCACAGGAGGAAGGGGGATGGGGGACAGAGATCCCACAGGAGGAAGGGGGATGGGGAAAAGAGGTCCCACAGGAGGAAGGGTGATGGGGATGAGAGATCCCGCAGGTGGAAGGGGGATGTGGGAGAGATTTCCACACAGGAAGAAGCGAGATGGTGGAGAGAGATCACACAGGAGGAAGGGGGACGGGGGAGAGAGATCCCAGAGGAGGAAGTGGGACGGGGGAGAGAGATCAAACAGGAGGAAGGGGAACGGGAGAGAGAGATCCCAGAGGAGGAAGCGGTACGGGGGAGAGAGATCAAACAGGAGGATGGGGGACGGGGAAGAGAGATCCCACAGGAGGAATGGGGACGGAACAGAATGATCCCACAGGAGAAATGGGGATGGGGGACAGAGATCCCAAAGGAGGAAGGGGGATGGTGGAGAGAAATCCCACAAGAGGAAGGGGCCGGGGGAGAGAGATCCCACAGGAGGAATGGGGACGGGGAAGAGGGATCCCACACGGGGAAGCGGGATGGGGAAGAGAGATCCCAAAGGGGGAAGGGAGATGGAGGTTAGAGATCCCACAGGAGGAAGCAGAAAGGTTAACAAAGTTCCCGCAGGGGGATTTGGGATGGGGAAAATGGATCCCACAGAAGGTAAGGGGATGGGGTAGAGAAACCCCCCTGGGAGTAGGGGGGATGGGAATAGAGGCCCTACAAGGTGTATGGTTAGAGAGATCCCATGGGAGGAAGCGGGATGGGGAAGATAGATCCCACAGGGGGAAGCGGAATGGGGAAGACAGATCACACAGGGGTAGGGAGATGGGGATTAGAGAACCCACTGGAGGAAGGGGGATAGGGAAGAGAGATCCCTCAGGAGGAAGGAGGAAGGTAAAGAGAGATCCCACAGGAGGAACGGGGATGTGGAAGAGAGATCCCACAGGATGAAGGGGGATGGGGGAGAGAGATCCCGCAGGTGGAATGGGGATGTGGGAGAGAGTTCCCCCAGGAGGAAGAAGGATGTGGGAGAGAGTGCCAACAGGAAGAAGGGGGATGTGGGAGAGAGATCCCACAGGAGGAAGGGGGATGTGGGGGAGAGATCCCACAGGAGGAAGTGGGATCGGGGAGAGAGATCCCGCAGGTGGAATGGGGATGTGGAAGACAGTTCCCCCTGGAGGAAGGAGGAAGGTGAAGAGAGATCCCACAGGAGTAAGGGGGATTGGGAAGAGAGATCCCACAGGAGGAAGGTGGATGGGGGAGAGAGATCCCGCAGGTGGAATGGGGATGTGGGAGAGAGTTCCCCCAGGAGGAAGGGGGATGTGGGAGAGAGTTCGCACAGGAAGAAGGGGGATGTGGGAGAGAGTTCCCACAGGAAGAAGGGGGATGTGGGAGAGAGATCCCACAGGTGGATGGGGGATGTGGGAGAGAGATCCCAGAGGAGGAAGGGGGATGTGGGAGAGAGTTCCAACAGGAGTAAGGGGATGTGGGAGAGAGATCCCACAGGAGCAAGGGGTAGAGAGATCCCACAGGCGGAAGGGCATGGGGGAGAGAGATCCCACAGGAGGAACGGGGAGAGAGATCCCACAGGAGGAAGGGGGATGGGGGAAGAGAGATTCCACTGGAGGAAGGGGATGGGGGAGAGAGATCCCACAGGAGGAAGTAGGATGTGGAAGAGAGATCCCACAGGAGGAAGGGGGATGTGGAAGAGAGATCCCACAGGAGGAAGGGGAATGGGGGAGAGAGATCCCACAGGAGGAAGGGGGATGGGGGACAGAGATCCCACAGGAGGAAGGGGGATGTGGGAGAGAGTTCCCACAGGAGGAAGTCTCCCACAGGAGGAAGGGGAACGGGAGAAAGAGATCCCACAGGAGGAAGGGGAACGGGGGAGAAAGATTAAAAAGGAGGAAGAGGGACGGGGAAGAGAGATCCCACAGGTGGAATGGGGACGGAGCAGAAGGATCCCACAGGAGGAAGGGGGATGGGGGCAGAATCCCACAGGAGGAAGGGGGATGGGGGAGAGAAATCCCGCAGGTGGAAGGGGGATGTGGGAGAGATTTCCCACAGGAGGAAGCGAGATGGTGGAGAGAGATCACACAGGAGGAAGGGGGACGGGGGAGAGAGATCCCAGAGGAGGATGTGGGACGGGGGAGAGAGATCAAACAGGAGGAAGGGGAACGGGAGAGAGAGATCCCAGAGGAGGAAGGGGTACGGGGGAGAGAGATCCCACAGGAGGAATGGGGACGGGGAAGAGGGATCCCACACGGGGAAGCGGGATGGGGAAGAGAGATCCCAAAGGGGGAAGGGAGATGGGGGTTAGAGATCCCACAGGAGGAAGCAGAAAGGGGAACAAAGTTCCCGCAGGGGGATTTGGGATGGGGAAAATGGATCCCACAGAAGGTAAGGGGATGGGGTAGAGAAAACGCCCTGGGTGTAGGGGGGATGGGAATAGAGGCCCTACAAGGTGTATGGTTAGAGAGATCCCATGGGAGGAAGCGGGATGGGGAAGATAGATCCCACAGGGGGAAGCGGAATGGGGAAGACAGATCACACAGGGTTAGGGAGATGGGGATTAGAGATCCCACTGGGGGAAGGGGGATAGGGAAGAGAGATCCCTCAGGAGGAAGGAGGAAGGTAAAGAGAGATCCCACAGGAGGAACGGGGATGTGGAAGAGAGATCCCACAGGAGGAAGGGGGATGGGGGAGAGAGATCCCGCAGGTGGAAGGGGGATGTGGGAGAGATTTCCCACAGGAGGAAGCGAGATGGTGGTGAGAGTTCCCACAGGAAGAAGGGGGATGTGGGAGAGAGATCCCACAGGAGGAAGGGGGATGCGGGAGAGAGATTCCACAGGAGGAAGTGGGATCGGGGAGAGAGATCCCGCAGGTGGAATGGGGATGTGGGAGACAGATCCCCCTGGAGGAAGGAGGAAGGTGAAGAGAGATCCCACAGGAGTAAGGGGGACTGGGAAGAGAGATCCCACAGGATGAAGGTGGATGGGGGAGAGAGATCCCGCAGGTGGAATGGGGATGTGGGAGAGAGTTCCCCCAGGAGGAAGGGGGATGTGGGAGAGAGTTCCCACAGGAAGAAGGGGGATGTGGGAGAGAGTTCCCACAGGAAGAAGGGGGATGTGGGAGAGAGATCCCACAGGTGGATGGGGGATGTGGGAGAGAGATCCCAGAGGAGGAAGGGGGAAAGAGATCCCACAGGCGGAAGGGCATGGGGGAGAGAGATCCCACAGGAGGAACGGGGAGAGAGATCCCACAGGAGGAAGGGGGATAGGGGAGAGAGATTCCACAGGAGGAAGGGGATGGGGGAGAGAGATCCCACAGGAGGAAGTAGGATGTGGAAGAGGGATCCCACAGGAGGAAGGGGGATGTGGAAGAGAGATCCCACAGGAGGAAGGGGAATGGGGGAGAGAGATCCCACAGGAGGAAGGGGGATGGGGGACAGAGATCCCACAGGAGGAAGGGTGATGTGGGAGAGAGTTCCCACAGGAGGAAGTCTCCCACAGGAGGAAGGGGAACGGGAGATAGATATCACACAGGAGGAAGGGGAACGGGGGAGAGAGATCCCAGAGGTGGAAGGGGGACGGGGGAGAGAGATTAAACAGGAGGAAGGGGGACGGGGAAGAGAGATCCCACAGGTGGAATGGGGACGGAGCAGAAGGATCCCACAGGAGGAAGGGGGATGGGGGCAGAATCCCACCGGAGGAAGGGGGATGGGGGAGAGAAATCCCACAGGAGGAAGGGGGATGGGGAAGAGATATCCCACAAGAGGAAGTGGGGTGGGGCAGAGAGATCCCACAAGAGGAAAGGGGATGGGGAAGAGAGATCCCACATGAGGAAATGGGATGGGGCAGAGAGATCCCACAGGATGATGGGGAATGTGGAAGAGAGATCCCACAAGAGGAAGGCGGATGGGGGAGAGAGATCCCACAGGAGGAAGGGGATGGGCGAGAGAGATCCCCCAGGAGGAAGGGGCATGGGGGAGAGATCCCACAGGAGGAAGGGGGTTGGGGAAGAGAGGTCCCACAAGAGGAAGGGAGAAGTGGGATGTGGGAGAGAGATCCCACAAGAGGAAAGGGGATGTGGAAGAGAGATGGCACAGGAGGAAGGGGGATGTTGTAGAGAGATCCTACAGGAGGAAGGGGGTTGAGGGAGAGAGATACCACAAGAGGAATTGGGATGGGGAAGAGAGTTCGCACAGGAGGGAGGGGGATGGGGAAGGGTGAGCCCATAGGACGAAGGGTGATGGGGATGAGAGATCCCGCAGGTGGAAGAGGGATGTGGGAGAGATTTCCCACAGGAGGAAGCGAGATGGTGGAGAGAGATCACACAGGAGGAAGGGGGACGGGGGAGAGAGATCCCACAGAGGAAGGGGGATGGGGGAGAGAGATCACACAGGAAGGGGGATGGGGAAGACGGATCCCCCCGGAGGAAAGGGATAGGGAAGAGAGATCCCACAGGAGGAAGGGAGATGGTGGAGAGAGATCACACAGGAGGAAGGGGGACGAAGGAGAGAGATCCCACAGGAGGAAGGGGGACGGGGGAGAGAGATCCCAAAGGAGGAAGGGGGACGGGGGAGAGAGAACCCACAGGAGGAATGGGGACGGGGAAGAGGGATCCCACAGGGGGAAGCGGGATGGGGAAGAGAGATCCCATAGGGGGAAGGGAGATGGGGATTAGAGATCCCACAGGAGGAAGCAGAAATAGGAACAAAGATCCTAGAACAAGGATTTGGGATGGGGAAAATGGATCCCACAGAAGGTAAGGGGATGGGGTAGAGAAACCCCCTTGGGAGTAGGGGGAATGGGAATAGAGGCCCTACAAGGTGTATGGTTAGAGCGATCCCATGGGAGGAAGCGGGATGGGGAAGGTAGATCCCACAGGGGGAAGCGGGAGGGGGAAGAGAGATCACACAGGAGGAAGGGGGATGTGTAAGAGAGATCCCACAGGAGGAAGGGGGATGTGGAAGAAAGATCCCACAGGAGGAAGGGGGACGGGGGAGAGAGATCCCGCAGGTGGAATGGGGATGTGGGAGAGAGTTCCCCCAGGAGGAAGGGGGATGTGGGAGAGAGTTCCCACAGGAGGAAGGGGGATGTGGAAGAGAGATCCCACCGGAGGAAGGGGGATGGGGGAGAGAGTTCCCGCAGGTGGAATGGGGATGTGGGAGAGAGTTCCCACAGGAAGAAGGGGGATGTGGGAGAGAGATCCCACAGGAGGAATGGGGATGTGGGAGAGAGATCCCACAGGAGGAAGGGGGATGGGGGAGAGAGATCCCGCAGGTGGAATGGGGATGTGGGAAAGAGTTCCCCCAGGAGGAAGGGGGATGTGGGAGAGAGTTCAAACAGGAAGAAGGGGGATGTGGGAGAGAGATCCCAGAGGAGGAATGGGGACGGAGCAGAATGATCCCACAGGAGAAATGGGGATGGGGGACAGAGATCCCAAAGGAGGAATGGGGATGTGGGAGAGAGATCCCACAGGAGGAAGGGGGATGGGGGAGAGCGATCCCGCAGGTGGAATGGGGATGTGGGAAAGAGTTCCCCCAGGAGGAAGGGGGATGTGGGAGAGAGTTCAAACAGGAAGAAGGGGGATGTGGGAGAGAGATCCCAGAGGAGGAAAGGGGATGTGGGAGAGAGATCCCAGAGGAGGAAGGGGGATGTGGGAGAGAGTTCCAACAGGAGGAAGGGGATGGGGGACAGAGATCCCACAGGAGGAAGGTGGAGAGAGATCCCTCAGGAAGAAGGGGGACGGGGAAGAGTGATCCCACAGGACGAAGGGGGACGGGGGAGAGAGATCCCACAGGAGGAAGGGGATGGGGGAGAGAGATCCCACAGGAGGTAGGGGGATGTGGGAGAGAGATCCCACAGGAGGAAGGGGAATGGGGGAGAGAGATCCCACAGGAGGAAGGGGAACGGGGGAGAGAGATCCCAGAGGAGGAAGGGGGACGGGGGAGAGAGATCAAGCAGGAGGAAGGGGGACGGGTAAGAGAGATCCCACAGGAGGAATGGGGATGGGGGACAGAGATCCCACAAGAGGAAGGGGAATGGGGCAGAGAGATCCCACAAGTGGAAAGGGGATGGGGAAGAGAGATCCCACAGGAGGAAATGGGATGGTGCAGAGAGATCCCACAGGAGGATGGGGGATGTGGAAGAGAGATCCCACAAGAGGAAGGGGGATGGGGGAGAGAGATCCCACAGGAGGAAGCGGATGGGCGAGAGAGATCCCACAGGAGGAAGGGGGATCGGGAGAGAGATCCCACAGGAGGAAGGGGGATGGGGGAGAGAGATCCCCCAGGAGGAAGAAGGATGTGGGAGAGAGTGCCAACAGGAAGAAGGGGGATGTGGGAGAGAGATCCCACAGGAGGAAGGGGGATGTGGGGGAGAGATCCCACAGGAGGACGTGGGATCGGGGAGAGAGATCCCGCAGGTGGAATGGGGATGTGGGAGACAGTTCCCCCTGGAGGAAGGAGGAAGGTGAAGAGAGATCCCACAGGAGAAAGGGGGATTGGGAAGAGAGATCCCACAGGAGGAAGGTGGATGGGGGAGAGAGATCCCGCAGGTGGAATGGGGATGTGGGAGAGAGTTCCCCCAGGAGGAATGGGGATGTGGGAGAGAGTTCCCACAGGAAGAAGGGGGATGTGGGAGAGAGTTCCCACAGGAAGAAGGGGGATGTGGGAGAGAGATCCCACAGGTGGATGGGGGATGTGGGAGAGAGATCCCAGAGGAGGAAGGGGGATGTGGGAGAGAGTTCCAACAGGAGTAAGGGGATGTGGGAGAGAGATCCCACAGGAGCAAGGGGTAGAGAGATCCCACAGGCGTAAGGGCATGGGGGAGAGAGATCCCACAGGCGGAAGGGGGATGGGGGAGAGAGATTCCACTGGAGGAAGGGGATGGGGGAGAGAGATCCCACAGGAGGAAGTAGGATGTGGAAGAGAGATCCCACAGGAGGAAGGGGGATGTGAGAGAGAGTTCCCACCGGAGGAAGGGGAACGGGGGAGAGAGATTAAACTGGAGGAAGGGGGACGGGGAAGAGAGATCCCACAGGTGGAATGGGGACGGAGCAGAAAGATCCCACAGGAGGAAGGGGGATGTGGGCAGAATCCCACAGGAGGAAGGGGGATGGGGGAGAGAAATCCCACAGGAGGAAGGGGGATGGGGAAGAGATATCCCACAAGTGGAAGGGGGACCGGGACGAGAGATCCCACTGGGCAAGGGGGACGGAGCAGAGACATCCCACAGGAGGAAGGGGTACGGGGAAGAGATATCCCACAGCAGGAAGGGAGATGGTGGAGAGAGTTCCCACAGGAGGAAGGGGGACGGGGGAGAGAGATCCCACAGGACGAAGGGGGATGGGGGAGAGAGATCCCACAGGAGGCAGGGGGATGGGGGATAGAGATCCCACAGGAGGAAGGGGGATAGGGGAGAGAGATCCCAGAAGAGGAAGAGGGATGGGGAAGAGTGATCCCACAAGAGAGAGGGGGATGGGGGAGAGAGATCCCACAGGAGGAAGGGGGATGGAGCAGAGAGGTCCCACAGGAGGAAGGGGAATGGGGGAGAGAGATCCCACAGGAGGAAGGGGGATCGGGAGAGAGATCCCACAGGAGGAAGGGGGATGGGGGAGAGAGATCCCACAGGAGGAAGGGGGATGGGTAAAAGAGGTCCCACAGCAGGAAGGGTGATGGGGATGAGAGATCCCGCAGGTGGAAGGGGGATGTGGGAGAGAGATCCCAGAGGAGGAAGGGGTACGGGGGAGAGAGATCAAACAGGAGGATGGGGGACAGGGAAGAGAGATCCCACAGGAGGAATCGGGACGGAACAGAATGATCCCACAGGAGAAATGGGGATGGGGGACAGAGATCCCAAAGGAGGAAGGGGGATGGTGGAGAGAAATCCCACAAGAGGAAGGGGGACGGGGGAGAGAGATCCCACAGGAGGAATGGGGACGGGGAAGAGGGATCCCACACGGGGAAGCGGGATGGGGAAGAGAGATCCCAAAGGGGGAAGGGAGATGGAGGTTAGAGATCCCACAGGAGGAAGCAGAAAGGGGAACAAAGTTCCCGCAGGGGGATTTGGGATGGGGAAAATGGATCCCACAGAAGGTAAGTGGATGGGGTAGAGAAACCCCCCTGGGAGTAGGGGGGATGGGAATAGAGGCCCTACAAGGTGTATGGTTAGAGAGATCCCATGGGAGGAAGCGGGATGGGGAAGATAGATCCCACAGGGGGAAGCCGAATGGGGAAGACAGATCACACAGGGGTAGGGAGATGGGGATTAGAGAACCCACTGGAGGAAGGAGGATAGGGAAGAGAGATCCCTCAGGAGGAAGGAGGAAGGTAAAGAGAGATCCCACAGGAGGAACGGGGTTGTGGAAGAGAGATCCCACAGGATGAAGGGGGATGGGGGAGAGAGATCCAGCAGGTGGAATGGGGATGTGGGAGAGAGTTCCCCCAGGAGGAAGAAGGATGTGGGAGAGAGTGCCAACAGGAAGAAGGGGGATGTGGGAGAGAGATCCCACAGGAGGAAGGGGGATGTGGGGGAGAGATCCCACAGGAGGAAGTGGGATCGGGGAGAGAGATCCCGCAGGTGGAATGGGGATGTGGGAGACAGTTCCCCCTGGAGGAAGGAGGAAGGTGAAGAGAGATCCCACAGGAGTAAGGGGGATGGGGGAGAGAGATCCCGCAGGTGGAATGGGGATGTGGGAGAGAGTTCCCCCAGGAGGAAGGGGGATGTGGGAGAGAGTTCCCACAGGAAGAAGGGGGATGTGGGAGAGAGTTCCCACAGGAAGAAGGGGGATGTGGGAGAGATATCCCACAGGTGGATGGGGGATGTGGGAGAGAGATCCCACAGGAGTAAGGGGGATTGGGAAGAGAGATCCCACAGGAGGAAGGTGGATGGGGGAGAGAGATCCCGCAGGTGGAATGGGGATGTGGGAGAGAGTTCCCCCAGGAGGAAGGGGGATGTGGGAGAGAGTTCCCACAGGAAGAAGGGGGATGTGGGAGAGAGTTCCCACAGGAAGAAGGGGGATGTGGGAGAGATATCCCACAGGTGGATGGGGGATGTGGGAGAGAGATCCCAGAGGAGGAAGGGGGATGTGGGAGACAGTTCCAACAGGAGTAAGGGGATGTGGGAGAGAAATCCCACAGGAGCAAGGGGTAGAGAGATCCCACAGGCGGAAGGGCATGGGGGAGAGAGATCCCACAGGAGGAACGGGGAGAGAGATCCCACAGGCGGAAGGGGAATGGGGGAGAGAGATTCCACTGGAGGAAGGGGATGGGGGAGAGAGATCCCACAGGAGGAAGTAGGATGTGGAAGAGAGATCCCACAGGAGGAAGGGGGATGTGAGAGAGAGTTCCCACAGGAGGAAGGGGAACGGGAGAAAGAGATCCCACAGGAGGAAGGGGAACGGGGGAGAGAGATCCCAGAGGTGGAAGGGGGACGGGGGAGAGAGATTAAACAGGAGGAAGGGGGACGGGGAAGAGAGATCCCACAGGTGGAATGGGGACGGAGCAGAAAGATCCCACAGGAGGAAGGGGGATGGGGGCAGAATCCCACAGGAGGAAGGGGGATGGGGGAGAGAAATCCCACAGGAGGAAGGGGGATGGGGAAGAGATATCCCACAAGTGGAAGGGGGACGGGGACGAGCGATCCCACTGGGCAAGGGGGACGGAGCAGAGAGATCCCACAGGAGGAAGGGGTACGGGGAAGAGATATCCCACAGCAGGAAGGGAGATGGTGGAGAGAGTTCCGACAGGAGGAAGGGGGACGGGGGAGAGAGATCCCACAGGACGAAGGGGGATGGGGGAGAGAGATCCCACAGGAGGCAGGGGGATGGGGGATAGAGATCCCACAGGAGGAAGGGGGATAGGGGAGAGAGATCCCAGAAGAGGAAGGGGGATGGGGAAGAGTGATCCCACAAGAGAGAGGGGGATGGGGGAGAGAGATCCCACAGGAGGAAGGGGGATGGAGCAGAGAGGTCCCACAGGAGGAAGGGGAATGGGGGAGAGAGATCCCACAGGGGGAAGGGGGATGTGGAAGAGAGATCCCACTGGAGGAAGGGGATGGGCGAGAGAGATCCCATACGAGGAAGTGGGATGGGGAAGAGAGTTCCCACAGGAGGGAGGGGGTTGGGGAAGGGTGAGCCCACAGGACGAAGGGTGATGGGGATGAGAGATCCCGCAGGTGGCAGGGGGATGAGGGGCGAGAGTTCCCACAGGAGGAAGGGGGATGTGGGAGAGAGATCCCACAGGAGGAAGGGGGACGGGGGAGGGAGAACCCACAGGAGGAATGCGGACGGGGAAGAGGTATCCCAGAAGAGGAAGGGGGACGGGGAAGAGAGATCCCTCAGGAGCAAGGGGGACGGAGCAGAGAGATCCCACAGGAGGAAGGTGGACGGGGAAGAGAGATCACACAGGAGGAAGGGAGATGGTGGAGAGATCCCACAGGAGGAAGGGGGATGTGGAAGAGAGATCCCACATGAGGAAGGGGGATGGGGAAGAGAGATCCCACAGGAGGATGGGGGATGGAGAACAGAGATCTCACAGGTGGATGGGGGATGGGGAAGAGTGTTCCCACAGGAGGAAGGGGGATGGGGAAGAGAGATCCAACAGGAGGAAGGGGGATGGGGAAGAGAGATCCCACAAGAGGAAGGGGGATGGGAAACAGAGATCGCACAGGAGGAAGGGGGATGGGGAAGAGAGTTCCCACAGGAGGAAGGGGGATGGGGAAGAGAGATCCAACAGGAGGAAGGGGGATGGGGAAGAGAGATCCCACAAGAGGAAGAGGGATGGGAAACAGAGATCGCACAGGAGGAATCGGGATGGGGAAGAAAGATCCCGCAGGAAGGGGGGTGGGGAAAAGACATTTCATCTGGAGGATGAGGAAAGGGTAATAGAGAGCCGACAGCAGGAATGAGGATGGGGATGAGATCCCTAATAATCGTAGGGCGATTGGGATAAGAGGTCCCACATAAGGATTCCAAAGATAAACGATAATCCTACAAGACGAGAGGATGCAGAAAATTTTTGTACGCCTGTGTTGGGTCTGAACAGAGACCCAGAGGAGATGCGGCCTCGCTCTCTGTGTATCTGGTAGTGAGCAAAGTCACAAACAGGAAAGGACAGGGAGGACAATCTCACAACGGTATTTCTTTTCTTCTCACTGGGACAGTCTGCTGACGGTCTCTTGTCCCTCACCGGGAAGGGGTTGTGAATCTCTGACCCACCTGCTGCAGTCAGTGTCGGTCTGGGTGTCAGTAACAGTGAGAAGGAACATTGTCAATGGACGTGTCACAGGCAGCGAGAAACACGGCCATTCCTGTGATTTACCACCATTAAACCCATGGTCGTTGTTCACTGATCTGATGAAGACTCCAACATCTCTTCACAAGAAACCACAGAACCCTCCCGTCCTTGGGGAATGACTGACCGATCCCCTGGGCATTTGTCACAATTCTTCACAATCTGATTTATCACAGTTTAAACCAAATCTCTTCACATTGAAATGACACAATTGAACAGTTTCACAGTTCAGAGTGAGAGATAAATCGAGTTACGTCAACTCCTGGCACTTGTGCAGCCCGGGTCCCAGCCGCCGGATTCCTTCACACTGAATGTGGCAGTCCTGCAGGTTGAGGTGTTTTATTGTATCACAGAATCCGATTACATGAGACAGGACCGCGCAGTCAATCGGGGTCAGTGTCATTCCACGGAATGAAAGTGTTTCCACAGATCCCAGTGCGGCCTGAGCCAGTCCATGATTCTGAGACTCAAACAGGTAGTGCAATGTGTTCAGGAGGCTCCTTTTACCAGCTTTACTCCTCGTGTTTCCAATCTGGCGTTTAACCTCCTCCTCCACCCAGTCAATCACCCGGCAGGTTGTCTGATGCGGAAATGGGCCCAGAAACTCCACCAGGCCCCGAGCTGTCATTGGGGAGGAGAGACCAGCAACAAAACGGAGAAATACCTCAAATCGCCCATCTGTCGTGCTGTGGGCATCAGTGAGGAATTTCAGGATTTCCCTGGGATGTATAGTCAGGAATTGTGCGACTGCAGCTACAAACTCTTGGATGGTGAGGTGTGGGAATGTGTACACCACGCTCCGGCCAGAATCCTCTCTCTCCAAAAGCTCCATCAGGAACCCGGACAGGAACTGGGAAGGCTGAAGATTGTACTTGATCAAATCTCCATCTGTAAACACAATCTTCTTCTCGGACACTCCTCTGAAGGCCATCTGACCAACCCTGAGTAACACATCACGGGGGTTCTTAATCTCACGGCCGTGGTTTTTCAGGATGTTATAAATATAGTAGGAGTACAGTTGGGTGATGGTCTTGGGAACTCGCTGTGGGTCCCTGACTCTTTGTGTGAAGAAGGGGCCCAGTGCCAGAGCGAGGATCCAGCAGTAGGAGGGGTTGTAGCTCATGGTGTACAGGATATCGTTCTCCTTCACGTAATTGAAAACAGCTTCCGCCACCGTCTGATCTTCAAAATGTCTGATGAAATATTCCTTCCGTTCCTCATCAACAAATCCCAGGATTTCAGCCCAGACACTGATATGCGCCTTTTCCAATAAATGTAACGCAGTGGGACGGGTGGTCACCAGCACTGAACACCCTGGAAGCAGCTTGCCCTGGATTAAACTGTACACAATGTCAGACACTTCACACCACCACTCGGGATCTGGGCACTGGTGCTTGGGTTCTGTATATCTCCGACTGTCCGCAAAATCGATTTTGTGTTTGAATTCATCTAAACCATCGAATATAAACAGTAATCCCTCAGCGTTCTTCCAGACTTCTCTCAGGAAATCCCCAAAGTAAGGATACTGATCCAGAATCAGTTCCTTCAGGTTTATTCGACAGTTAATACTGTTTAAATCTCGGAATTTGAAACTGAAGACAAACTGGAACTGTTGGTATATTTTCCCCATGGCCCAGTCATAAACAATCTTTTGTACCATCGTTGTTTTCCCGATCCCCGGGACTCCGGCCACTGCTGCTGATCTCCCAGATTTGGATTTACTCCGGGAAAAGCTGCTCTGGAATAACTGATCAGTACGGATTTTTTCCAGCTGTCTGCGGAGTTGTTTCTCTCTATAATCCTCATGGTCTCTGCCTCTTGCCAGCAGCTCATGTTCCACCAGTCTCCGATCCCGAACAGTAGAAATGACCGTGAGCTTAGCGTATCGATCAACCAGCTGGAAAACCTTCACCTTCTCCGTCATCAGGATCGTGTTCACTCTCAGTGTTTCAGTTTGTGCCCGCAAAGTCTCCTTGTGTTTCTGTTGAACATCTTCCATGGGAACAGAGAACATATTCAAAACATTAAATGACTCATCTGACAAAGAACTTTATAACGGTATTTCAGCATTCAGTGTTTGAGATTACATGAATAAATTCAATGCTTCCATGGATATTAGGACAGAAAGTAAAATTCTGTTCACAGACACGGAATTGACAGCAATGGATGTCCCTGAAAATGTCCAATCCTCATGTTCTAGTTCTAGTTATTTGTGAAGGTGAACATTCCCCGATTGCACTTTCTGAGGAAGCTTAAACAAGCATCACTCCCCACTAACATCTTAACTAAAGCGACTGGTTGTAAGGCACCAGTAACCCACCTCTGCCCCTTCTCCTGTGGGAAGAAACGCTTCCACCGGGATTAGTGGCTAAACCGCACGTGAAGGCCAAGAGCTGGACAGAGGCTACTCGCCACTGGGAGCATTTAATAGGTCGCGGCAGCTCATCCGCACTGTCACTGTCACCCCCCCCCCTCCCCCCCGGTTATAACAATCTTAAGCAACCAAGGGGCGCTGTATTATTGACAATGAATCGGTAAATTGGTTTATTATTGTGACAGCCCCACTGTAAAATGGAAAACTTTTCTGCATACGATCCAAATAGATCATTACATCACATCGGTGCAATGAGGTTGTCCAAGGAAAAATGGAACAGAATAGTTCAGGGAAACAGTGTTTCAGTTGCCGAGAAAATGCAGTGCAGTCAGACGATAAGGTAGAAGGCCAAAGGATCATTGAGAGGTCAGCGTTGAGTTTTTTTGGGACTATGTTCCTAAACTAGAAATCAACACCTTAAACTACAGTACTGTGCAGAAGTCTGAGGTGTATATTAGGACTGACACATTTTGTCTTTCATTTTCTAGTTTGCACTTTATCCCGTTGTGATGTGGTTTGAACGGCATCGTCTATATGAAAGGTGCTTTATAATTAAGTCATTATTATTATTATTATTATTATTATTATTATTATTATTATTATTATTATTATTATTATTATTATTATTATTATTATTATTATTATCATTATCATCATCATCATCATCATCATCATCATCATCATCTTAGCCTAAACTGGTAAAACTTGAGGTACAGGCATAGCCAAGCACACTCGTGTCCCAATTGACAGGAGATTTCAGACTATTCTCGTGGTGTATAGTGTTATGGGTTTTCGATGATTTACACAAGTATCGCCGTGTGGGCCTAATTTATTAATACTATTCTGTAAAGCCTTTAGGATGATACCAGTTCTTGATATTACAATTGGGATAAATAATACCCTGTTCGTGTTCCATAGTCTTTCATTTTGCCCTCTCAATTCAACATATTTCTGGTATTGTTTTTTACTAGTTCATTTCTGTAAGTTATGTGTGTTTGGAATGGCTATATATATTTAAAAAGTTGCTTTTGCTTGTTTATCCTGTAAAATTACATCCGAACGCAGATCATGTATTATCCTATCTGAAATAATGATCGTACGCAGTATGATATGAAGGACTCTAACTCTAAAAGTGGAAGAGGCTTGTACGTTTAGTAAATTATGGTGGTTTTCATCAGTTGTAGTTTAAGCAATGTTTTTGTGAATGTTGTCCGCCATTTTATTGTGCTTGTGCAAGTAATGAGATTCAGTTGAACTACTGCAGGATCTTGTAAATTCGGATTGGTTGTAGTTTCTCTTATAATTTTCAGCATATATCGTCTTGGACCTATTAGTCGTTTATTCTGTATTATTGATAACTACATGTGTCAACAACCTTGTTCTGTATTGCTACAATGATCCCTTCTGTTTCTGGGAATCGGTATCCAACTCTGAGACAGGAGCTCGACGCTTCCTTGTCGACATCTAATCGGCTCAGATCGTGTGGATGTCCTCCGTGGGGAGTCAGACTCTTCCATTGGTTAACGTTTCTACTATTATGATAGTTTCTTCATTTTTATGGGTTATGCTTTAATTTACGTTCAGTGATGTGTACCCCTTATCAGATTTGCATATGCTTGTATGGAGTGCTGAATCCTGCTTGCGTTATGACAGTGTGTCAATAGAGCTAATTGTGAATTTCAGAAAAGGCGAGATGAGGGAACACGACACACCAGTCCTCACAGAGGGATCTGATGTGGAAAGAGTGAGCAATTTCAAATTCCTGGCTGTCAATATCTCCAAGTATCTAACCTGGACCCAATATATCGATGCAACTACAGAGAAGGCACAACAGTGGCTATATTTCATCAGGAGTTTCCAGCATCACTCGAATATTTCTACAGGTGTGACTTGCAGAGCATTGTAACTGGCTGCATCACCGTCTGGTTCATGAGGAACGGAGTAAGGCGCACACTCAACGACTCAGAACAACTTCTCCTCTGATATCCAGTTTCTGAATGGACATTGAACCCATCGATAGTGACTCACTAATCTCTTTTTTATTTCTATTTCTGCACTACTTATTTAGTTTAATATTTCATATAATCACACAGACATGCACAGCTATATAAGTTCAACTTCCAGGCCCTGAAGCCACTTTGCTGCTCAGCCAGATCCACCGTCTGACAGGACACATGTCTCGCATGGATAACTCCAGGTTACCGAAAGCAGTACTCTACGGAGAACTCTCTCAGGGCAAGAGAGATCGTGGTGCCCCGCGCAGGAGGTACAAGGACCAAATTAAGCAGAGGCTCTCTCAGGTAAATATGGAGGTCAACGGGTGGCAGCCGCTGATCCACGGAAAAGCCAGGAATTCTGAGGAACCCAGAAGAGCGACTGCTGGAAAGAAGAGGGGATGCAAGAAGGATCCAACTACCCAAGCGCCTGCGTCCCAGCTGTCCCTATGTCCCAACTGCTCCCGAGTCCACAGATCCAGAATTGGCCCCTACCGTCACCAACAATCGTGTTGTCATCTAGTACCACCCCCCCCTCACAGACACACACACACACACACACACACACACACACACACACACACACACACACACACACACACACACACACACACACCTATTTGGGAAGAGAACAGGATTTAGGGTATGTTTCATGATCATTAATGCTTGGTGGAACCCCAGAATGTCCATGCCCTCAAACCCTTTTGTTCCCCAGATCTGGAGTACCTGGTGCTGCTGTGTAAACCTTTCCGGCTGCCAAGAGAGTTCCCGGCTGTTATTATCACAGCTGAGTAATAACAACATCCCCCATTGTGTGTTATTGTCACAGAGGGGAGATGATTTCCTTCAGAAATCGATCAGGACTTCCCAAACCACAAAATTTGTATCAACAGTTCCGTGTGAACAGCACTAGCCGTGTGACCGACTGCTTACATTGCCGGTGATCAGCAGGAGCTCAAGAAGTTCAGCTCCGATCTGTGCAAAGTCATCCAGGCTGCGAAACGACAATACAGAGATCGTATTCAGGCACAGCTCTCCACCAACAACACACACAGCTTATGGCAAGCTCTGCACCCCAATGCAGACTTCAGAGCTAAGTGCAGTGGTGCTGCCAACATCGCTGCCTGTCTCCCAGAGGATCTAAGTCTCTTTACGCTCGGTTCGATATCGCCAACACTGAGACCCCGAGGAGAGCCGACAAAGCGACCTGCACATTGGTCATCTCTGAGGCTGAAGTTCGCAGGTGTTTCCAACGAGTGGACAGTCACAAGCCTGCGGGTCCGGACGGCGTCCCAGGGCGGGTACTCAGGATGCGCGCGGCACAACTGGCAGGTGTATTTACGGATAGTTTTAATCTCACCCTCTCCCAGTGTAGAGTTCCCTCCTGCTTCAAATCATCCACCATTGTTCCTGTAATTAAAACGACTAAGGCAACATGCCTGAACGTCTGGCGTCCTGTCGCACTCACCTCAATAATAAGCAAATGTTTTGAGAGACTGGTCAAGGACTGCATCTGCAGCTTGTTACCACCCACACTGGACCCCCTACAATTCACCTACCGACACAACCGATCAACAGATGACATAATAGCCACTGCTCTGCACACCTCCTTAAACATCTGGAGAAGAGGGATGCTTATGTGAGAATGATGTTATTAGACTACAGTTCAGCATTCAATACCATCATTCCCTCCAGGCTTGACAAGAAGCTCAGAGACCTCGGCCTTCACCCTGCCTTGTGCAGCTGGGTCCCGGATTTCCTGTCAGATCAGCAGCAGGTGGTAAGTGTGGGCTCCCTCATCTCTACCCCTCTGACCCTCAACACAGGAGCCCCTCATGGGTGTGTCCTAAGCTCCCTCCTTCACTCTCTGTTTTCGCATGGCTGTGTTGCCACCCAGAGCTCCAATCTGCTAATTAAATTTGCTGAGGATACTATATTTATTGGCCAAATCTCAAATAATAACGAGGTAGCCTGCACAGAAGAAGTCACCACACTGACACAGTGGTGACAAGAAAACAACTTCTCCCTCAATATCGCAAAAACAAAGGAGCTGGATGCAATGTTGCAAAGACAAGAGGAATGGAGACGGGCTAACCCCTATTGACATCAATGGATCTGGGGTTGAGAGGGTAAATAAAGGATTAATATGCAAAGGGATAAAGTCCTAACCTATTCAAACTTTCCCTGTAACTCAGTTTCTCAAGTCCCGGCAACATCTTTGTAAACCTTCTCTGCACTCTTTCAACCTTATTAATATCCTTCCTGTAATTAGGTGACCAAAACTGCATACAATACTCCAAATTCTGTCTCACCAATGTCTTATACAACCTCACCATTACATACCAACTCTTATACTCAGTACTTTGATTTATAAAGGCCAATGTACCAAAAGCTCTCTTAACGACCCTATCTACTTGTGAGGCCACTTTTAGGGAATTATGTATCTATACTCCCAGATCCCTCTGTTCTTCTGCCCTCCTCAGTGTCCTACCATTTACCTTGTATGTTATAACTTGGTTTGACCTTCCGAAGTGCAATACCTCACACTTGTCCGCATTAAACTCTATCTGCCACTTTTCAGCCCATTCCCCCAACTGGTCCAAATCCCTCTGCAAGCTTTGAAAACCTTCCTCACTGTCCACTACACCTCCAATCTTTGTATCATCAGCAAATTTGCTGATCCAATTTGCCACATTCTCATCCAGATCATTGAGATAGATGACAA
Organism: Hemitrygon akajei; assembly: GCF_048418815.1. Taxonomy (NCBI): domain Eukaryota; kingdom Metazoa; phylum Chordata; class Chondrichthyes; order Myliobatiformes; family Dasyatidae; genus Hemitrygon; species Hemitrygon akajei. The sequence continues at coordinate 6,612,710 of NW_027331938.1, read as the reverse complement.
ATAACAATGGACCCAGCACTGATCCCCGTGGCACACCACTAGTCACAGGCCTCCACTCAGAGTAGCAATCCTCCACTACCACTCTCTGGCTTCTTCCATTGAGCCAATATCTAATCCAATTTACTACCTCTCCATGCATACCTAGCGACTGAATCTTCCTAACTAACCTCCCATGCGGGACCTTGCCAAAGGCCTTACTGAAGTCCATGTATACAACATCCACTGCCTTCCCTTCATCCACTTTCCTGGTAACTTCCTCGATAAACTCTAATAGATTGGTTAAACATGATCTACCACGCACAAAGCCATACTGACTTTTTCTAATAAGTCCCTGTCTATCCAAATACCTGGAGATCCTATCTCTTAGTATTCCATCCAATAATTTACCTACTACCGATGTCAAACTTACTGGCCTATAATTTCCCAGCTTACTTTTCGAGCCTTTTTGAGCTCAAAACTACATGAGCTATCTTCCAATCCTGGCACCCGATTGGTGGATATCGACATAATATTTATGCCAGGGCCACTGCAATTTCAACATTAGTCTCCTTCAAGGTCCGAGGGAATACCCTGTCAGGTCCTGGGGATTTAACTACTCTGATTTGCCTCGTCAGCAAGCACCTCCTCCTCTTTAATCTATACAAGTTCCATGAGCTCCCTACTTGTTTGCCTTGTTTCCATAGACTCCATTCTAGTTTCCTTAGTAAATGCAGATGCAAAATACCCATTTAATATCTCTCCCATTTCTTTTGGTTCCATACATAGCCGACCACACTGATCTTCAAGAGGATCAATTTTATCCCTTACTATCCTTTTGCTCTTAACATACCTGTAGAAGTTCTTAAAATTATCATTCACCCTGACTACCAAAGCAACCTCATGTCCTCTTTAAGACCTCCTGATTTCTTTCTTAAGTATTTTCTTGCTCTTTTTATACTCCTCAATCATCTTATTTCCTCCCTGTTGCCTATACATGTTATACATCTCTCTTCTTCTTTATCAGAGTTCCAATATCTCTCGAAAGCCAAGGCTCCTTATTCTTATTCATTTTGCCTTTAACCCTGACAGGAACATACAAACTCTGCACTCTCAAAATTTCTCTTTTGAAGGTCTTCCACTTACCAATCACATCCTTGCCAGAGAACAACCTGTCCCAATCTACGATTTTTAAATCCCTTCTCATTTCTTCAAATTTGGCCCTTTTCAGGTTTAGAACGTCAACCCGAGGACCAGATCTATCTTTATCCATGATCAAGTTGAAACTAATGGTGTTATGATCACTGGAACGAAAGTGTTCCCCTACACACACTTCCGTCACCTGCCCTAGCTCATTTCCTAATAGGAGATCTAATATTGCATCCTCTCTAGCTGGTACATCTATATATTGATTTAGAAAACTTTCCTGAACACATTTTACAAACTCTAACCCATCTAGACGTTTAACAGCATGGGAGTCCCAATCAATGTGTGGAAAATTAAAATCCTCTACAATCACAAATTTCTGCCTCCTGCAGTTGTCTGTTATCTCTTTGCAGATTTGCTCCTCCAATTCTCGCTGACTATTGGGTAGATAGATAGATAGATAGATAGATAGATAGATACTTTATTCATCCCTATGGGGAAATTCAACTTTTTTTCCAATGTCCCATACACTTGTTGTAGCAAAACTAATTACATACAATACTTAACTCAGTAAAAAATATGATATGCATCTAAATCACTATCTCCAAAAGCATTAATAATAGCTTTTAAAAAGTTCTTAAGTCCTGGCGGTAGAATTGTAAAGCCTAATGGCATTGGGGAGTATTGACCTCTTCATCCTGTCTGAGGAGCATTGCATCGATAGTAACCTGTCGCTGAAACTGCTTCTCTGTCTCTGGATGGTGCTATGTAGAGGATGTTCAGAGTTATCCATAATTGACCGTAGCCTACTCAGCGCCCTTCGCTCAGCTACCGATGTTAAACTCTCCAGTACTTTGCCCACGACAGAGCCCGCCTTCCTTACCAGCTTATTAAGACGTGAGGCGTCCCTCTTCTTAATGCTTCCTCCCCAACACGCCACCACAAAGAAGAGGGCGCTCTCCACAACTGACCTATAGAACATCTTCAGCATCTCACTACAGACATTGAATGACGCCAACCTTCTTAGGAAGTACCTTCTTAGGTAGTCGATAATACAACCCTACTAATGTGGTCATACCTTCCTGTTTCTCAGCTCCACCCATATGGTCTCAGTAGACAAGCCATCTAATCTGTCCTGCCGAAGCACTGCTGTAATATTTTCCCTGACTAGCAAAGCCACCACCCACCCTTCATCCCTCTGTCTCTATCACGTCGGAAACATCGGAACACTGGAACATTGAGCTGCCAGTCCTGCCCCTCCTGTAGCCAAGTTTCAGTAATGGCTATGATGTCATAATTCCATGTGTCAATCCAGGCCCTCAGCTCGTCTGCCTTTCCCACAATACTCCACGCTTTGAAATATACACACCTCAGAAGATTATTACCAGCACACACAACCTTCCTATTTGTGACTTTGCATGAACTACCAACATCATTTAATTTGACCCCCGTTCCACTATCTACTCTGGCACTCTGGTTCCCATCTAGTTTAAACCCTCCCCAATAAAACTAGCAAACCTCCCTGCAAGTATATTGGTGCCTTTGTAGTTCAGGTGTAACCTGTCTCTCTTGTACAGGTCCCACCTGCTCCTGAAGAGGTCCCGATGTCGAGAAATCTGAAACCCTGCCCCCTACACCAGTTTCTCAGCCACGTGTTCATCTGCCAGAGCATCGCACTCTTACCCTCACTGGCACGTGGCACAGGCAGCAATCCGGAGATTACTACCCTCTATGTCCTGTTTTTCAACTTCCTACCAAGCTCTCTGTACTCACTCTTCAGGACATCCTGACTCTTTCTACCTGTGTCATTGGTACCGATGTGTACCACGACATCTGGCTGATCACCCGCCCACCTCAGAATGCTGTGCAGGCGATCAGAGACATCCCTGACCATGGCACCCGGGAGGCAACAAACCATCCGGGAGTCTCTGTCACAACCACAGTATCTCCTGTCTGTACCCCTGACTATGGAGTCCCCTATCACTGCCGCTCTCCTCTTCCTCCTCCCTCCGTTCTGCACTGCAGAACCAGACTCAGTGCCAGAGATCCGGCTGCCGCAGCTTGTCCCAGGTAAGTCATCCTCCCCCCAACAGTATCCAAATTGGTATACCTATTTTGGAGGGGAATGGCCACAGAAGAACCCTGCATTAACTGCCCTTTCCCCTTCCCTCGCCTGACGGTAACCCAATTACCTGTGCCCTGTTCTTTAGGTGTAACTACCTCCTGGAAGCTACTATCTATAAACTGCTCAGTTTACCGAATGATCCGGAGGTCATCCAGCTCCTGCTCCAGTTCCCTAATGCGGTCTGTTAGGAGCTGCAGCTGGATGCACTTCTTGCAGGTATCGTTGTCAGGGACACTGGATGTCTCCCTGACTTCCCACATCCTGCAAGAGGAGCATTCCGACATCCTGCCTGGCATATTCTCTAGTCTGAACAAAAAAAAAGAAAAACAGAAAAACAAATCGTTGAGATGGTTGAGGACGTTTGGGATGGGCCCCTAAATGCTAACGATTTTCTATAGGGGCACAATTTTGTGCATCCTGACTGGCTGCATCACTGCCTGGTATGGGAACTGTACTTCTCTCAATCGCAGGACTCTGCAGAGAGTGGTGCGGACAGCCCAGTGCATCTGTAGATGTGAACTTCCTATTATTCAGGTCATTTCAGAGATAGGGGGTAAAAAGTGCCTGAAGGATCATTCTGGACCCAAGTCTCACCAAGCACAAACTGTTCCAGCTGCTACCATCCGGGAAATGGTACCGCAGCTTAAAAGCCAGGACCAACAGGCTTCGTGACAGCTTCTTCCACCAGGCCATCAGACTGATTAATTCATGCTGATACAATTCTATTTCCACAATTGTATACATAAATACAGACTCACTGCACACACTTTACTGTAATTGTGCTGCTGGCGCAGAAAATCAATTTTCACGACATGTGTCCATGATATTAACCCTGATCCCGAAAATTTTTATCTGGCTGTTGTCTCATTTTTTTAGATCTGTTATTCATCATCCTCATACTGTCCTCGTTCATATCAATCCAAGTGCGCTCCAGTGCACCTGGTGTTTTCCAGAAATTGCTATTTAAGTTCTTATCTTTTTGCATATTTTCCAGATCTGTTTCAGAGCAGGATATTTTACCAAAATTATACGTCAATATGGGCACAGTGAGTGTTTACTACCTTCGTTATATTTTTACTGTTCAGCTCTGTTTGGCAGATTTTCTTGATCCTTGATGTAAATTCAAAGTTTGTTCAGCCTTGCAGTAAATTCAGATTTTCTTTAGCCTTGAAGTAAATTTTGTTGGAAGGTTTTCCTTTATCACACTCTTATCTATTTTCTTTGCTTATTGATATCCTAAATATCTGTTTCATATTCTGTTACATTGCATCCCGATGCTCTGTTTGATATTCTACCGGCTCTATTGCACCTTTCTTTATGTTTAATCATGTTCTGTACTTTCCTAGTCTAAAGTTCATGCTTATATATTTGGAAATTAGTTCCATTATTTGAATTATTTGTTTCAGCTTTACTGCTGCAAGAGCAAATAATTTCAAATCCTCAATGTATAGCTGTGTCAAGGTATAGTTCGTATATTTTTCTGATTAGATACCTGATTTTTGTCTGTTTCAGTAAATTATGAGTGGGCTTAAAGCTAGACAAAACCATAGTGGGCTTTGTGAGTCGCTTTGGAAAATCCCTCCATTTATTTTGATAGTGGTCGTTGTTCCTCAGTGGTTGTTAATAGGACGATTATTTTACGCGAATGCTTCATCAGTTGTAGAAATTTCACAAGTATTGTATGAATTTTATATATATTTGGAACTTCTCTTAAACACAAGGAACAGAATCAGATGTGTTTTTTTTATTGACAATATAACACTGAAAGTTTTCTGCTTTCCACAGGGTTTGAAATAGAATTACATAATCTGTTATCTGTTGTTCAAACCCGAATGGTATTCTGTCTGCTCTCCTGTGAGTATATTGTGGTTATCTAGGTTGTTATCTGAGTTTTTATTAGTTACGAGATGTACGATGCTATAATTCTAGATATAAACTTGTCTTATTATTATTAAGAGCCAATAATAACATAGTAGGTGACCAGTTAGTAGTCTTATAAATGCAGAATAAAGCTGTCGTTGAGACTAGTGGTACATACCTTCAGCCTTTTATATGTTCTGCCCCATGGGTGTATGACAGAGAGGATGTATGAGAAGGTTTGGGGTTCTGTAGCAAGGCTTTGGGTCGGGTTTGTGTCTTGCCAGCTTGATTGAGTTCCTCCAGGAGGTGACAAAGGTGATGGATGAAGATACACATGGATATTGTCTACTTGTGTATTGGTAGAGTGTTTGACAAAGTCCCACATGGGAGGCTCATACAGAATATTAACATGCTTGAGAACTGTGGGGAATTGTCCTGGCTGCCGGGGACACAAACTGGGAGAAATGTCTTGGCTGGCGGGTGGTGAATCTGTGAAATTATTGTCATAGACGGCTGAGGAAGACACTTCCTTGGATATATTTAAAATGCAGGTTGATATGTTCCTGATTAGGAAGAGTGTCAACGTTTACTGGGATAATGGGGTAGAGAGTAATTGAAGAGCAAATTCACTGAGCCGAATGGCTAAATTCTGCTCCTAGGTGTTATGGTTTTAGGGAGCATCTGGAGTATTGTATTCACTTCTGATTGTCCAGCTCCTGGAAGGATTGGAGAGGGTGCAGAACAGGTTCATCAGGATGTTGCCTGGGTTCGGTGACATGTGCTACAAGTAGAGGTTTGATAAACTTGGTTTGTTTACTATAGAGTTAGAATAGAGAGCTGACAGAGGTGTACAACTTTGAGAGGTAAGAGTTTGGGGCATCAGCCTGTATTTTGTTTGTTTATGTTTACATAAGACTGGTGTCTAATACCAGAGGGTATTTGGTTAAGGTGAGATGGGGTAAATTTACAGCAATTGTGGGTAGTTTTTTAACAGAGTTGTGAGTGCCTGGAATTTACTGTCTGGGTCAACATGGCTTTGTGAAGGGTAGGTCGTGCCTCACGAGGCTAATTGAGTTTTTTAAAGCGGTAACAAAAAGCAATTGACGGAGGTACGGTAGTAGATGTGGTCTACATGGATTTTAGCAAGGCATTTGACAAGGTCCCTCACGAGAGACTCATCCAGAAAATCATGAGGCATGGGATAAGTGGAACCTTGGCTGTTTGGATAAAAAATTGGCTAAAAGAAAGAAAGCAAAGGGTAGTAGTGGAAGGAAAGTATTCTGCCTGGAGGTCGGTGACTAGTGGAGTGCCGCAGGGATCTGTCCTGGGACCACTGCTATTTGTGATTTTTATAAATGACCTGGATGTAGAGGTGGAAGAATGGGTGAGTGAATTTGTGGATGACATGAAGATTGGAGGAGTTGCGGATGGAGCTGTAGGTTGTCGAAGGTTACAAGAGGATATAGACAAGGTGCAGATTTGGGCAGAAAAGTGGCAGATGGGGTTCAATCCGGATAAGTGTGAGGTGACGCATTTTGGAAGGACAAACCAGAATGTTGAGTACAAGTTTAATCGTTGGTTACTTAAGAGAGTGGATGAACAGAGGGACCTTGGGGTTCAAATCCATACATCCCTTAAGGTCGCTGCACGGGTTGATAGGATAGTTAAGAACTCCTATGGGATGCTAGGCTTCATTAATAGGGGGATTGAGTTCAAGTGTAGAGAGGCCAAGTTGCAAATCTACAAATCTCTGGTGAGACCGCACTTAGAGTATTGTGTTCAATTCCAGTCACCTCATTATAGGAAGGATGTGGAAGCTATGGAAAGGGTGCGGAGTAGATTTACCAGGATGTTGCCTGGTTTGGAGAACCAGTCATGTGAAGCAAGGTTAGCAGAGCTCGGACTTTTCTCTTTGAGCGTAAAAGGATGAGAGGGCACTTGATAGAGGTCTAAAAAATTATGAGAGGCATAGATAGGGTGGATTGCAAGTACCTGTTTCCCAGGGCACCAACAGCAAACACTAGAGGGCATATGTACAAAGTTAAGGGAGGGAAGTTTAGGGGAGTCATCACGGGTACGTTTTTTACAGAGCGTTGTGGGTGCGTGGAACAACTTGCCAGGGATGGTGGTGGAGGCTAAAACATTAAGGGTATTTAAGAACCTCTTGGACAGGCACATGGATGAAAGAAAAATAGAGGGTCACGGGGTAGTGTGGGTTTAGTACTCTTTTTAAAGGAATACATGGGTCGGCACAACATCCAGGGCGGAAGAGCCTGTACTGTGCTGTAGTATTCTAGTGTCTAGAGTCTAGTGACTAGGGTCATGTCGGAAGCAACTATGTTATAGATGCTCCTAGTTATACATAAATGTGCAGGAAATGCAAGGAAATGGACAATAATATAAGAAAGGATACCAAAGTATATTTTTTTCTTTCCCGGATATATAAAGAGTGAAAAATGGGAGAGGGTCAATATCGGACCACTAGAAACTGCTGTTGTAGTTGCAGTAACGGGTGAAAAGGAAATGCCAGACAAACTCTGTGCAAGTCACTGGCAGAATTCCAAAAGGTAAAGAACATCAGCAAACAGAATTGCGTGTAGTGCTATTACAAAGGAAAAGGGGCTTGGAAGATGAAAGGTCTGAAGATAGAAAAGTCACCTGGACTGGATCATACAGTGTATCAGGAGCCTGCCTGGGGTGTGTTGGGATTCCCAGAGCGTTAGGACCTTGAGTGAAGGCTTCAGCAGAACCAACAGCTGGATTAATAGAAAAATATATTGTAGAATATTCAGGCTGCAAAGAGAGATTCTTTGAATTGTTACTTGAATCCAGAGTTCACCGAATGATTAATGGCGAATTTTGATTCCCAGGCTTTGCCAAGTCACAGACTAACACTTGAGATGTGGTTTGAACTGTGCATTTCATCACTCACCTATCAGCTGAGTGGGTAATTCAGATAAACCTTGGCGGATGTTCATGTATTCCTGTGGATCAGGACCTGTTTAAATATAAAAAAAAACATCCATTGAAACAGAGCTAAAATAATTAAAATAACTAAAATGTTTATCTCAATGTGCCTTTGTGTTCAGTGCGTGGTTTTAACATACCGAGTTCCTGTATTTCCCTCAGTATTCTGTCCAACTTCGGTAACTCAGTCCTCCACATCAGAAAGGATTCCCACATCGCCCTCCGGGCCCGGGAGCCTTTGCCATTCACCAAACTGAGAAAGAGTCTGGAACTCTCTGCCCGGTTTCCCTTCTCTGTCAGCTCAGTGACTTTCTACAAAAGGAAACAATGGACTTATTGTGGAGCAGACAGACAGACATGGAGAATGTGCAGGAAAGTATCTGTTCATGGCCCCAGTAGCTTCAGAACAGATGCAGTCACTGGGCTGTTGCCTCATCCTCTCTGGGTTCAGTCATTAACAGAGAAACAGTAACTGAAGGAAATTCTAAATCAATAGTGTGTAAGAATCAGGATTGACTGACACCCTGCAGTAGATACAATGTGATTAATTTCCTCGATCTGTCTATGTGCAGCATTACATCAACAAGAATTGACAACAAGAATGGAAGAGAGGGGAGAGAGAGAGCAAAAACAAATGGATGGCGGGCATCACTGAATCGTGGCTGACAAAAGTTTATAGTTGGGTGCTTAAATCCAAGGATAAATATTGAATCGAAAGGATACGCAGGGAGGTGAAAGTTTTGGGTCGAAACTGCTGTCATTAAAAATGAAAAGTCCTGAGAAAGAGGTGATGTCGGATTAGACGATGTGGATGTTAAGAAACTGCTTAGGTAAAATGACCCTGATGGAAATTATATACAGGCATGTTAACAGTAGCCAGGATGTGGGCTACAAATTACAACGGGGGAGAGGAGAGGCATGGAAAAAGGTCAATGCTAAAATTGACACGGGGAGTTTCAATATCCAGGTCGCTTTGGAAAATCAGGTCGGTGCTGAATCCCAAGTGAGGGAATTCATAGAATGCCTATGAGATGGCTTTTGAGAGAAGCCTGTGGTTGAGCCCACTACAGGAAAGGCGGATCTGGATTCTGTATTGTGTATTGCACCAGATTTGATTAGCGAGCTTCAGCTAAATAAACCCTTAAGAGGCAGTGATCATAAAATAGCAGAACTCAGCCAGCAGTTTGAAAGGGAGAAGGTAAAGTTAGAGGTATCAGTGCTACAGTAGAATAAAGGAATTACCTCGGTATGAGAGAGGAGCTGGGCAAAAATAAATTCGGAAGTGACACTAACAGGGACAATAACAGAGCAGGGATGGCTGATTTTTCTCGGAGCAATTCAGAAGGTGCAGGACAAATGATCACAAAGATGAAGAATTATTCTAAAGGGAGGATGATCAACCGTGGCTGACGAGGTAGTCAAAGCAGCACAAAAGCAAAGGAGAGGGCACAGAATATTACAAAATATAGTAGAAAGCTGGAGGACTGGGATGTTTTTACAAATCAACAGAAGGCAATTCAAAAACCGTAAATAGAGAAAATATGAAATATGAAGGCAGGCTAGAGAATGATGTAAAATAGCTTACCAAAACGTCCGTCTGATATATGAAGATTGAAAGAGAGGAGAGTGGATATTGGACCACCGGAAAATGAGAGTGGAGAGGTACTGTCAGGGGACAAGGAAATGGCGGAAGGTATTGGTCGGCATTTTGCGTCAGTCCTCACTGTAAAAACACTAGAACGTGCCAGATATTTGAGAATGTCAGGTGGCAGAAGTGAGTGTATTTGCAATTATTGCGGAGAAGGCGCTTGGTAAGCTGAAAGTTCTGAAGATCAACTCACCCGATTCCTTCTGAAGGAGGAGTCTGAAGAGATTGTGGAGACATTAGTCATAATCACTCAAGAATCACTAGATTTTGGAATGGTTCCGGAGGACTGATCATTTTAAACTATAGGCCAGTTAGTCTGATCAGCGTTTGGGAAGATGTCAGCAGTCGATAATTGAGGATAAGGTTTCGGGGTATTTGGACGCACATGATAAGAAAAAGGCCAACATCCATGGGAGGGAATCTTGCCTGACAGAACTGTTGGAATTTTTTGAGAGAACAGCATGCTGGGTCGACAACAGAGAATCAATGCAAGTTGTTTACTTGGACTTCCCGAGGACCTTTGACCAGGTGTCCTACATGACGCCGTTTAACAAGGGCCGACAGTAGGACAAGAAAGGCACTGGCATGGATAGAGGACCCAAGATTTTCTCCAGACAGATTTGTCTGACTGCCAGGAAGCACAGAGTGGGAACAAATAGGGCTTTCTCTGGTCGAATGTTGGTGACCAGTGGTGTTCTGCAGTGGTTGGTTTTGGGACAGTTTCTTTTTCCGTTATGTCAATGATTTGTAGGCTTTATGGCCATTATTGTGGGCGTTACGAAGATATGGGGAGGGAGGGGAAGTGTTGAGGAAGCAGGGATTTCGCGGGAGGACATGGAACTATGAAAGAATGGACACATCATTGGCAATTGGAATGTAGTATAGTGAGGTACGTGGCCATATACTTTAGCAGAAATAATGAAGACGTAGACTATTTTTGAATCTGGGAGAAAATTCAGAAATCGGAGTTGTGAAGAGTCTCTGGAGACCTGGTGCAGGATTCCGTGCAGTTTGAGTCTGTGTTCGGAAAGGCAAATACAATGCCAGCATTCATTTCGAGAGGATCAGAATATAAGAACAAGCACTGGCCAGACCGCACTCGCATATTTTGATCCCCTGATCAGAGAAAATATGTGATGGCGTTGTGAAAAATCCAGAGAGGAATCTAAACGAACAGAACCTGTGATATTAAACCAGATTTTGATGGGAATGGATCCTGGATGCACCTGTAATAGCTGGGGTGTGGGAGGATGAGGGGGGAATCTAATTGTAACCTGTGGAATATCGAAAGACATTGAGAGGATGTGGAGATGTTGCTTTTACGTGGGGGAGTCTAGAACCAGACGGAACAGCCTCAGATTAGAGGGACGTCTATTTGGAACAGAAATGAGGATATTATTTAGCCGAGGAGTAGTGAAACTGCAGAATCCATTGGAACTGACAGCTGCGGAGACCAGGTCATTGGGTATATTTAAAACAGAGGCTGGTATCTTCTTGACTAGTCTGGTCAGCAAAGTTCACTGGGAGAAGGCAGGAGAATGGGGTTGAGAGGGATAGTAAATCACCCATGATGTAATGGCGGAGCAGAATCGATGGGCCTAATGGCCAATTGTGCTCTGATGCCTTATGGTATCATGCTGTATAAAGACAAAAGAAGATTAAGGAATGTCAGTGCGGCTGTCTTATAATGGAGATGGTTACTGCCTGGCACTCATACCGTAAAATGGTAATGACTTCCTGAATGCAGGCATGGGTTTCCTGAGTAACTGAGGAATTATGAATTAAACATTGAATAGTCTTCAAGCAACATACCCCTATGATGGAATTAAGGTAACTGAATATGGATGGGCTTAGGACATTGCTCTGAGAAATAAGAGAGGCAGCGTTTAAGGGTCAGGCAGCGTTTAAGGGTCGGCACAACATTGTGGGCTGAAGGGCCTGTACTGTGCTGTATTATTCTATGTTCTGTGTCCCGGATTTGAATGATTGATCTCCTAGAACAGATATCAGTAGGGAATAATGGACAACAATTATGAAATAAATCAGCATAATTCCCTGATGGCCCACTGCACTGTAAAATAATCCCTCAGTTTCACTGCTACCAGGTCTGAGGAGTTACAGTTGTGAAAGAAATTTAACCAGTAAAGCAGACGTCTCCAGATGATGAATTTATAGATCAGCATCATATTTACAGATTACCTCTTGCCTTTGGATAATGCCTGTGTGATTCATTACAGACAGCGCCAATGAATCCCAACGAGAACAGAGTTACTCACGGGTGTAACACACTTGATTTTCTAATACCACTCATGGCTGAATAGGTCAGATCCAGGACAAGACAATCACTGTTTGTGAGCTCCAAGGAGAGTGAGCTGAAATGGTGTGTCCCTGTCTCTCATTAGTCAGATATTCAGCAAGTTAGCAGTTTTTTTTTGTTTGCCCCTTCCCTTTCAGGAAATCCTATTGATCTTCTTCCCTTTCAGGACAACCTGTTGATTTTTTGGGATCATGAGATATCAGATATCACCAGATTTATTTTATGTTTTGTGCTTTCTTCTGCCCTTTTAGATCAAACTATTGATGTTTGTGGTCATAAGATATCAGCTTTGTGCGTGATCTTTCACATCCAATCAATCTCAGAGTTTTTCGAGGAAGTTACCAGGAAAGTTGATGAAGGCAAGGTTGTCGATATTGTCTACATGGACTTCAGCACGGTATTTGACAAGGTCCCGTACAGGAGGTCGGTCTAGAAGATTCAGTTGCTTAGCATTCAAGATAAAGTAGTAAACTGGATTAGACATTAACTTTTTGGAAAGAATCCGGAGTGTCACTATAGACTGTTGCATTTCTGTTTGGCGCCTGTATCTCGTGCAGTGTCACGGGGATCGGTGCTGTGCCTGTTGTTGTTTGTCATCTATATCAATGATCTGGGTGAAATTACGGTTAAGAGCATCAGCAAATTTGCTGATGACTCCAACATTGGGAAGGAGCAGTTGACAAAGAGGTAGATTACAAGAGCTTGCAGTGAGGTCTGGACCAACGGGAGAATGAGCTTAAAAGGGGCCGATGCAATTTAATGCAGACAGGTGCAAGATGTTGCACTTTGGATGGACCAATCAGTGTGGATCTTACATAGCGACCAGTAGAACAAAGTGATCTGGGAATACAGGTACATAAGTCATTGAAAGTGGCAGCAAATGTTGATAGGCTCTGAAAGTAAGTTTCTTAGCGCATTATCCTTTGTAATTGAAAATATCGTCTACGATATGATGTTGTATAAGACGTTGGAGAGGCCTAATTTGGATATTATGTGCAGTTCTGCACACCTACCTGCAGGACAGATGGAAATAAGTTTGAAAGAGTACAGAAAAAAAACATTACAAGGATGTTACCTGGACTGGAAGACCTAAGTTATAAGAAAAGAGTGAACTGATTAGGACTTTATTCATTGGAACATGAAAGATTGAGCGGAGATTTGATAGAAGTGTACACAATTACATTGGGATATAGATCGGATAAATGCAAGCAGGCATTTTGTACTGTGGCAAGGAGGTACTGCAACAAGAGGTTATCACTAAAGGGTGAAAGGTGAAAAGTTCAAAGGGTACAAAGGTGAAACCGGTTTACTCAGAGGGTGGTGAGAGTGTGAAACTAGCTAGCAGGGCAAGTAGTGCAAGTGGTTAAGAGAATTCTGAATAGATGCTTGCGTAATGAGCGTATAGAGCGCCATGGCCCGGTGCAGGTCAATGGGAATAAGTAGATTCTGTAGTCAGGCATGCAATAGATGGGCCAAAAGGCCTGTTTCTGCACTGTACTTTGCTGTGACTATGACAAGTCAGCCACACATTGTTTGGGAACTCACGGAACCAAGACAAGCTGTGGTTAGCTGGTTTCCCTCCCTCAGGTACCGCAGTGAAGCTGGTTGGCCCAATTGACAGTTTAATACTCATCCTGGATTAATGAGATGAGGTGAAGCTACCCGACGGTTCAGCCAAGATTTGAAATTAGTTTCAGACCGAATGCCTTTTGGAAGTCCAGATATGCAGCCACTGCTCTTACTTCACACTGATAAATACAGCAGGTGATACAAGAAAAGGTGATGCTAAACCTGCAGTTCCCAGTGCTCCCCACCTTAACAACTGAAACCAGATCTGCGAGAGACGAGTCAGAGATCAAAGCCTCCATTCCCAAGTCGATCTCCTAAAACGTGCAGGAGATTAATGTTGATCACTATTCCCTCTGATACCAGCAGATCAGTGACAATACACGAACTGCACTCACCTCATTTTCTTGTCTGCTGAAATGTCCCTTCTTTGTCAACATCCAACCCAGTCTCTCAACCTTTTCTTCAATTGCTTGTTTGAGTCTGTCTCTGTAGAACTTTGTCAGTTGGTACAGTCGATATTCCTCCCCCTGTGCCAGGAGGTCGGAGATTGTAAACTCTGGCTCTGTGAATATAAAAAGGAAAATGTTGGCTTGAACTCAGATATCCCTCGTCTCCACCGCTCTCACCCAGCTCAACAAAAAACCGTGTCTTGAACCTGCCTACAGATACAAAATTGGATTAATTCTCCATCTCCAACACCATCACACTGAGCACGGAGTCCCCCTACGGCTGTGTGCACAGACCACTGCTGTTCACTCTGCTGACCCACGACTGTGCTGCAACACACAGCAAGAACGACGAGTCAGCTTACAGAGAGGAGGTGCAGCAGCGAACGGACTGGTGCAGAGCCAGCAGCCTGTCTCTGAATGTGAACAAAACAAATTTCTTGGTCCCTTGGTTCATCTAGCGGAGAATCTCAGCTGGTCCCTCAACACCAGCTCCATAGCAAAGAAAGACCAGCAGCGTCTCCACTTTCTGCAAAGGCTGAGGAAAGTCCATCTCCCACCCCCCATCCTCATCACATTCTACAGGGGTTGTATCGAGAGCATCCTGAGCAGCTGCATCACTGCCTGGTTCGGAAATTGCACCATCTCAGATCGCAAGACCCCGCAGCGGATAGTGAGGTCAGCTGAGAAGATCACCGGGGTCTTGCTTCCCGCCATCACGGCCATTTACACCACACGCTGCATCCGTAAAGCCAGCAGCATTATAAAGGATCCATGCACCCCTCGTACAATCTCTTCTCCCTCCTGCCATCTGGGAAAATGCTCCGAAGCATTCGGGCTCTCACGACCAGACTATGTAACAGTTTCTTCCCCCGAGCTATCAGACTCCGCAATACCCAACACCTGGCCTGACACCTTACTGCCCTATCGTCACGTATATTATTTATTGTAATGTCTGCACTGTTTTGTGCACTTTATGCAGTCCTAGATAGGTGTGTAGTTTAGTGTAGTTGTTGTGTGTTATTTTTCTTTTCCTCTGTTGTTTTTTATTACGTAGTTCAGTCTAGTTTTTGTAATGTGTCATGTAACACCATGGTCCTGAAAAACGACTCATTTTTACTATGTACTGTATCAGCAGTTATGGTCGAAATGGCAATAAAAAAGTGACTTGACTTGACTTGAATGTAACACTTGCCTTAAAGCCTACCCAACAATGTTCTAGGCATTACGTACTAGAAGGACCACATTTAACATAAACCAGTCCATCCCCCATCAGACCCATTCACCTATTTAAATTTGGATGGGCATAAACGTTGGGACTGTTGGTAATATTCGCTTCCCAGAGATACTCTCTCCATCCTGGCGAATACATTTCCCCTGATTCACATCCCGGAAACACTCTCCTCATCTGGACAGCTGCATTTCCTCCAATTCACATCCTGGAAATCCTCAGAGCAGGTAGTACATTTCCTGTAGTGGGGTAACGGCTGCCCAGTGCACCACATGTACCACACCCACACATTTTCCCTCTCCTCTGACCAACCCTCCAACAAGGCCTCACCTTTACCCTCCACCCTGCCGCATTCTGTGAGCGCATCACCCTCATATTTCACTCACCCGCTCCTTCTTGGGGACTTGACAGTTCTGTGTTCAATGAGCTTCCGAGCCGACAGACAGTCACCTCACTTGTACCGGTTCCAGGGTCCTGATCGGTGTCTCTGACGTCACTGTCTCTGGGCTGACAGGCAGTCGCCTCACTTGTGCTGGTTCCAGGGTCCGGATCAGTGTCTCTGACGTCACTGTCTCCGGGCTGAATTTTCTCCTCCTTCTCTGCGGCCGGACCGCATTCCATTGGGACATCGCTCTCAATCTGACCCTGTTTTGGTACCTTTCTTCCCGTGTCCCGATCATCTTCCCTCGACGATCTGCCTGGTAAAATCCTCTTCAGTACGTTCCGTACTAGTTTCAATTTCCCACCTGAAATAAGTGATGAATTGCAGGTTATACAAGTATGATTTAGATCTGAGCAAAACTGATTCAGATTGCAATGGAGCCGAGACTCTGGCTGACCAGATTTGGAGTGGAACTGTGCTGGTTAATGTGACCCGTAAACCCTGTCAGGTGATCATCCCGATAAGCCGGTGACTGGACACATTTACTCCCAGTAAAATAGCACGATAAGCACGGTAATACCAATCACAGCAGTTGAACGCACGGATGACCACGGGATCATAATGCACCGGTGTCCGGTGATACTGGGAAATATCACTGTGATTATCTTCCACAAGCTAAAATCTCCCTCGGTCACTAACTGTCCAGTAGTCTGGGTCACACAAAGACCAGCAACGGGATTACACATGGTCCAGTCTGCTGGATCACACATTCTCCAGTTGCTTTGTCACACGAGGGGCTGGAGACTGGACAAGGGGACTGGAGTTGCTTTCTCCAGTCCCCTTGGTCACAGACTGACGATTCCCTTGAGACGCACGTTGTCCGGTCCCCTGGGTCGCAGGCTGACCATTCCCTTGAGATCTATGCTGACCTCTCCCCTGGTTCCCTTCTTATCCCCCACCTGCTGATCATCATGTAACAACTATGCATATCATTGGCAAAGTCTTGGTTATAGAGCTTTGTGTGTAGTTGCAGTTGCTAATCTATAGGATGGAGGTGATGAAGCTGGAAAGTGTGAAGTGCGGTACTGGACCAGGGTGTTGTTTTTTGTGTTATATGGTTGGGCTGGGACAGCTTGCCCTGGAGCACAGGAGCTTGAAGGGAAACCACACACACACACACACACACACACACACACACACACACACACACACACACACACACACACACACACACACACACACACACACACACACACACACAGTAATCAGGGGTGCAGATAGGGTAGATGGTCACAGTCTTTTTCCCCGGGTAGGGGAATCTGAGACTCGAAGGAAGAGATTTAAAAGGGACCAAACGGGCATTTTTTCACGTGGT
This sequence comes from Hemitrygon akajei, assembly GCF_048418815.1. NCBI lineage: Eukaryota > Metazoa > Chordata > Chondrichthyes > Myliobatiformes > Dasyatidae > Hemitrygon > Hemitrygon akajei. Next base: position 6,595,668 of record NW_027331938.1, on the reverse strand, counting down.
GGCTGATGGGTATAAATTACATGCATCCAGAGGAGGGCTCAAACACAAATAAAATTACAAAATTGAGAGCATGTGGGCAGGAAAAGGGGGAGAAGAAGTTTACTAGAGAAATTTGGGAAACTGCAGGAAAATGGGACATTTAGATCAGCATGAATTATATGGGCCAAAGGGTCCGTTTCCAGGCCGTAACATCTTTTTTATTCCAGCTGGAATCTCAGATTTCAGCACAATCGTAATGTCTACAGGTGACACAGACATTTGGTCATTGGTTATGCCGGGTTTCCCAGCCAAGATCCTGGGAATTTAAATTCATGTGGAAGATCATATCAAGAGGGAAATATTTAGAAACTCAGGTTCACCATTTCTCCACAGCCCAGACATTCACTGGGGTGTTAAAACTCCGAAGCAGATCACAAATGTATCTACAATGAGCTGCCTCCTGATCCTCAGCCATTCCCAGCACCGGCAATGATCTCCGCTCCGCTACAGAAAACAGATTTCGGTGACACCCCTCCTCCTTTGCGTAGCAGGCAAGAAAAACCAGGGGGGAGTTGGTAGCTTTCCTTCCAAAACCTGAAATGCTGTGTTATCATAGAATCTCGGAAATCCCGGAAATGCTCATATCATCTGCTTCTAAACTTTATAAATGAAAGTTGAAGATTTCTTACACATCAGGGTCTGTCTGGAGGTGAAATGGACCCTGACCCTGAACATTTACATAAACAACAAGATCACTGTCACATTCCTGTCTGTGTTTCACTCACGACCACCTGATTCAGGAGCCCCTGCTCCTTTCACTCAGCTGAAGCTTTGTATGGTGAGCGGAGTGATTCGACCATTACTGGTGTCAGGTCCCTGCGCTGGAACTGTTGGATTGATCAATTACTCAAGGCCGCTTTACCAGTCGGATAAATGACACTGCTGGATGAAACTTTTCTATGCCCTGTTAACACCTCTGTCAGTTTTTTTTTCACCTGAACTAGTGTGTACAAACGCGATAAAAGTTTAATTCAAAGATCCCTGTGATCATACCTTTGTCCATTCTGATTCTGACTGACGATTGTTGATTGTCGTCGTCTTGTTTACACTTTGGTCGCTCTGTGGGACAGCTCCACCTGCTGGTGAGTCTCTAAATTTCACAACAAGCAGACAGTGAGTCAGAGAGTACGACTACTTTGCAAATATGACAGTATTTCTATCCCCTGTAGCATTTGGCATGGGGACCAAACATTCCCTGTTAGTAACCACTTCCACACCATATCTGTCCACTGATACCTGGCGCATCTACTGACAGAGTCACAGGGCAATAAAATGCAAATTCAGAGCGTTCAGCCCAACGAGACAATGCCAACCACAGTGCCCACTGAGATGGTCACAATTTCCTGTGATGGGGCCATCTCCCTTCTGGCCTCTTCACTCCATCTACACACCCCAACTGCTTTTTGAATTATGCAACTGCACGTGTCTCATCCACTTCCTCTGGCTGTTTCTTCCACATGATCCCCAACATCTGCATGAATCCGCTGCTGATCAGATTGGCTTTGCAATCTCTTTACCAGCCCCTGTCCATTTAGATCCCCTAGATGCTACGATAATCTTCTCTGTGAACAGCAACTACTAATGTTGTGCATTCTGCGAACTTACCTGTCAAGTGATCCTTGTGCAACCGCATCCAAATCATTGCTATAAAATAACGAATATCAAAGGTCCCAATTTGTAGCCTCACGGCACATCGCTAATTACTCACATCCATTGCGAGGAGAAACCTTCAACCAGCACTCTTTGCTTGCTACCTTGAAGCTAATTTTGAATACATCAAATTTGCTCTCTCCGGACAGCATGGGACCTAATCATCGGGGCCAAGCTGTCATGTGACACCTTGTCAAAGGCTTTACTGAAGTCCCATGCACAACATCCATGGGAACATAACTTTGAATTTCCACCTCTGCTTAATGTCACGTTGACAGGTTCTGACAATTTGATTAGCAGAAAAGTACTTGATGAGGCCAAGGTATGTCAATGTAAATTATGGGTTGCCATGTGCTAGTCAGGACTGAATAAAATGCAGCGTTGGGATATTTTGCTTCATAAATGGTCTGTTCTCCGCGAAGGCCTACGTGACGATATATTCGAGGGTAAGTATACCACTGAAGATTGCAATAGCCAATGGGATCAAGGGCATGTTGCTGCAGTTCATGGTAATTCCACATTTCTACAATCACTACCACACGACACACTTGGGGCTTCTTATAAAGGGAGGAAATTGTCAACGCATTTTAAGATGATTATAACGTAACAAGGAAACATTAGAACTAACCAAAAGCTACTTCAGATGATGCAGGACCTTCAAATGAGCAAAGACTGAGAGAATGTGATTGACTGTAAAGAGCTGGGCTTCTGAAAGCACATTACCAGACCTGGAGTGATTGCAACTTGGTCTGACCGAGGCATTCCACCTATTTCGTACCTTCCTTTGTAAAGATATGTAATGTTTACAGGACCAGTGTTCGAGTGAATGAGACTCACCAAACTTTCTCCTGACTGAATCAATGAAAACTCTGAGTCAGAGGGTTCTCTTCAGTTGGTACTCTCAGTCCTCGGGCTGGTTCACTTGTCGCTGTTCCCTCGTTCTCATTCGTGGCTTCTTTCCAGCTGTGGGCTTTTCTTCCAATAAATCTCTCACCGCAGGTCTAACTTTAACCAGAGAGATAATGAAGCACATTAACAATACAAAGGAGAAAAAAATATTTCTGCTCAATTTTTTCAAAAGCGAATCTCACTGAAATTTAAACGCCTAAGACAAATAAAAGAATCTCATGGAACAAATCTATAATTGTCCCTCACACGTCACAAATCCTGATACGGGATACGAAGGACTCATCATTCAGTCATGATAAGATATCAGAGCAGAATGAAGTGATTCAGTCCATCGAGTCTCCTCCATCATTCAATCATGGCTGATTTTTTTTCCCGCCCCAATGTCATATTCCTGCGTCCTCTTATAAAGTGCTGGAAACTCGGTACAGCAGATTGCATCTGTGGAACAAGACACTGTGGAAGACCCAGTATCAGAACTGGGATTATCCAGGATGATGCGTGATATGCTGAACGCTTAATTGCGCAATTTGGCCCAGATCTCATCCTTGCTCATACCTATAATGGGGGAGGTACTACACACAGTGTTCTGAAAAGATAGTAAAAGTGATTATCGGGGCATTAATAGTGATCTTTCGAGAAACGAAAACGAAAAGCTCTTGAATTTATAGTAAATGGACCGTCTAGTTATTCGCGGCTCAATATTAGTTCTATATCGTTCAGCACCTGAGCGTCTTTGCCTCACAGTACGCTCCCACGGACAAGGCGAAACTATTATTAATTTTTCTTGCGTTATTCATTATTATTTCCTGGATACCAGAGAGGCTCCCGGTGAAACTGTTTTGTCCACTCTATTGACTTTTAACATCTCCTCGATAACAGGAAGCACGATAATGTACCATATTCAATCGTGATTAATATGCATAGAATGTAACGTGGTTCGGTCTCCAATGTTCCCTCTAATTACTATTTTTGCAGCTACATGGATCAACCATTGCTCTGAGCCGGAAATTTTCACACGGACTGAGAAAAGCACAACATCATAGATGTGTCCTCTTTTGTAAAATGCATCTATGAATATTTTAGGATGAAGACAGACAAGAGAAAAAAAAACATTTTTTTGATCTTACTTACTAATTAAAGGACAGGATAAAAATGCAGTACAACAAAGAAAAACGTCCAGGTTTCATAAACGTTTGTCCGGCAGTGTTTAATTCCATCTGCGCTGAAGGACGCCTCACGTCTTAATAAGCTGATAAGGAAGGCGGGCTCTGTCGTGGGCAAAGTACTGGAGAGTTTAACATCGGTAGCTGAGCGAAGGGCGCTGAGTAGGCTACGGTCAATTATGGAAAACCCTGAACATCCTCTACATAGCACCATCCAGAGACAGAGAAGCAGTTTCAGCGACAGGTTACTGTCGATGCAATGCTCCTCAGACAGGATGAAGAGGTCAATACTCCCCAATGCCATTAGGCTTTACAATTCAACTGCCAGGACTTAAGAACTTTTTTTAAAGCTATTATTAATGCTTTTTGAGTTAGTGATTTAGATGCATATCATATTATTACTGAGTTAAGTATTGTATGTAATGAGTTTTTGCTACAACAAGTGTATGGGATATTGGAAAAATGTTGAATTTCCCCATGGGGATGAATAAAGTATCTATCAAAGGCTCCGTTCGTGGGAGCATTTTGCTTCTGCAGACTAAAGTCCCTTCCCGTACTGAGCATGCGCGATGTCGTCAGCGCGTTATCGGAGCTGTGAGCGGGGCCTCGGAAACGGACCTGCAGATGCTGCAGCCCTGCGGTACAACGGGATCACATGACGGGTGGACGGTCTCCCACGTGACTCGGTGACTCCGCTCCTCGCTCCTCACACTCTGCCCGACACCCCCCCCCCCCCACCGCATTTCAAACATCATCTCATAATTACACTGGATATATTTTAAAATTTCCCTCTGCATCTTCCCCGTCCACATCCCTCCACCCCCCGGGTCACAGTTACGGGTCTGAATCCCATCCCGGTCCGGCACACATTTTAGACCCAATCCAGAATTGTGCAGGTTTTATTTAAATCAGTCTATGTTTCTATTCACATTTCCCCGGCCGCACTGAACAGGATCACTGAAACATCAAGCGAGAAGCAACAGGAGGTGGCCATTCAGCCCCTCCAACCATCAACAAGATGGCGGCTGCTCTCCCATCTCAGCCACATGTTTCTGCCCGATCCTCATTTCCTCCATCCCTTCGGTCTCCACACATCTGCCGGCCTCTGTTTTATGTGAGGACGATCACCGAGTCTTCACCGCCCTCTGTGGAGGGGATTTACAGACATTCACCACCCTCGGAGTGGAGACATTTCCCCTCATCTCAGTCTCGGACAGTCCACCCCCTTTTCCAGAGACTGGGATCGCTGTTCAACCGGTAATGATGTTGTGCATTTCAATGTGTTCACCTCTCAGTCCTCGATTCTCTAAATGAAAGGGCTATCACATTTGATCTTTCTTCATATGATGACCTCACCACTCCAGGGATCAGTCTGCTGAATCTTTGTTGCACTCTCTACAACAAATACTCTCTAACCTCTTTGTTCATCCTCTATAGAATTAATTTCCATCTTCTGCAACCCCGTGTTGCCCCAACCACTCACCTCCCACCCCTGTCACTATTTCCACCTTCCCACCTCCCCCCTCACCTGGATCCACCTCTCACTCCCCAGCTCTTGCCCCATCCCCACCCCTCACATCTTTTCTCGGACTATTTCCCGTCCACTCTCAGGCCAGAGGGAGGGTCTCGGCTCGAAATGTTGACGGTCCATTTCCCTCCACAGATGCTGCCCGACCCACTGAGTTCCTCCGGCAGTTTGTTCTTTGGTCTATATAACCCGTGTTAGTATTGAGGTGGGGCAGGATTTTACACCATATTCCAGGTACAATCTCAACAAAGTCCAAATAATCGTTAAAGTCATTTTCATTCTTATACCTGATAACTCTTACAATAAATACAATGTACTTTCTACCTCCCTCCCTAGTCACTGCACCTCAGTCCCTCATTACATAACGCACAGATGGTGCAGAAGAGGTTTACCAGGATATTGCCTGGATTAGAGGGCATGAGCTATAATGAGAGGTTGGACAAACTTGGGTTGTTTTCTCTGGAGCCCTGCAGGCTGGGGTGAGACGATGGAGGTGTATAACATTATGAGAGGCAGAGATAGAGAAGACAGACAATATTTTTTATCCTGGTTAGACATGTCTAATAAAAGAGGCCATGTATTTAAAGTGAGGGGGAGTAGTTTGAAAGGAGATGTGAGGGGCAAGTGTTATTACCAGAGAGAGTGGCGGGTTGCTAGGATGTGTTGCCCGGGGTGCTGGTTCTGGCAGACACAGCGGTGACTTTTAAGAGATATTTAAATCAGCACATGAGTGTGAGGGACGTGTGGACATTGTGTTGGCAGAAGGGATTAGTTAGCCATTTGATTCCTAATTTAATTAGCAGAGCAAAACGTTTTGGGCCGAAGGGCCTGTTCTGGTTCTGTACTGTTCAATGTTCTGTGTCTCTTGTCAAGAGGTTTCAGGGAAACTGAGGTAAAAGGAGTGAGTTGGAGAAACAGGTCAGCTGGAGCCCAATGTGGGAACTGTGAGATCACCCACTTCTGCAGCAGAAACAAATATTGAATTTATTGCCAAGTGCACAATATGGGAAGGTACAGGGACAGAGAAACACTGACTTGTAGCAGCATCACAGGCAGGTACATTCAGATGACAGATTATACAATTCTGCGCCATTATCAATATAGAAATACAAGTTTTATGTCATTAACAATATACAAATATATATGTTGTGTCAATAATCATAAATATAGATTTTCTGTCATTAACAATGTACAAATATACATTTTTTTCAAGAGCAGTCTAGAAAATGTTAAATTTGTTCCCTCAGCCAAGTTGTTGACACAGTTTGGAAACAACTGGGCTCCAAGCACCGGTACCTGCAACACCCATTGGGACATCATGCAGACCCAAGAAGGGTCAGGCTATTCATTCCCTTTTAACACCAAGACACCAGAAACAGGAGCAGGCCACTCAGCCCGTTCAGTTCATCCTGTCATTCAATAAGACTCAAGACCAGTTCACTCTTGCCCCCCAACACGACTCCAATCCACTTTGCCCGGACCATCGGCCACACTTGCAGATCAACAGTGTGTCGGTGTTTGCCTCCCAATGTGGCGAATCTCTCTGCTCGCCTCTGTATCCTGTCCGACCCCTCTCACACCATCTTCATCCTTTCAATAATATACCCCCCTTCCCCCCTGTCAATGGGCTCCTTCCCCATCCTGCTCCTTGATCCCCCAAACAACCTCTCAGACTCACACCCCTCTCACACCATCTTCACCCCCCTTCCCCACTGTCAATGGGCTCCTTCCCCAGAGACAAACAACCTCTCAGACTCACCCCCTCCCACACCATCTTCACCCCCTTCCCCACTGTCAATGGGCTCCTTCCCCAGAGACAAACAACCTCTCAGACTCACACCTCTCTCACACCATCGTCACCCACTTCCCCACTGTCAATGGGCTCCTTCCCCAGAGACAAACAACCTCTCAGACTCACCCCCTCTCACACCATCTTCACCCCCCTTCCCCACTGTCAATGGGCTCCTTCCCCAGAGACAAACAACCTCTCAGACTCACCCCCCTCTCACACCATCTTCACCCCTTCCCCTCTGTCAATGGGCCCCTTCCCCAGAGACAAACAACCTCTCAGACTCACCCCGCTCTCACACCATCTTCACCCCCTTCCCCACTGTCAATGGGCTCCTTCCCCAGAGACAAACAACCTCTCAGACTCACCCCCCTCTCACACCATCTTCACCCCCCTTCCCCACTGTCAATGGGCTCCTTCCCCAGAGACAAACAATCTCTCAGACTCACACCCCTCTCACACCATCTTCACCCCCTTCCTCCCTGTCAATGGGCTCCTTCCCCAGAGACAAACAACCTCTCAGACTCACCCCGCTCTCACACCATCTTCACCCCCTTCCCCACTGTCAATGGGCTCCTTCCCCAGAGACAAACAACCTCTCAGACTCACCCCCCTCTCACACCATCTTCACCCCCCTTCCCCACTGTCAATGGGCTCCTTCCCCAGAGACAAACAACCTCTCAGACTCACACCCCTCTCACACCATCTTCACCCCCTTCCTCCCTGTCAATGGGCTCCTTCCCCAGAGACAAACAACCTCTCAGACTCACCCCGCTCTCACACCATCTTCACCCCCCTTCCCGACTGTCAATGGGCTCCTTCCCCAGAGACAAACAACCTCTCAGACTCACCCCCCTCTCACACCATCTTCACCCCCCTTCCCCACTGTCAATGGGCTCCTTCCCCAGAGACAAACAACCTCTCAGACTCACCCCCCTCTCACACCATCTTTATCATCTCAGTAAAATCCCTCACCCTCGTCATTCTGCCAGATCACTCACTCTGCGAGTAGCCTGCATCAAGCCAATGGGCCGAGCAGTCTCCTCCTCTCTGTCAGCAATACATTATAATCCGGCCACAGAAGTCACTTCACGAACGCACCCAACTTCACGTGGAGGGAAATGTAAATAAATAAAAAAGGCTGGACATTTACTTTGAGATTTGTTCTGTTTTGAATGGGAGTTTGAGGACGGGAGCGGAAGTCGGTATCAGCAGGGGTAACGCCCTCTCGGCCGGTCCATCTCCGTTATTGGGTGTAAGCAGTGATTGACATCACTTCTCACCAATGTGAAGAGGGTAACGCCTCTGTTGACTGTCGGGTGGGTTGGGTGGGTCAGGTAGCTGTTACCTTAGCCGGTAAAATTCAACCGTCTCAGCACCAGTGTGACGTAAGGAAGTGCGCACGTGACGTCAGATCCTAGTGTGGGGGAACTCACACGTGACGTCAGGCATGAGGGGACGCAGAGTGATATCAAATCCCAGTGTGGGGAATGTGAGTGACTTTAAAGAGCTGGGATACTGACAGCACATCACCTGACCTGGAGTGATAGTAACTGGTCTGACAGAGGCATAACTGGTACTTCTGGGCAATTTCAGTCTCATCCCAACTATTTACTACCTTCCTTTGTGCAGGTATGTAATGTCTAAAGGACCAGTGTTTGAGTAAATGAGACTCACGAGACTTTCTGCTGACTGAATCACTGGAGACTCTGAGTCAGATGGGTTCTCTCCAGTTGGTGCTCTCAGTCCTCGGGCAGGTTAACTTGCTGCTGTTCCCTCGTCTTCACTCGTGGTTTGCTTCCATTTGGGGCAGTTCTTCCAATAAATCTCTCACCTCAGGTCTAACTTTAACACAACGGGTTCGACGGACTCGGAGTCCGCTGCGGTCGGGGCGCTTTCACTGTGTGCTGCGTCTGCGAGGCTGGGTCTGACGGAGCTTTCATTGTCTGTGAAGCTGAGTCCACAGGCGCCTTGGAAGTCCATAGCGGGGGTAATCCCTTCTGCCGACTGCGTGGGATGACGAGTCTATCGGGACCCTGAGGACTTGTGGAAACTGTGTCATGGTTTCTTTCGAACTTAGAATCTTTTATCATCTTTGGACTATTTTTTACTGTGCCCATGGTTTTTTTTTTTAATCAGTTATGGTATTGGCTGCACTGTTGTAACTATCCTTTAACTGCAACTATGTGGTTTTGTGTAGGTCTTGTAGCTTTAGTTTTTGGTTTGTTGGGTGGTAGAGTTGGTCTCTTGACTTGGTGTGTCTGGGTAGTCTTGCTTTGTCTGGTGGGTTTGGAGCTCCTTTCCGGGGAAACACATTAAGATCGTAGCACCTTCCGGTTCACAGTCCGGTCCATGTTCCTTATTCCAGGTTTTCCCCAGTTTCTGTTGAGGAAGCTGATTCTTGTCCATACCCCCTGACTGTATCCCTTCCCTTCACCTTCCTCCTGGAGCCTGCGTCGCCTGGAGCCTTGCCTTCACCGCTGTCAAGTCCAACCACCGGAGCAAGATAAGGAACTGTCTTTCATTGTTTTCAACTGGAGTTCCAAGGGTTTGCCCACCCCTGATGTAACACTCACTGGTCTATAATCCCCAGGATTAAACCCATTGGGTTTATTGATGTGGCACAGAGCGACTGAGCAGAACCCAAGTGCAGGACACCGGCGTGGAGATTGAGCTGGGGATGCGGGCGCAGGCGTGAACGTTGGACAGCAAACCGGAGGAATCTTGGCACGGAGCTCTAACATGGAGTCTTGACACGGTGACGCGGTTTTCATGGAATATCTTGAGACTGGAGTTGAACTTAGAACAAACAGTTCTAAGCAGTCGAGAAACAAAGTATCACATGGGAATAGACCAACAAACTGGCAACCTGTGATCGTGTAGCCATCGTATTTATTTCACAGCCTCTGATGAAAACCAGGTGTATGGTAATTGAGTAAACTAGCAGCAATGGAGATCTAATGACTGAAATTAGGGCATAATTAGGGAGAAAGGAGCGTTAAAGGGGAACAGCCAACCGGAACCATGACAATTGAATTATGGAACAACATTTGACAGCCTCCAATCATGTGTTACTATCCCTGTGGCCAGAGAGGATACAATGATCATTGTCAATGCCCGGTAACCTCCCCCCTCACTTCCTGTAGTAACGTAGTGTATATTGGTAGATTGAACATCTCTTTCTTAATATTGCCATGCTGCGATGCTATCATCACAATCACTGTCCATCTCATTGGTAACTGAAGCAAAGCATTCATTAAGCGCCTCACCTATCACCGCATCCTCCAGCCACGTTTCCACCTTTGTTCCTGAGTAGTCCTAGTCCTACCCTCAATCTATTCACCCTCCTCTTCTTCACCCACATGTAGAATGCCTTGGGTTTTCCTTCGTCCTACTTCCCAAGGACTTCTCAAGTTGCCTTCGACCTCCAAGTCGCTTCTTAAGTTCCTTCCAGGATACCATATAATTCTTTAGAGCCTCGCTTGAATGTTGCTCACTGTACCTAAATAATGCTTCCTTTTCCCTCTTGCTTAAATGTTCTCATCCCTTGTGAACCACGGTTCGTTTATTTTAACATTCTTTCACTGTGTGTGGAACAAATCTACCCCGAACCGCATTCAAGTGTTCCTGAAACAAACTTCACAGTTCCATCTGGCATTTCCCTTTGAGAAAGTTTTCCCAATTTACACCCCCAAGATCCTTCGAATACGATTGTAACTATCCATCCACTGGTTAAATACTGCCTCGTATTGTCTGCTACTATCCTTGTCCATGACAATGATAAAAGTTGGGGTGTTGTGGTCTCTATCTCAAAAAGGTCACCCATCGTGACATCTGTCACCTGACCAGCATCATTGCCTCATACTAGATACAGTATGGCAAATCTTCCAGTTAGCCCATCCACATACCATGTCAAGAATCCTTCCTGGACACACAACACATTCTGCCCCATTGACACATTTTGGAACAAGGAGGTGGGATCAACATCAGGAAGGTTGAGATCAATAATGATAATAACCTTGTTGTTTTTGCACCTTTCCCAAATCTGCCAAGTTATCTGCTCTCATTATCCCAGTGGCTTTGGGGGAGGCCTATAGAATACTCACAGAATGATAGCTCCCTTCCCTTTTCTGACTTCCACCCACATTGATGTCCTCTGTTTATGTAACTGTCATATGATTCCTAATTAGTAAAGACAATTCTCCGCCTTTCACCCCCCCCCCACCCCCCCCCCATATGTATTATGAAACAAGTAAAACCTGGAGCATCAAACACTAATCCTGCCCTTGTAACAGTCCGGTCTGTGTAATGGTGATAACATGTACCATCCATGTTCTAAGTTACTCGTGTTCTTAATACATATTGTATTGAATTAAAGACATTTCCAACTGACTACATGATGCCCTGTCCACATCCGACCCTTCCACAGTCTCTGTGAAATTCGCATCTACCTTTATATCAACCCTTCTATTATCTGACCAAACACTCTGGTTCCCATCCCGCAGCGACTGAGTTTAAACTCACCCCGGCAGCTCCAGAAGTCCCGGCTGCAGGGACATCTCAAGTACAGATATAACCCATGCCTTTGGTACAGGGCCAAATGGGAACATAACTTCATTATAAAACCCAAATATGCTTAATCACAGGTTCGTAGGTTCTGACAATTTATTAGCAGAAAAGCATTTGATGGCGACAGGGTATACAAATGTAAATTATTGGTTGGCATTTGCTAGTTAAGACTGAAATGTGGTGCTGGGACATTTGGCTTCAAGAGGGTTTGCGGAGGCTTGTGCGACAACATACTCGAGGGCAAGTATATCGTTGCAGCTTGCAATAGACAGAGGAGTCAATGACATGTTGCTGTAGTTCATGGTGATTCCACATTTCTGCAATCACTAGAGCAGGAGAAAACTGCGGCCTCTTATAAAGGGAGGAAATTCTCAATGCATTTTGAGATTATTGTGACCTAACACAGCCAAGCAAGGAAACAAGCAGAACTGATAAGAGTTTGAAATGAGCAAACAATATGAGGGAATGTGCGTGGCTTCTCAGAGAAATTAGCAAATCTGCAGTGAGTGCAAATGGGTCTGACAGACGCATACTGGTATTCCGAGGCTTATTCAGTCCCACTCCAGCTATTTCCTACCTTCCTTGGTACAGAAATGTAATGTCTAAAGGACCAGTGCTTGGGTAAATAAGACTCACCAAACTTTCTCCTGACTGAATCAATGGAGACGCCAAGTCAGATGGGTTATCTCCATTTGCTGCTGTCCGTCTTCGGGCTGGTTCATTGTTGCTGTTCACTCGTCTTCAGTTGTGATTTTCTTCCTGTCGTGGGCTTTTCTTCCAATAAATCTCGCAGGTCAGGTCTATCTTTAACCAGAGAGACAATGAAGCATGTTACTCATACAAAGTAGAACAAAGAAGTAAACTTATTGGAACTTAAACTTGAACTCATATATAATGATGCGAGTGAAGAAATCTGTAACTGCCCCTCACACTTTCCAAAGCCTGACATGGGACACAAAGAAACACACACAAAATTGCTGCAGGACCTCATCACACCAGGCAGCATCTGTATGTCGACTTACTCTCTTCCATAGATGCTGCCTGGCCTGCTGAATTCCTCCAGCATTTTGTATGTGTTGCTTGGCAGCATCTGAAGATTTTCTCTTGTTTGTGATGGGACACAAAGAACTCATTACTCAGTCATGGTATAAGATACAAATCATAATGCACAGGAGTAGAATTAGGTGATTCGGTCATTCTAGTCTGCTCCAAAATCAATCATGGAGGATTTTTTTTCCAACACCGTATTCTTGCTTCCCTGCTATAGCACGCAACCTATTTAGCAATCCAGAACATGAATATACCCAACGACAGCCTCCACCACCCTCTGTGGCATCGAATTCCACAGATCAACCAACATTTGGCTAAAGTAATTGCTCTCATCTCAGTCTTAAAGTGAAGCTTCTTTATTCTGAGGCGGTACTCTCAGATCCCAGAGTCTCCGTCTAATCCAGACACCCTCTCCATTCTCACTGCAACCAAACTTCCTGTCATTCAGTCGGTGTAAATAATCACCCCTGTCCTAACCCGCCAACCTTGTGAACTCCACTGAACACAGGCCCAGGGCCATCAAATGCTCCACATGCATAATGCTTATCATTCCCCGGATTATTCTGGCAACAAAGAGCCCTGGGAGAGCTCTTGCTTGAGATACAATCTTGCGATGGGGGCTCCAGGAATATGGAGCTGTCAGTGTTTGGGCTTCAGTCTACGTTGGTGCTTTTACAGATGCGGCTGGATGTTCCTCCTTCCGCAATGAAGCAGACATCTCCGGGGGCTGGATATTGGTAGCGTGAATCTCTCAGTGTGAGATGTGGAAAAGATGTGCGAGGCTCTGGGTGCGGGCTTTTACCCTCTGAGGTTGCATCCTGGGATACCACACATGTCTTGACCCAGATAAAATGAATCAGGGAATCAAATTGTCCGCGTTTATGAGATGTTGAGCGAGTATTTCTGTTCTGTGCTCAGATGTTTGGTTCTGAAGTTCCTTTGGAAGCAAAGCAGAGAATGAGTTCCCATTCCATCTCTCACAGGGAGAGACTGTGATTAAATACCCTGTTTTGTGTTTGCACCGGTAGAAATAGACCGGGGTTTCAGAACTGAATTCACATTTGGAAATTCCCCCTCACTCTCACCTGTCTATCTGCCAGTGGAAGTCAAAGAGAAACTCTAGATGCTGAAGATAGAATAGAACATGGAACAGTACATCACAGGAACACAATAGTGTGCCAAACCAGCTGAAAAGTAAATCAAACCCCCCCAAAAAAAACTACACTACATTTTCTGTGTAGCCATGTACATTCATATACAAATCAATGGCATGAATAGTAAATTACAGAGATCTCAACACTGACACTCACATCCCACTCGTCACAGGCCTCCAATCGTTAGAACCATCTACATTCATCCCCCTCTCCTTCTTGTTCTCTAGCCCGGTGTGAATCCACCTCGCCAGCCCCCTGTGAATCCCACGTGACCGAACCTCCCCGATCAGCTGCCATGCAGGATCTTGTTACAGACTTTACCAAAGTTCAGATGAACAACATCACTGCCCAACTTCACCTAACGCCCTAGTTCATTCTTAAATAATCTCCAAAATACTTGACAGATATGATATCCTATTGGACAGTGTTGACTGTGATTTCCCCATAACCAATGCCCAACCGCCCGGGATTTCAACTTCACTGCAGACTGAGAAAATTCCGATCCCAGCTGCAGAATTACCAACCTGGACTGTAGCCCGCATACTGCCAGTTCCATATCATCAGAGTCACCGGCCCAATATTATCACCCATACAAAGACGCCTTGGTGCCGGCAATTTGCCGTGGAGTTCCTGCCATTTCCGATTCACAAACTAAGGTGGAACTGGAACCTAATGACCCTCTGCCGGGGCCTGTGCTCAGACTGGTTCCCCGGTCTGTATAGAGGATGCGGATACACTTCAGCCTGACCCCAGCAGCTAAACCGAGCACATTTGATCTCTATGTCATCGCTGTGTGGGATCTTGCACAGCAGAGCGGGCTGCCATGTTTCCTGCAGTGTAGCAGGAACAAAATGTAAAATTATAAAGTAGAAAATGCTGGGAGCTCAGTACATCAGACTACGTCTCTGAAAGGACAAACGGTGGAAGACCCAGTTCCAGAACTGACACTGTCCAAGATGCTGCCGATCTGCTGAGCGTCTCCAGTATTTTCCCTTCCTTATTTTAAATTTCCTGCAACTGTAGTATTTACTCCCTCTTCATTTTAATGCACAGATAGTAACTGATTGCCACCCTGAACTGTAAATGCCACCCCACCCCAAACAATTTATTAGTTCTGAGTTCATTCTGACCCTGGTGTAACACATCCCACACAGTCAATGCTCACAGCATCCTTTCCTCCCACTATCATTCTGTTACATTTGCTCCCGAGGCCACTGTCTCTACGCTGAGAGGCGGTGACCACAGAGCGATAAAAACTGCAACACTTGCTGCAGCTCTGACGGGCCGTTACCCTGGAAACAGAGGAAATGGCTCACTGAAAATAACCGAAAAAGGAAATAACAAACTCAACATCAGATGCTGTGAGTTCCGTTATGACAAAGATTAACAGTGCAGCCATTTTGTAACGGTGAATCTAAAATTGAAATGGCTGCTTTTACCCTGTCACGTGTTGTGTCCAACTAAACCTCTGGTATTCCTAGCGAACAATAACTAACTAACTAACCAACTAACTAACGAACTAACTAACTAACTAACTAAATAAATAAATAAATAAATAAACAAACAAACAAACAAACAGACAGGCACACAAATAAATAAATAAATGGAAAGCTGCAATACTAAACTTCACAATGAAGACAAAGTTTAGAAGAGAGATTGCTGAAATATATCATTGCGGCATTGGGATACAGGCTGGACAATCATTGAGCAAGCAGGTTGATATATATATCATTGAGCTGGTGGCATACAGGCAGGACAGAGATTGAACTAGAAGGTTGATATATATCATTGAGGTAGTGGGATACAGGCTGGACAGAGGTGGAACAAGATGGTTGATATATATATCATTGAGAATGATTTGTTTTACCGAACGGCCGCTTCCAGTGTGCTGGAAATATGTAAAACAATTATCGACCCCAGGCGGAGATCCAGGTGGAGTTTGGATCCGATACCGGGCCGGGTGACGGAGGTAAAGTTCACCAGGTACATCTTAATGGATGGGTTCAGTCTCGGCATCACCACCTCATCCCGCTCCTGGGACCAGAACACCAGGGGCTGAGCATCGGCTCATCTCAGGCGGTTCGGTGTGAAGGTCCCATAACCCGGACCGACCACGACAGGTTGTATCCAGGAAGCGGGACGAGGCCGCCAGTTCGAGGAAGTAAATGGGACTCTCTGCCCAGCATGAGGTTCCCCGCACCCGGGATCGACTTCAGTACTCACCGATGGGAAATTGTCGGTTGCGTTCAACCCCAGTGACCGGCCTCAATACTGACCGATGAGAACTTCATCAATTTGTCCGGAGAGCAGCGAGATCCGTCCGCCGGCTCCCCACAGACGATCAGCTTCAACAGAGAACGGAAAGAAAACCCCGCCCATCCGGAGTCTGTGAGAGCGGGGGCGGGGCCTCGGAAGCGAAAACCTGAGATGCTGCAGATCTGCGTTTGAAATGGGAGCGAGAAACCGGTGACTCTGCTCCTCGCCCCTCACACGCTGCCCGACCTACCTGCCGCATTCCCCACATTATTCCATATTTACACCAGCTACATTTTTAATGTTTCCCTCTGTATCTTCCCCGTCCCCATGGCTCCATCTCCCGGTTCTCAGAGTTAAGGGTTCGATTCCCATCCCGGTCCAACATACAATTCCCACCCGAAACGGAATTGTGCAGGTTTCATTGAAATCACTTCTATGTTTATAAACACTCTTTTTCTATTCACATTCCTCCGGAGCCTCACTGGACAGGAAGACTGAAACATCAAGTGAAAAACAGCAGGAGGTGTCCATTCAGCCCCTCTAACCATCAACAAGATGGCGGCTGCTCTCCCATCTCAGCCACATGTTTCTGTCCGATCCTCATTTCCTCCATCCCTTCCGTCTCCACACATCTGCCGGCCTTTGTTTTTTTTTTGTGAAGACGATCACTAAGGTCTTGCTCCTCCACCCTGAGGACGGTCTGATCGAAACGTCGGAATGGGAATCAGAATTAAAACGTCTGGCCGCTGCAATGTCCCCCTTGTGGCAGATGACGCAGAGATGCTAAACAAAAACCGTCTCCCCGTTTATGGCGGGTCTCACCGATGTGGAGGAGGCCGCATCGGGAGCACGGGGCACAATAGATGAGCCCAGCAATAGATTCGCAGATGAAGCGTTGCCTCATCCAGAAGGACCGCTTTGTGTCTCTGAATGGAGGTGAGGGAGGAGGGGTACGGCAGGTGTAGCACTTAGGCTTATGCAGGGATAAGTATCTGGAAGAAGATTAGTGGGCAGGGATGAATGAACAAGGGAACCAGGGGTGTGTCAGGAATGGACAGGAGGAGGAGTATAGGAAACTGATACAGGACTTTGTGATATGGTGCAACTCAAACTACCTGCGTCTCAATGTCACCAAGACCAAGGAGATGGTGGTGGACTTTAGGAGATCTAGGCCTCATATGGAGCCAGTGATCATTAATGGAGAATGTGTGGAGCAGGTTAAGACCTACAAGTATCTGGGAGAAGCCAGACTGGACTGCCAACACAGATGCCTTGTGCAGGAAGGCACAGAGTCGACTGTACTTCCTAAGAAGGTTGGCGTCATTCAATGTCTGTAGTGAGATGCTGAAGATGTTCTATAGGTCAGTTGTGGAGAGCGCCCTCTTCTTTGTGGTGGCGTGTTGGCGAGGAAGCATTAAGAAGAGGGACACCTCACGTCTTAATAAGCTGGTAAGGAAGGCGGGCTCTGTCGTGGGCAAAGTACTGGAGAGTTTAACATCGGTAGATGATCGAAGGGCGCTGAGTAGGCTACGGTCAATTATGGATAACTCTGAACATCCTCTACATAGCACCATCCAGAGACAGAGAAGCAGTTTCAGCGACAGGTTACTATCGATGCAATGCTCCTCAGACAGGATGAAGAGGTCAATACTCCCCAATGCCATTAGGCTTTACAATTCTACCGCCAGGACTTAAGAACTTTTTAAAAAGCTATTATTAATGCTTTTTGAGATAGTGATTTAGATGCATATCATATTTTTACTGAGTTAAGTATTGTATGTAATTAGTTTTGCTGCAACAAGTGTATGGGACATTGGAAAAAAGTTGAATTTCCCCATGGGGATGAATAAAGTATCTATCTATCTATCTATCTATCTATCTATCTATCTATCTATCTATCTATCTATCTATCTATCTATCTATCTATCTATCTATCTAATTGTGGAGGGAGTGATCCCTGTTGAACCCTGTTTGTGACATCCTAACCAGATTTGCATGAATGCAATCCCTACATTCATTAGTTATCTCTTTACTGCGATAGAAACGTTATATATTCCATACAGTGAATGCTCAAGACATCCGGGCCTCCACACCGGCTCCTGAGGTCACTGAGGGGCGGTGACCAGAGAGCGATAAATATGTTCAACACTCTGCAGCTCTGCTGGGCTGTTACCCTGGTGATGGAGGAACTGGCTCAGCAGAGCTAACTGAAAATAGGAAGTAAGGAATTCAACTTCACATGTTCTGTTTCATGATTTTATGAACATTTGGAGAGGCATAACATGATCAGGAATAGTCAGCTTGGCTTTGTCAAGGGCAGCTCGTGCCTTACCGGCCTGATTGAATTTTCTGAGGGTGAGACTAAGCACATTTATGGAGGTAGAGCAGTTGATGTAGTGTATATGGATTTCAGCAAGGCACTTGATAAGGTACCCCATGCAAGGCTTATTAAGAAAGTAAGGAGGCATGGGATCCAAGCGGACTTTGCTTTGTGGATTCAGAAATGGCTTTGCCCACAGAACGCAAAATTGTTTGTAGATGGGTCATATTCTGCCTGGACGTCGCTGACTAGTGCTGTTCCTCAGGGATCTGTTCTGGCACCACTTCTCTTCGTCAGTTTTATAAAGGACCTGGATGAGGAAGTGGAGGGATAGGTCAGTACATTTACTGATGACACAAAGGTTAGAGGTATTGTGGATAGTGTGGAGGGCTGTCGAGGTTATAACAGGACCCCGATTGGAAGCGAAACAGGGCTGAGAAGTGGAAGATGGAGTCTGACCCAGATAAGTGTGAGGTGGTTCACTTTAGAAGGTAAATATGATGGCAGAATATAGTATGAATTGTAAGACTCTTGGCAGTGTGGAGGATCAGAGGGATCTTGGGGTCTGAGTTCATAGGACACTCAAAAATTCAGCGCAGCCTGACTGTGTGGTTCTGAAGGCATACGGTGTATTGGCCTTCATCAACCTTGTGATTGAGTTCAAGTGCCAAGAGGTAATGTTACTGTTATATAGGACCCTGGTTAGACCCCACTTGGAGTACTGTGCTTGGAGTGCAGTTCTGGTCGCCTCACTACAGGAAGGGTGTGGAAGCGATAGAAAGGGTGCAGAGGAGATTTACAAGGATTTCCCTGGATTGGGGAGCATGCCTTATGAGAATAGGATGAGTGAACTTGGCCTTTTCTTCTTGGACAGATGGAGGATGAGAGGTGACCTAATAGAGGTGTATAAGATGATGAGAGGCATAGATCGTGTGGATAGTCAGAGGCTTTTTCTCAGGGCTGAAATGGCTAACACGAGAGGGTACAGTTTTAAGATGCTTAGGAGAAGTTACAGAGGCAATGTCAGGGGTAAGTTTTGTTTACGCAGAGAGTGGTGAGTGCGTGGAATGGGCTGCCGGCGACGGTGGTTGAGGCGGATATAACAGGGCCTTTTAAGAGACTTTTGGATAGGTACATGGAGATAAAAAGAAGAGGGCTGATGGGTAACCCGAGGAAATTTCTAAAGTATGTTCATGTTTGGGAGAGCACTGTTGGACGAAGGGCCTGTGTATTATGCTATGGGTTCTCTATGTTTCTCTGGTTCTGTGTTCTCAGTTCATTCCATACAGTCAATGCTCACAGCATCCTTTCTTCCCACTATTATTCTGTTACATTTGCTCCCGAGGCCACTGTCTGTACGCAGAGAGGCGGTGACCACAGAGCGATAAAAAAAAATGTGCAACTCTTCTTGCAGCTCTGCTGGGCCGTTACCCTGGAAACGGAGGAAGTGGCTCACCGAAAATAACCGAAAAGGGAAATAACAAACTCAACATCGTATGCTGTGAGTATAATTTTGAAAAAGGTTAACACTGCAGCCATTTTGAAATGAAGAATCTAAAATTGTAAAGTCTGCTTTTAACATGCTGTATTCAATAGTCCTCTGATAGTTCTGGCTAACAAAAAATGACAATAGTTAGCGATCAATAATATATTAACCTCTGCCGGAAATATATCCAGTGACAGCCCCAATCACCATCTGTTGCAACAAACTCCACAGATCGACCACTCTTTGGCTGGAGAAGTTTCTCTCAGTTTTAAAGGGAAGCTTGATTATTCCGAGGCTGTCCTCTCAGACCCCAGACTCTCCGTCTGATGGAAACATCCTCCACGTGTCCACTGTCTCCAGGCTGTTCAGTATTCTGTGGGTTTAAATAAGATCCCGTCCACCTCTGTACTTCTGAACTCAATAGAGTACAAGCTCAGAGCCAGCAAATGCTTGTCATACGAGCGGTGGTTGATACGTTCGTGGCCCAAGGTAGAAGGAGCCCATTTTAGAAAACCCAGCACGTTTATTTTTCAGCATAGTCCCCGCCTACATTTACAAGCTTAGTCCAGCGGTCGTGGAGCAAACGGATCCCTTCTTTGCAGAATTCGACAACTTGGACCTCCAGAGCTGGTCGACAGGAAGAGTGATTGATAAGTTCATGGCCTAAGGTAGAAGGAGACGAGTTATACAGCTCTCATTACATGCACATTCTGATCAACTCTTTGAGTGATAATACATAAAGTTTGAAGTTAATAACTCATCTCCTTCCACCACAGGCCACAAACCTATCAATCACCCACGTACAGAAACCCTCTCGTTCCTGAGATTACTCTTGTGAACCACGTGAGCCACAGTTGTACTGAACACATCAGCTTCATTTCCAACGATTGACAGACAGGAGACAATGAGGGGGGATTTCCAAACACAGTTTGAACACCAAACTCAGGGTCTATTTCTACTGTTGCAAACACGGTACAGCCCGTTTACTCACAGCCTCTCACTGTGAGGAATGGGATGGTAACTCATCCTCTCCTCGGTATAGCAGTCATTTCTTCCAAAGAAACTCCCGAAACAAACATCTGAGCCCAGAACAGAAATACTGGCTCAACACCTCATAAACCTGGGCAGCTTGAACCCCGGGTCCATTGTACTTGGATCTAAAACTGTGATTTCTCAGGACCTAACCTCACAGGGTCACACAGCTGAATCTGCCACTCACCGACCCCCGAATCCTCACACATCGTCCCCGCATCTCACACTGCGTGGTTTAATCAGAAATTTCCCCATAGCCAATGCCCAGCGCCCCGAGGCTTTTGATTCATTGTGAAAGGAGGAACATCCAGCCCCCATCTGTGGAAGTATTGACCTGGGTCAAATCCCCGATACTGACAGCTACATAGGCCCAGTGTTTCCCAGGGTTACAGCTCAAGCAGCAACTCGCCCAGGACTCCTTGTTGCCAGTAATATGCTGCAGTGTCTCGGCCATTCAGACTTCAAACACCAACACTCCGACATCAACCTGTGTCAGAACGGGAACCTGATGAACCTCTGACTGGGCCAGAGATCGGGCTGGAAAACCTGGGCGCGGGGCAACAGCAGGCGGGTATAATGTTACCCATTGTCTCCACCAGATAAACTGAACACATTTTATCATTGTGCTATTGTTAAATGAGATCTTGCCCAGCACAATTGCCCGTCACATTTCCTGCAGGCTAATAGGAATAAAACATTTTAAATGTAAAATTGAAAGTCATGTATTTGAAACTCGGTACATCAGACTGGATCAGTGGAAAGAGAAACTGTGGAAGTCCCAGTATCTGAACCGGGACTGTCCAAGACGCTGCCCGATCTGCTGAAGATTTCCACCATTTTCTCTTTTTACTTTAAATGATGCACAACTATTAACTCATTACACGATATCTGTGACGGTCAGAACAAATTAGCACAAATGTAATACCAATATTCATTAGTTTTCTCTTCAATCCAATACAGGGATAATGCAGTCAATGCTCACAACATCCATCCCACCCCACTATCAATCCGTATTCTCTGCTTCCAACCCTCCTTCCGACAACGATTAATACAGCAGACATTTTAACTTTGAAGTTAAAATCGCAATGGCTGTCTTTAACTTACTACGTGCTGTATTCAATAAACCCTCCGGTAGTTCTAGGTAACAAACACCGATTTCAGTATCAACTCAGTGAGTCAAAAATACGTCATAATGAAGACAACGGCAGAAGAGAGATTGTTGATATATAATCGTTAATGGGATACAGGCAGGACAGATGTTGACCAAGATGGTGTATATATATATATATATATATATATATATATATCTTTGAGGTGGTGGGATACAGGCTGGACAATGTTTCCGTCTAAATATGCAAAGTGCAATTTATAGTACTTTATAATAAATAGTATGTTCAACAATAGAACATAAAATACGATTTTGTCAGCATGAATTAATCATTCTCATAGCCTGGTGGAAGAAGTTGTCCCGGATCCTGTTGATGTCCTGGCTTTCATGTTGCGGAAACACGAGGAAATCTGCAGATGCTGGAAATTCAAACAGCACACACAAAATGCTGGTGGAACACAACAGGCCAGACAGCATCTATAAGGAGAAGCACTGTCGACGTTTCGGGCCGAGACCCTTCGTCAGGACTAACTGAAAGGAAAGATAGTAAGAGATTTAAAAGTAGTGAGGGGAGGGGGAACTGCGAAATGATAGGAGAAGACCGGAAGGGGTGGGATGAAGCTAAGAGCTGGAAAGGTGATTGTTGAAAGTGATACGGAGCTGGAGAAGGGAAAGGATCATGGGACGGGAGGCCTAGGAAGAAAGAAAGGAGGGGCGGGGGGAACACCAGAGGGAGATGGAGAACAGGGAAACAACTGCATATGTCAGGGATGGGGTAAGAAGGGGAGGAGGGGCATTAACGAAAGTTAGAGAAGTCAGTGCTCATGCCATCAGGTTGGAGGCTACCCAGCCGGTATATAAGGTGTTGTTCCTCCAACCTGAGTTTGGATTCATTTTGACAGTAGAGGAGGCCATGGATAGACATATCAGAATGGGAATGGGAGGTGGAATTAAAATGTGTGGCCACTGGGAGATCCTGCTTTCTCTGGCAGACCGAGCGCAGGTGTTCAGCGAAATGGTCTCCCAGCCTGCGTCGGGTCTCACCAATATATAAAAGGCCACACCGGGAGCACCGGACGCAGTATACCACACCAGCCGACTCACAGGTGAAGTGTCGCCTCACCTGGAAGGACTATCTGGGGCCCTGAATGGTGGTGAGGGAGGAAGTGTAAGGGCAGGTGTAGCACTTGTTCCGTTTATAAGGATAAATGCCAGGAGGGAGATCGGCGGGAAGGGATGAGGGTACGAATGGAGAAGGGAGTCGCGTAGGGAGCGATCCCTGCGAAAAGTAGAAAAGGGGGGGAGGAGGAAAGATGTTCTTGGTAGTGGGATCCCGTTGGAGGTGACGGAAGTTACGAAGAATTATACGTTGGACCTGGAGGCTGGTGGCGTGGTAGGTGAGGACGAGGAGAACCCTATCCCGAGTGGGGTGGCGGGCGGATGGGGTGAGGGCTGATGTGCGGGAATTGGGAGAGATGCGTTTTTTAGAGCAGATTTGATGGTGGAAGAAAGGAAGCCCCTTTGTTTAAAAAACGAAGACATCTCCTTCGTCCTGGAATGAAAAGCCTCATCCTGAGAGCAGTTGCGGCGGAGACGGAGGAATTGTGAGAAGGGGATAGCATTTTTGCAAGAGACAGGGTGGGAAGAGGAATAGTCCAGGTAGCTGTGAGAGTCAGTCGGCCTATAGTAGATATCAGCAGATAAGACGTCTCCAGAGATGGAGACAGAAAGATCAAGAAAGGGGAGGGAGGTGTCTGAAATGGACCAGGTAAATTTGAGGGCAGGGTGAAAGTTGGAGGCAAAGTTAATGAAGTCAACGAGCTCAGCATGGGTGCAGGAGGCAGACCCAATGCAGTCGTCGAAGTAGCGAAGGAAAAGAGGGACACGGAAACCCGTATAGGCTTGGAGCATGGACTGTTCCACAAAGCCAACAAAAAGGCAGGCATAACTGGGACCCATGCGGGTGCCCATGGCTACACCCTTGGTTTGGCGGAAGTCGGAGGAGCCAAAGGAGAAACTACACTGGACGTCCATGGTTCCTCCGGCGGTTTGTTCTTAGATAGATAGATAGATAGGTAGATACTTTATTCATCCCCATGGGGAAATTCAACTTTTTTTCCAATGTCCCATACACTTGTTGTAGCAAAACTAATTACATACAATACTTAACTCAGTAAAAAATATGATATGCATCTAAATCACTATCTCAAAAAGCATTAATAATAGCTTTTAAAAAGTTCTTAAGTCCTGGCGGTAGAATTGTAAAGCCTAATGGCATTGGGGAGTATTGACCTCTTCATCCTGTCTGAGGAGCATTGCATCGATAGTAACCTGTCGCTGAAACTGCTTCTCTGTCTCTGGATGGTGCTATGTAGAGGATGTTCAGAGTTTTCCATAATTGACCGTATCCTACTCAGCGCCCTTCGCTCAGCTACCGATGTTAAACTCTCCAGTACTTTGCCCACGACAGAGCCCGCCTTCCTTACCAGCTTATTAAGACGTGAGGCGTCCCTCTTCTTAATGCTTCCTCCCCAACACGCCACCACAAAGAAGAGGGCGCTCTCCACAACTGACCTATAGAACATCTTCAGCATCTCACTACAGACATTGAATGACGCCAACCTTCTAAGGAAGTACAGTCGACTCTGTGCCTTCCTGCACAAGGCATCTTTGGTCTGTATAACCCGTGTTAGTATGGAGAGCGGGATTTTACACCATATTCCAGGTACAATCTCAACAAAACCCAAATAATTGTTGCGGTAATTACCACACTTAAACACAAGAAAGCTTGCAAATGCTGGAAATCCAAAGCAATGCACGCAAAATGCTGAAGGAATTCAGCACAACAGGCAGTATCTGTGGAAAAGAGTAGACCGTTTGTCTACTGAACGTTCGAAATCTGCAGATGCTGGAAACTCAAACAGCACACACAAAATGCTGGTGGAACACAGCAGGCCGGGCAGCATCTATAAGGAGAAGCCCTGTCGACGTTTCGGGCCGAGACCCTTCGTCAGGACTAACTGAAAGGAAAGATAGTAAGAGATTTAAAAGTAGTGAGGGGAGGGGGAACTGCGAAATGATAGGAGAAGACCGGAGGGGGTGGGATGAAGCTAAGAGCTGGAAAGGTGATTGGTGAAAGTGATACCGAGCTGGAGAAGGGAAAGGATCATGGTTTCGGGAGGCCTAGGCGGAAAGAAAGGTGGGGGGGGGACACCAGAGGGAGATGGAGAACAGGCAAACAACTAAATATGTCAGGGATGGGGTAAGAAGGGGAGGAGGGGCATTAACGGAAGTTAGAGAAGTCAATGTTCATGCCATCAGGTTGGAGGGTACACAGCCAGTATACAGGGTGTTGTTTCTCCAGCCTGAGTGTTGCCTCATCTTGACAGTAGAGGAGGCCATGGATAGACAGATCAGAATGGGAATGGGACGTGGAATTAAAATGTGTGGCCACTGGGACATCTTGCTTTCTCTGGCGGACAGAGCGTAGGTGTTCACCGAAACGATTTAGCCAATTTAATCCTCGCTGATAGCTCCAAACGCCTTGTTACGACTCATCCTCCAGGCCTCAGTTGGGCGAATCTAATCTTTTGATCCTATCTCTCTTGCTTCCTTGACTCTACTTAATAGAAGAGACCTCTTCTAGTTCACGGGCCTTCAGCAGATCCTCCTCAGATTAGCCAAGTCATTAATGAAGGTCTTCTGTGCGAAGTCTCTCACCGCCAGTCCCAAAACAGAGATCTACAGGCAACCTCGCATCGCGCCCGAGCGTCAAATAGTCCGGCGAGTGTCCAGGACCTTCATTCTGTGCCCAGCTGTACCCGCCGACCAAATGCCTGGTATGGTGACTGTATGTGTTCCTCTTGTTGGTATCCATGGCTCCGAGCAGGTCTCGCCGTATCCGGTTGAAACCCCCAGGCTGGGGATCATCCTGAGGGCGATGAGGCGGGGTTTCCACTGGATCAGTCCTTCGCGAATCTCCTGTGTTACCCACAGAATCTAAGGGACGGGCGGACAGCACGCAGGTTCTTGAGCCGTGATTTTAGAGAAGAACATTACAGCACAGAAACAGGCCCTTCCGCTCTTCTTGGCTGTGCCGAACCATTTTTCCACCCAGTCCCACTGACCTGCACCTGGACCATATCCCTCCATACACCTTTCATCCAGGTACCTGTCCAAGATTTTCTTAAGTGTTAAAAGTGAGCCCGCATTCACCACTTCAGCCGGCAGCTCATTCCACACTCCCACCACTCTCTGTGTGAAGACGCCCCGCCCCGATGTTGGCTTTAAACTTTCCCCCTTCACCCTTCACTCATGTCCTCTGCTTTTGTTTCTCCCCTGGCCTCAGTGGAAAAAGCCTGCTCGCAAATTGACCATAAATCCTGCCTCTCGCGATCTTCTCGAACATCCTTCCCACCGCTGAGGTAAAGCTCACTGGTGTATAATCTCCTGGGTTAATTTAATTATTCGTTCATTCATTTCTGTCATCAATTTACTCATTTATTTGCTTCGTCTGTCTGTCTGTTTGTTTATTCTGCAGCTGCGTTCGCCCGGAGAATAGAGACGATTGTCTCACCAATCCGCACAGGTAAAGTCCACCACAACGAGAGGAAGGACAGATCGGGGCTGTATTTTGGACAGTATTTTAATATCAAATGACACCCGAGTTACTGACTCAGAGACGGGGGACTGACTGTCACGTGACAGCTTAAGGATTATAGTTCAACTTAGCAAGTAAATCAAAGTCAAAGTAAAATATATTATCAGTGTACATACATACACGTCACCACAAGCACCCTCAGATTCTTTTACTGTGGGCATATTAGCAAATCTATAGAACTGTAACTGTAAACAGGATCAATGTAACTGTGCAAATGCAGATATAAATAAATAACAAGAAATCACGACTATGAGATAACAGGATAACAGGGTCCTTAAATTAGCGTGATTACCTCCTTTTGGTGAAGAGTCTGATGGTTGAGGGTCAGTGACTGTTCTTGATTCCGGTGCTGCCAGTCCCGAGGCAGCTTTACCTTCTACCTCATGGCAGCGGCGGGAAAAGTGCACACACTGGGTCGTGAGGATCTTTGTGATGGTTGATGATGCTTTTCTCCGACGCGTTTCATGTGGATCTGCTCAATGGTTTCGAGGGTTGTGCCCGTGACGTGCTGGGACGACTGCGCCACCTGCTGGGTGATTTGCCGCTCGAAGACATTGGTCTTCCCACACGATGTCTGACTGTAGACTCTCAGTGCACTTCCCGCAACACATCCACAGAGGTTTGCCGAGGTATTTCATGACATGCCGGATCTCGTCAGGCTCCTGAGGAAATAAAACAGTTCTCGTGCTTTCCACGCAATTACATCTCTACTGTGGCCGCAGGACTAGTTTTATGAGAGAGTGGCTCTCAGAAATTTAAAGTTACTGACCTTCTCCACCTCTGATCCTCTGATAATTACTGGTTCATGGCCCTTTGGTTTCTCAAAGGCCGAACATTTATGTGATGATTACGGAGCTTTGTTTGTGACTCTCGCTCCAATGAAAACAATTTAATATCACACATAGAGCTGTACAGTGCAGGAGCAGAGCCTTCGCCATCGAAAAAAAAGTAAATCACATGCCCTCTCCATGACCCGGTGGAACTGACGCCGCGCCCTCCTCTTCATGAGCTGTCATTCATTTGCCATTAGGACCAATACATCGGTCACGATCGGAATTTGGTCTACAGCTTCCTAGCTGAAATGATTGGACTGCAGTAGAAAGGAATAATTCCATTCCTCTTTCAGTTCTATTGGCAGAGCCCGTGTCTCGTGTCAATGTAAACATCAACTATTACACTCTCAGAAAAACAACGATACAGTTGTATTCCCCTGTGACGCTAAGGGCTTAATTCAGATAGAACATGCTGAGAAGACATCTAACCGACCCAATATATTGTAGGTACGCAGTTAGATCATTACGTTAGTTTACACTCAATATCACCGATCACAGAAACAGCATACAATCTCTATTTCTGTTGTAGATGGGTCAGGGGACATCAGGGTTCAGCCTCAGGGTCCGGTTGTCACAGATACTGTCACACGTCTGAAATTAACATGTTCTGTCCAGTCAGTTCCCAATGCTGACCCTAGATGGCGCAGTGGAGCTGACAGCAGACAGGACAGGGCGACACCATCGAGTCAGTTGTCAACGTTGCCAGTGGAAATTGTACTTGCCAGGTTCAGAACAACGTAACAGTGAAACGCAGCGGCTTTTCTGTAAAGATCAGCCGGCCGAGTAAAGGAAAGGTTTGCTGATATTCCACTTCAATCGACCGCTTAATCGTCCAAGTAATTTTATTTTGCAATTTTGCAATTTTCATGCTGTGGTCTTCTGTCGACGTCGGTCACCAGAGGAAAAAAAATATGTAGTGAATATGGAGCAGAGTTGCAGATATCATGGAGAGTCGGAAGGGATTTATTTAGAAGTCAACTTGCCGAAAACTTAAAATGTTCATTGAATTGTACGGCAAATAATATTTTATGTGTCCCAGAGGACAGAGAACTAAAGAGCAAGTAGAACTCTCCAGTTAAAATTATGGAGTGCCCTGTCTGCCTTTCTGCCTCAGTAACCGAGGGTCGGTGCTTGTCATCAGGATCGCTCAAAGCCGCTCTTCACAGTAGCAGCTTCACTTGACATCACCACATATTGTCGAGTGAAACTCCTGACGTTTTGAGAAGTAGATGCGTTTCTCAGAATACAGATCCCCGAGCAGTGCAAGCCTGACTTCACTAAGTTAAGGAAGCTACCCCTTTGTGAATAAAATACAGCCTCCGGACCCAGTGAGCGAACCAATCTTGGAGCCAATTACCGGGTGTATGAGTAATATCACATTAAGGGGTAGAAACACAAACCGGTGGAAACACTCAGCAGGTCGGTCAGCATCTGTAAAAGGAGAAACAGGAGTCCAGATTGCAGTGCAGGACGGGAAGGCGGGAAACAACAAAGCGGCACTAAAATATAAAATTAACCTTCACCGGAGCGGGAGGGACATGGGGCCGAAGGGATTCGTCCAGCAGTTCTGACAGAGGATCTTGGACTTGAAATCCTTACCTTTCCTTCTCCACAGAGCCTGCCTGACCATCTGAGTGTATTCCGGGATTTCCTTTTTCTTGATATTTCCAACATCCCCAGCGCCTACGTTGTCATAATATCCAGTCAAATCAAGTTTATAGGCGAAAAGAAAGATCCCTTCAGGTAACCCGTCCTGATGGGTGACCACTGGGAGATCCGGATTTTTCAGGTGATCGAAGCTTAGGTCCTCGGCAACAGGGTCTCCCAATCCTTGCCGGGTCTCACCGCTCTCTGTCTGTAAATCCGTCAAGACCGTACACCCCTCTATCCGAACCTCCCCTCCCCTTTACCCTTCCCTGTCTCTGAAGCACCCGGCAAGTACTACACATCTCCCCATTTCTGTCCCCTACAACCACCCTGTCTCAGTAAACACCTCCATTGCTGCTTCCGTCAGAGTCTGAGTAACCCTCTCCGGTCCCGAGAACCTTCCCCATCTGTGCAACTGTGTACACTGTTAATAAAAAAAATTAAGATTCCCGGGGAGATCTGGACCTTCTGTTGTGAAGATGCATTTTTTACCCGCTGCGTTACTATTTGTAGATGGGACAGAATTACAAGTTTAAATCCGTTGTGTTTGGGTAATCCTGTTTTGATTTCAGGAATCATCTACCCAGGGTGGAAGTTGAAGTCCCAAGGAAAACAACGTTAAGGTTAAAGTCACTTGTGACGAACAAGGGAATTCCTCAAAGAAGAACATGGATAAATGACGACAAACACATCCAGGATAATGACAGGAGGTCTCAATCTTCAGAAAAAGCTAATCTGAACATCGCCCATCTTCACAGAAAGGACACAGGAAAATATAAATGTACCGTAAGCAATGATTTCAGTTGTGACCGCGCTGAGATCTACCTTCAAGCAGATAGCTCATTACGTCAAACTGTCTTCCGGATTACTGATTACAGAAACAATGATTACAGATGTGACACTAGAGGGCGCAATGGGACATGTTATGGACAGGACAGGACTACGCTACCGAGTCGGTAATCAACGTTGACCGTAAAATTATACTTGTCAGGTTGAGTACAAGGAAACCATCAAACACAGCGGCCTTTCTGTTAAGATCACTGTGCCGGGCAAGTGAAAGTTTCAGTCGATATTCAACATCCAACCACCGCTTCAACATCCGAGCAATTTTATTTTGCAACTTTCACGCTATTCTATACTGTCTGCTTTAATCGTCAGAGAATAAAGAAGCTGCGTTGTCAGGGACGGGGAAGATGGAGCAGATATACCACAGGGCCTTAAGGGACATATTTGTAAGTCAAAGAGCCAGGTTTATTTTAAAACCAATTTGACTTAGATGCTTATTTAAGTCTACAGCGAATAATGTCTCATGCTTGCCAGAACATTTTAACTCTTTATTTATTAAAAAAAAAATGGAGAACCGTGCCGGTTTATCTGCCTCTGTCACAGAGGGACGTTCTGTACCCAATGCTTGTAAACAGGATTGCCCACCGCTTCTCTTCACACCGGCAGCTTCATTTGAAATCGCCACCGACTGTGCAGTGAAGCTCCTGAAGTCTTGAGAAGCAGATCTGTTTCTCAGAGTACAGACCTCCGAGCAGGGCGAACGTGACTTCACGAAGTTAAGGAATCGATCTGTTTGTGAACGAAGTTCAGCTGCTGGACATACTGAATGAACCAAATTTAAATCAAATTAAATTAAGCCAGCAGTGAAAAAAAAAGACCGACAAAATAAATCCGCAGAATTGTGGCCGGGAACTCCTTTTCAGAAACTCCATTTCCTAACTTGGTCTACAGAGCCCAGCTGAAATGATTGGACTGCAGTAGAAAGGAGTGATTCCATTCCTCTTTCAGTTCTATTTGCAGTGCCCGTGTCTCGTGTCACTGTAAGCATCAACTCTTATACTCTCAGATAAAAAAATACAACGATAAAATTGTATTCACCTGTGACACTAAGGGCGCAATTCAGATAAAAAATGGTGAGAAGACATCTGACCGAGACAATAACTCTGTTTTCAGAAAAAGCTATTCTGAACATTACGCGTTTCATCAGAAATGACACAGGAAAATATAGACGTACCGTCATTATTGATTACAGCAGCGACAGTGCAGAGATCTACCTGAAAGTTAATTGTAGGTACGCAGGTAGCTCATTCAATGTTACCTATCACAGAAACAGCATACAATCTCTATTTCTGTTGCAGACGGGCCAGACAACATCAGGATTCAGCCGCAGGGTCCGGTTGTCACAGATACTGTTACAAGTCTGAAATCAATTTGTTCTGTCTAGTCAGTTCCCAATACTGACTATAGGTGGCGCAATGGAGCAAATAATCAGCAGACAGGACAGAGGACACCATCGAGTCATTTATCAATGTTGATAAATAAGTGGAAATTATACTTCCCAACACAGCAGCCTTTTTGTAAAGATCACTTAACCGTAAATGATCAATTAATTTTATTTTGCAATTTATGGAGCGGAGATGCAGATACCATGGAAGGCCTGGAGTGATTTATTTAGAAGTCAATTTGCCGGAAATTTAATATCTTCATTTAAGCCTACGGCGATGAGTATTTCATGTTTCCCAGAGGATGGAGAACTAAAGAGCAGGCGGAACTATTCGGTTAAAATTACGGAGAGCCATGTCGGCTTATCTGCTTTGGTACCCGAGGGACATACTGTGCCCAGGCCTGTAAGCAGGATCGCTCAAAGCCGTTCTTCACAGTAGCAGCTTCAGTTGACGTCACGACGTAGTGTCGAGTGAAACTCCTGACGTTTTGAGAAGTCGATGCGTTTCTCAGAATACAGATCCCCGAGTAGTGCAAGCTTGATTTCACGAAGTTAAGGAAACAACCCCTTTGTGAATAAAATACAGCCGTTGTACATATTGAAGGAATTAATCTTGGAGCCAGTTACCCGGGGTATAAGTCACATAACATTAGGGGGCAGAAACAGAATCTGATGGAGACAGTGAGCAGGTCGGGAAGCATCTGTGAAAGGAAAAACAGAAGTCGACATTGCAATGCAGGACTGGGAGGTGGGGAAACAATGAAGTATTAAATGAATCTTCACCGGAGAGAGAGGGAAATGGGGCCGACGGGACTCGTGCAGCAGTTCTGACAGAGCATCTTCGACTTGAAATCTTAACCGTTCCTTATCCACGGAGGCTGCTCGACAACCTGATTGTATTGCTGGGAGTGTGAAAACAACTCTCAGATCATTTTAAGAAGTGTGTTCGATGATTTACAACGATAGCGAGGGAGATTGAACCCGCATCACCCAATTGTTACAACCCAGCCGGGTCCCTGATTGGAGAGAGGTTGGAGCAGTCGGCTAAGCCAGCATCCTTTTGCTATACTTGCACTGATGATCAGTGAAGTGGGGATGGTATTTCCAATCCTGGCTGACTGTGGCCTGCTGCTGATGTAATCAAGGACCGAGGTGCCGAGCGCCGCCTAGAGGTTGGAACTGGAATCATGTTGCTGAGTACTGAGGTAATGATTGTGTTCAATTCTGATCTGGTCGCAATCAACAGCTGTTGTGTGCTGGGGCAGCAGGCTGAGGGTAGCAGACACCAACAGAATCAACAAACTCATTCTTAAGGCCAGTGATGTTGTGGGGGTGGAACTGGACTCTCTGACGGTGGTGTCTGAATAGAGGATGCTGTCCAAGTTGCATGCCATCTTGGACAACGACTCCCATCCACTCCATAATGTACTAGTTAGGCACAGGAGTACGTTCAGCCAGAGACTCATTCCACCGAGATGTAACACTAAGCGTCATAGGAAGTCATTGCTGCCTGTGGTCATCAAACTTTACAACTCCTCCCTCGGAGTGTCAGACACCCTGAGCCATTAGGCTGGTCCTGGACATATTTCCACTTGGCACGATTAACTTATTATTTAACTATTTATGATTTTATATTGCTATGTTCCTGCACTATTCTTGGTTGGTGCGGCTGTAACGAAACCCATTTTCCCTCGGGATCAATAAAGTATGCCTGTCTGTCTGTCTGACGTAGGTTGTTGTGCTGTTCCAGGTGGACCAGGTGGAGAGCCAGTTAGAAATGCAATACCGTTGAACTGTTGTTGTGGTCGGTAACTTGCAGGGGGATTCAGATCTTTGCAGAGCCACGAGTTGACTCAGGCGATGACCAGCCTCTTAAAGCCCTTTATCTCAGAGTATGTGAGTGCCAATGGGCCACAAAACTCTGTGCAGAGAAATTTCCCCATGTATCTCCTTCAAATCTCACCCTTCCTCCCTCTAATATATAACCCCCGATATTTGACAATTCTACAATGGGTGAATTATGCTGATTGTCTATCTTAACTGTGCATGCCATAATATTATGAACCTCCGTCGCAGCGATTCCTGAGTTTCTGTTTTACTGCATAGACCTCTGTCATTAACCGAGGCGCCCATGGACCCTCGGCTGGGAACCCGTGAGCGATATCCGGGCGGCTTCCAACACCCCGGAGAGGATAACACGGGATTAACCGAACTCTCTAAAACGCACACGGTCCTCTGATCGAGGTAGCATCCTGGTGAACTTCCTTGGCGCCCTCTCCAATGCTCCAGAACGCTCCGGTTCCAAACAATTTTCAAACTCCACCCCCACATCTCGTCATCAGTCTGCGTCTGTCCAGTCTGAACTCTGTTTCTTAACTGCAACAGTAGTTGTAATTGAACCAGAAATTCGGTCAAAACAAACTAGTTCGTCCTCCGTCGATCACTACCACCACCCCACAGATCATGGTGAACAAAATACAGGCAGTTTTACACATCGATTTAAATAATAGCTTGTTTTTCCATCATGTCTGGTGTTTGTACTAAGTACAATACTCACACCGCACACAAGACCCTCTCAACCCATTCTCAACCATTGAATCAGTTCCATGGGAATGTATTAAATATAGATAGATAGATAGATAGATAGATAGATAGATAGATAGATAGATAGATAGATAGATACTTTATTCATACCCATGGGGAAATTCAACTTTTTTTCCAATGTCCCATACACTTGTTGTAGCAAAGCTAATTACATACAATACTTAACTCAGTAAAAAATATGATATGCATCTAAATCACTATCTCAGAAAGCGTTAATAATAGCTTTTAAAAAGTTCTTAAGTCCTGGCGGTAGAATTGTAAAGCCTAATGGCATTGGGGAGTATTGACCTCTTCATCCTGTCTGAGGAGCATTGCATCGATAGTAACCTGTCGCTGAAACTGCTTCTCTGTCTCTGGATGGTGTTATGTAGAGGATGTTCAGAGTTATCCATAATTGACCGTAGCTTACTCAGCGCCCTTCGCTCAGCTACCGATGTTAAACTCTCGAGTACTTTGCCCACGACAGAGCCCGCCTTCCTTACCAGCTTATTAAGACGTGAGGCGTCCCTCTTCTTAATGCTTCCTCCCCAACACGCCACCACAAAGAAGAGGGCGCTCTCCACAACTGACATATAGAACATCTTCAGCATCTCACTGCAGACATTGAATGACGCCAACCTTCTTAGGAAGTACAGTCGACTCTGTGCCTTCCTGCACAAGGCATCTGTGTTGGCAGTCCAGTCTAGCTTCTCGTCTAACTGTACTCCCAGATACTTGTAGGTCTTAACCTGCTTCACACATTCTCCATTAATGATCACTGGCTCCATATGAGGCCTAGATCTCCTAAAGTCCACCACCATCTCCTTGGTCTTGGTGATATTGAGACGCAGGTAGTTCGAGTTGCACCATATCACAAAGTCCTGTATCAGTTTCCTATACTCCTCCTCCTGTCCATTCCTGACACACCCCACTATGGCCGTGTCATCAGCGAACTTCTGCACATAGCAGGACTCCGAGTTATATTGGAAGTCTGATGTGTACAGGGTGAACAGGACCGGAGAGAGTACGGTTCCCTGCGGCGCCCCTGTGCTGCTGACCACCGTGTCAGACCTACAGTCTCCCAACCGCACATACTGAGGTCTATCTGTCAAGTAGTTCACTATCCAATCCACCATGTGAGAGTCTACTCCCATCTCCGTTAGTTTGTGCCTTAAGATCTTGG
The DNA here is from genome assembly GCF_048418815.1 of Hemitrygon akajei. Lineage (NCBI taxonomy): Eukaryota > Metazoa > Chordata > Chondrichthyes > Myliobatiformes > Dasyatidae > Hemitrygon > Hemitrygon akajei. Next base: position 6,560,479 of record NW_027331938.1, on the reverse strand, counting down.
GCTGGATGGTGTTAAAGGCACTAGAGAAGTCAAGCACAACTGACCCCCTCTAGGTGAGAGAGTGATTTGTGCAGCAAATACGTGATAGCATCCTCCACTCCCACCTTCTCCTTATACGCAAACTTAAGAGGATCCTGGGCGTGCCTGGTTTGTGGCCTCAGATTCTGTATTATCAGCCGCTCCATGGTCTTCATAACGTGCGACGTCAAGGCAACAGGTCTGAAGTCATTCAACTCCTTTGGTTGTGGTTTCTTCGGTACCGGGACAATACAGGATGTTTTCCACTGTCTGGGTACTCTTCTCTGCTCCAGGCTCATGTTGAAGATGCGCTGTAGTGGTTCTCCCAGTTCAGTCGCACAGGCCCTCAGTAATCGTGGGGAAACTCCATCCGGTCCAGCCGCCTTGCTGGTACAGATCTTCCTCAGTTGACCTTCCACCTGTGCAGCCGTAATCCTGGGCGTGGGCAAGGTCTCCTGTGAGTGGCTATTTTCCTGTGAGGGAAGTAAGCCTGGTGTGGATTTCTGCGGTGAGGATGAGATTGAGCTGTCGAACCTGTTGAAGAAGTTGTTCAGTTGGTTCGCTTTCTCCACATCTCCACTTATGTTCGCCCCCCGCTTTGCACCGCATCCGGTGATGATCTTCATCCCATCCCACACCTCCTTCATGCTTTTTTTTCTGCAGCTTATGTTCTAGCTTCCTCCTATACTGCTCCTTTGCCCCCCTTATCTGTACTCTGAGTTCCTTCTGAACTCTTTTAAGCTCCAACATACGCTGCACACCCATCACCCAGCGAGTTTCCTGCAACTGAATCCTGTACTGGGGAGCTGCACAACAGAGGCCGCACCCAGTGTGACCATTCTGGAGAAGGTCAGGAGGACTGTGACCCTGCAATGTCTCGTTCATCTTTCATGAAAGGAGTGGGCAGCGGGAAAGACTATCGTCTCTCCGTGGAGTCCAAAAGATTTTCTTGCTGGCAAAAGTGACGTTTAATCGCTTTGTTCCTCATTTTCCTTGCTGACCGTCGCCCTCGGGGCGAGAACGGTTGTTAATGTGGGTGTGGGGTAGTGTGGGGTAGTAGTGTGAATAGCGGTCCGGATGATCCTGCAGAATAGCCCCGGCGAGTAACTGTGCTGCATTCCATAGACACTGCACCCATCGGCCATTCCCTGCTGGTACTGGAGGAAGGGAAGGTGCATGTTGTAATTGCATTCGTTTGCTCTGTCGCAGAGTTTAACACCTCACAGTCTGCTAATAATAGATAAGTCAGAAAGACGAAACTGTGGTAATTACTTCCTCATAGGTTCTTCAGCAGTTCAATTGAACCAGGAATTCTCTCAAAACAACCCAGTTCCTCCTCCATCGATCACTCACCCCCCCCCTACCAACCCACAGGCCAATTCATGTTGAAAAACATAATGACTGTTTCACAGATCCCAGTAAGAAATAGATTGTTAATCCATCAGGACTGTCGGTTGTAATACACAGCGTATTGACACTTCACGGGAGCCATTCTCAACAGACTCTCAAGCATTGAATCAGTTCCACAGGGCTGTAGTAATTATTAAAACATGGGCCACACACCCATCACCCAGCAAGTTTCCTGCAACTAGGCTTGTTTCCCAAGTTTCCATCATACTTAGAGGTACCGACTAGAGAGGATGAAATATTAGATCTCCCATCGGGAAACGAGTTAGGACAGGTGACGCAGGTGTGTGTAATGTGGAACAGTTTGATTCCAGGGATCAAAACAGCATTAGGTTCAACTTGATCATGGATAACGATAGATCTGGTCCTCGAGTTGAGGTTGTAAACTGGAACAAAAAAACAATTTTGAAGAAATGAGGAAGGATATAAAAAGCGTGGATTTGGACAGGTTGTTCTTTGCCAAGGATGTCGTTGGTAAGTAGGAGGCCTTGAAAGGAGAAATTGTGAGAGTACAGAGTTTGTATGTTCCTGTCGGGATTAAAAGCAAAGTGAATAAAGATAAGGAACCTTGGTTCTCACGGGATATTGGAACTCTGATAAAGAAGAAGAGAGAGATGTGTAACAAGTGTAGGAAACAGGGAGCAAATAAGGTATTGAGGGGCATAAAATGTGCAAAAAATACTCAAGAAAGAAATCAGGAGGGGTAAAAGAAGTCATGAGGTAGCTTTGGCAGTCAAGGTGAAGGATAATCCAAAGTGTTTTTAACAGATATATTTAAAGCAAAAGGATAATAAGGGATAAAGCTGGTCTTCCTGAAGATTAGAGTGGTCGGCTATGTATAGAACCAAAATAAACGGGGGAGATCTTTAATGTTTTTTTGCGTCTGTATTTACTAAGGAAACTGGCATGGAGTCAATGAAAATAAGGCAAACAGGTAGTGAGTTCATGGAAATTTGGATTCTCATTGACCTTGACTTCCAAAGCTACCTCATGTCTTACATAGAACATAGAACAGTACAGCACATTACAGTCACTTCGGCCCACAATGTCGTGCCGACCCTCAAACCGAGCCTCCCATATAAACCCCCACCGTAAATTTCACCATTTTCCTGTCTAGTAGTCTCTTAAACTTCACTAGTGCATCTGCCTCCACCATTGACTCAGGCAGTGCATTCCACGCACCAACCACTCTCTGTGAAAAACCTTCCTCTAATATCCCCCTTGAACTTCCCTCCCCTTACCTTAAAGCCATGTCCTCTTCTATTAAGCAGTTGTACCCTGGGGAAGAGGCGTTGGCTGTCCATTCTATCTATTTCTCTTAATATTTAGCATACCTCCATCATGTCTCCTCTCAGCCGCCATCTCTCCAAAGTGTAAAGCCCTTAATCTCTGAGCAAAATTCATACTCTCTAAACCAGGCAGCAACCTTGTAAATCTAGTCTGTATCATTTTCAATGCTTCTACATCGTTCCTATAGCGAGGCGACCAGAACTGGACACAATACTCCAAGTGTGGCCTTACCAGATATTTTAGAGCTGCGTCATTTCCTCGCGACTCTTAAACTCTGTCCGTCGACTTATGAAAGCTAATACCCCATAAACTTTCTTAACTACCCTATCTACCTCTGAGGCAACTTTCAGGGATCTGTGGGCATGTACACCCAGATCCCTCTGCTCCTCCACACTCCCATGTATCCTGCCATTTACTTTGTAAACTGCCTGGGAGTTTGTCCTTCCAAAGTGTACCACCTCACACTTCTCCGGGTTGAACTCCATCTGCCACTTCTCAGCCGACTTCTGCATCTTATCAATGTCTCTCTGAAATCTTCGACAATCCTCTACACTATCCACAACACCACCAACCATTCTGTCCTCTGCAAACTTTCTAAACCCACCCCTTTACCCTCACATCCAGATCCTTAATAAAAATCACGAAAAGTAGAGGTCCCTCAACCGATTCTTGTGGGACACCACTAGTCACAACCCTCCAATCCGAATGTACTCCCTCCACCACGACCCTCTGCCTTCTGCAGGCAAGCCAATTCTGAATCCACCTGGCCAAACCTCCCTGGATCCCATGCCTTCTGACTTTCTGAATAAGCCTACCGTGTGGAACCTTGTCAAATGCCTTACTAAAATCCATGTAGATCACATCCACTGCACTATCCTCATCTTTATGCCTAGTCACCTCCTCAAAGAACTCTATCAGGCTTGTTTGGCACGATCTGCCCTTCAGAAATCCATGCTGACTGTCCCTTATCCGACCATGATTCTCTAAATGTCCATAGATCCTATCTGTAAGAATCTTTTTCAAAAGTATTCCCACCACAGACGTAAGGCTCACTGGTCTATAATTACCCGGACTAACCCTACTACCTTTTTTGAACAAGGGGATAATAGTCGCCTCCCTCCAAACCTCTGGTACCATTCCCGTGGACAACGAGGACTTAAAGATCCTGGCCAGAGGCTCTGCAATCTCTTCCCTCGCCTCGTGAAGCAGCCTGGAGAATATTCCGTCAGGCCCCAGAAACTTATCCGGCCTAATGTATTTTAACAACTCCAACACCTCCTCTCCCTTAATATCAACATGCTCCAGAACATCAACCTCACTCATATTGTCCTCATCGTCACCTAGTTCCCTCTCATTGGTGAATACAGAAGGGAAGTATTCATTGAGGACCTCGCTCACTTCCACAGCCTCCAGGCAAATTTTACCACTTTTATCTCTAATCGGTCATCCCTTCATTCCTATCATCCTTTTGTTCTTCACATAAATGAAGAATGCCTTGGGCTTTTCCTTTACCCTTCACGCCAAAGCCTTCCCATGCCCCCTTCTTGCTGTCCTCAGACCCTTCTTAAGCTCCTTTCTTGCTACCCTATATTCCTCAATAGACCCATCTGATCCTTGCTTCCCAAACCTCATGTATGCTGCCTTCTTCCACCTGACTAGATTTTCCGCCTCACTCTCACCCATGGGTCCTTCATCCAACCATTCTTCATCTTCCTCACTGGGACAAATTTATTCCTGATATCCTGCAAGTGTTCCCTAAACATGGATTGAGAGTGTGTTGTGAATGGATTGGGTGAGGTGTCAATTCTCTATGTACTACAGCCGACAGTCCTGATGGAGTAACAAGCTATTACTTACATGGATCTGTAAACCTGACTGTATGTTCTTCACCATGAACTGGCCTGTGCGGGCGGGGGTGGTAGGAGTGATCGATGGAGGGAGAACTGGGTTGTTTTGACAGTATGTGTAGTTCAATTGAACTGCTGAAGAACTGTGAGGAAGTAATTACCACAGTTTCCTATTTCTCTCTTGTCTGTTGTTATCAGACTGTGTAATGTTAGACCCTGCTGCAGAGCAAACGAATGCAATTGCAACGTGCAAGTTCCCTTCCCCCACCACCGGCACGTCATGGCCGATGTGTGCAGAGTCTGCAAAATGCAGCACAGTTACTCGTCAGGACAATTCCATGGGAAACTCCGGAACACCACTCCCACCACTACCAACTACCCCACCCCCCACCCTAACAACCGTCCTCACCCTGAGGGCGAACGTCAGCAAGGTAAAAGAGGAACAAGACGATTAAAGACTACTTTTGTCCCCAAGATTCCCCGCCACTAGGAAATCAGTCTGAGTTGCCTGCGTCGCGGTGCGGGTCCGATTCCCGGAATGTCCTGCCTGAGACAACTTTGGTACAGCTTTCCCAGACAGCGTATGACAGTTTAAGGAGAGAGCCCAACATAAACCGCTCAGTGAGGGGTTTGTTAAGGGAGGGGTGATAAATTCCTGCCTTGCCAACAACACCCAGACTCATCCCTTAAAATAACAAACAATCCGCACCACACTTTGATGTAAACATTCCTCTGGGAATTGTTTTCCTAGTGACCATTTCTTGCTGAGATATGTCTCAGAGGAGAGAATAAGCTCGCTGTGTAATCTATCAACACACAATGATATTAGAAAACTCAGCCAACATCCCTTACCCCGAGAGCCCGAGAAACTCAACTCGTACTGCGAAGTCTCTCTGCTCCTGACTCAGCCTCCTGAATGACAACAACTGGAACTGAGTGCCCGGAGAATGCTTAAAATCAGAACCATATTTATCATCACTGACATATGTCATTCGCTCTGTTGTTTTGAACAGAAATACAGAGCAATAGATAACTGTGTCTATGAGTTAAGATAAGAAGCATAGAATAAATAAGTATTGCAAGACGAGAAGAAAAATTGCGGTAGTATTCATGGGTCCATAGACCATTCAGAAATCTGATGGTGGAAGAGAGGTCGTGTTCCGGGTGCACTGAACGAGTATCTTCATGTTTATATACCATCTCCGTGAGAGTAACATCAATAAGTGGACATAAATTACCTAATGATTCATGACTGTTAATGGAAATGAAACAAATTCAGAACGTTTACAAAAGAGGGATCAATACAAAATGATGGATACTTTCCCTGTCTCTGACATTCCAGCCTCTACACCACTCCCTCTCTGAAACGGCACCCAGTCTATGCACACACTCCCTGTCTCTTTAGACATCTTGCCCCCCACGCCTCTCCGACTCTATGAGTGTTCCTGCTGCAAAGCCCATCTATTTCTCTGTAACCACAGACGTCCCCAAATACCACCCTCCCACCCCCTCGCATCTGCAGTCTGGAGTCTTCCCTGTTTCTGTGTCTCCTTTCAAGCATTATACCATTCCCGTTTCTCTACACCCTTCTGGCCTCTACAGACTGTCTCTCTGTATCCATCCCAAGTGCTAATCCCCTCACTGTCTCTGTAACCCTCCCCGGCCCCTATCGCCTTCCACATCTCTGAACCTGCCTGCACCCTCAATGGAACAGTCAATGTCCTTGGGAGACATGGTCGTGCACATGTGTAGATCATATATTCATATATTCACTTGTTGTTCGTATTTGTTGACGGGGCAAATTGCAAGTTTGAACCCGATGTGGGTGAAACCTTCTGTTGGAGTGTTCAGAATTGAGGAATTCTCAGCCCCCGATGGATGTAGAGGGCAGATCATTGAGAGGGACAAAGCGTGGGAGATTAATGCTTGAACAGTCGTTGTGGTGAGTTGGCAGTGGGTAGAGGCTAATGGGGAAGTGGCTGAGAAGTGTCTGGGACAGATACTGCTGTATGGTTGGAGATGTTAGCTGACCGAAGTAGTTCCCGGGGTTTTTTGTTTCCGTGTGTCCATCCGACAGGAGATATTGTGGACACTGTAGGTATCCAACCAGGCAAGGGGCATGATCTCTAATCTGACAGCACAGGACTAAGCACATTAAATTCTGATATTCGTCAAAAACTTTTCACTTCTTGTTTCTGAGAATTAAGGGTTCGTTAAATTGAGATCGGGAAGTGTTTGTTACGCAATACCAGACTGTTCGGAATCAACTATTTTTATAACAAAGGAAGCGTCCGATTGCAAACTGGAGCAACTAGATCAGCAGCAAAGCTTTGTTAACCCTTTCTAAACCCCCAGAGAGATAGAGAGGGCAGAGAAGGGGATTGAACACGGGTCTCCGCAGCGGCGCCACTGGAGACCACAACCATCTCTGATCTCCAGTCACTGCTCTGTTTCCGAGTGTCATTTCGTCCTGCAAATGGCACAAATGTAGAAATTACTCTAAAGAAAGGACGGTTCAAGCAGCAACTCTGGAAAAAGACACAGTCTGCGTTTCGTGTCTGGATCAGCGATAGAGATACCAGGAAGCAAGAGCATTAGTTTGGTCTCCCACCCAGACGTTGCCTCCGACAATTTCTGTTTGCAGTTCAGATTTCCAGCAGCTACGGGGATATTGCTTTAAATAATAATTTACTGGAATCTTCCCTGAAACGGGCAATGCAGATTTCAGTCATGATTTAACAATAGACTGCGGAGTTGTGGGATAACCTGAGGATAATAGGCCGGGTGGATGGTCGGAGTTCATTGCTCAGGGTGGGACAACCTATATGAAACTCTGCTGGTATCCTTGGCTGCGGTAGCAGTGAAACATTTCCAAGGGTGCTTAAAGTGCGTGGAGTTTTAAAGTGTGGAGATCTGTGGCACATATTGGATATATGATAGATATGTACAGAAATACACCTTGTGGAAATGATTGTTTGATGATGAACTTCGATTAAAAAAAAGTACAAAAAAAGTGTTCCTCATTTTTGGGTGGTGGGTCTGTTGAATCCTGCGAATACTTGGCCTCCACAGCTGCCTGTGACAAAAGATTGCCCGGTTTCATCAATCTCTGTTTAAAGAAATTCCTCCTCAACTTACTTTTAAAAGTTCGCCCCTCAACCCTGAGGCCGTGTCCTCTGGTCTCAGAGTCTCCCACCACAGGAAACTTCCTCTCAACACCCACTCTATTAATTCCTTTCACCTTTCGATCGGTTTCAGTGAGGCCACCCCTCAGGCCCAGAGCCATTGAAAGCTCTTCATGTGACATGCCATTCAATTCTGGAATAATTTCTGTGAACCTCCTTGAGCCCTTCTTCAGTTTCAGCACATTGTTGGTCAGTTCAGGGGTTTAAACCTGCTTACAATGCTGCAAGTGAGGCCTCACCCGTGCGTTATAAAGTTACCGAATCACATCCTTGCTTTTACATTCCAGTTCTCATGAAATGAATGCTAACACCTTCCTCATCAAACACTAAGCCTGCAAGTGAAGCATTAAGCGAACAAGTTTGAAACTAAGTTGAGCAACAAGAATCATTTCACTGGGTTACAGTGAAACATCGACACGAGGGAGACTGATGGAAGAACCACATGAAGTGACCAAATTATGGGATAAATCAACATGCTGCAAATCAGAAGCGACGTCACATTTCTGCCATATAGGCAGATTGGAAAAGGGGGCCGAAAATGTGACTCGGATTGATCATCATTTTCTGAGCCACTTCACGCAGCAATCGGAAGACAAGTCAGAGTTTCAGCACCGTTTTGTATTTTATTACATTTATTATTCAGCCATAAAAAAACACAGTAGTTGTTTCGGCCCTTTCAGCGAACGACAGCAAGCCCGATTGACAGAGGAGATTTAAAAGGACGTTGTCTGGATGGGGGAGCATGCCTTAGGAGAATAGCTTGAGTGAACTCTGCCTTTTCTCCTTGGAGAGATGGAGGATGAGGGGTGACCTGATAGAGGCGTATAAGGTGATGAGAGGCATCGATCATGTGGATCCTCAGAGGCATTTTCCCTAGGATGCTAACACGAGGGGCCTAGCTTCATAGTGCTTGGAAGTAGATACAAGAGGGATATCAGAGGTAAGAGTTTCACGCAGAGAGTAATGGGTGTGTGGAATGCCCTCCCAGCAAAGGCGGATGAATGGGTCTTTTATGAGACTCATTTTCATTTTTAAAATATTTTATTAATTATTATTAAATATTAACAAAAGAGACATTAACTCAATATGTCATTATATGCAATAAAGAATTAAATTAGCAACTTACTGATTAACAAAGCTAAGCAAAATATCAATAATAATAAGTGAAAATAAAGTGTTAAGAATATATTTTTGAATGAAAATAAAGGAAAAAAGAACCCCTAATAATTAAAAAATACCTACTAACTGAAAATCAAACAAACAAACAAAAGAATAACAACAACATTGGGTGCACAACCCCGGAACTGCACAGCTATACATCTTCCATAGGAAAATAAATCAATCCTCCAATTCGAATCCACTTATAAAAATTGGAAGGAAGGGTTTTCGGCCCGAGAATGCCCGACTGTGGGCAACGCACCTAAACAAACTCCTCAAAACCTTGAGGGGAGGGGTAGGCAGGCGCTCCTCTCACGGGAGCTCCCTCATTCCCGGGGTCTTTCTGCTAGATCTCTCTGCACTAGCCGGGACACCTTTCCCAATATATCTCTTCTTGAAGGGTGAAAACAATGGAATCATTCCCATTTGGGAGCTTGTGCCGCGGCACCGGCCTCACGCCAAGTGAATAACGAAGCTAATCTGTGGGTTGAGCGTGAAGCGCTCCGATATTTCATGTTTTTCAGCGGAACAAGTAGTCAGAAAACTATTGGACCATGACGTGGTTCAAGACGGTGTAGAGGTTAGATCACACAGCAAGGTTGAGAGGACAAATGTCGACGGCAGAGTGAAGGTGTCAATTATGGGTCATAGGAGTCTGGGCTGAGGTGAGGGAACTAAGCTGCTGTGATACAAACGAGTCAAAACCTTCAGTGATGACTTCGTCGTGAGGATGTGAAACGCAGAAAAGATCTAACGGAGAGATGGAGAACAATTATAAAGAGAGAATGAAGGACATTCTGAACGGTGGTTTTTCCCTCGATGGTTGCCCTTCCTCTGTGTCAAATCACGAGCCAACCATCCTCTTCTCTTCACCAGTGACGTCATCTGCGGAAACAATTCACAATTTATGTTGACCACGTCAGCAACCCGAAAGTGCGGCTGTTGGGGAGGATAAATACGAAGTGATGACTTTTGAATCTGTGTCAAACATCGTGACAATGCAACCTTGCATACAACTAGGAGATTTCATATCGCCACGGGCCCAGGAAATTTGTTCCTTTCAATAACAATATATCGCTGTACGATGCCGCCTAACTCCAGTCTCGCGCTATTACGTGTCTCGAAACTGCTAATCACGGGCACAACCATGGTCCTGCACGTCTCACAGAACGGAAACTAGTGGATACGTTTCCTTTACAGGTGACACTATGTATCGGCAGCCCAATATTCTGTTCACATACCTCTTCAGATCACTGTAAACAGATCGGTCCTCCAGGACAAGTCCCTGTTAATGAGAGGAAATCAGCATGATTAGCAGATTTTTTTTTATCAAAAGCATTTTGTGAATGAAGAGAACTGCAAGAATATCTGCGCTCATTTAATAAATTATGTCTGGAAGTAACACGGAACAGTCGGACCATGATGGACAGAGGATCCGAGACAGACAGACATGATACCTGAGCGGAAAGGCGCGTAATCCCTTGCTTCCCTTCCTTCAAGAAGATCAGAGTGCTATTTCCAACTTTCCAGCCCACAAAAACAATTCCATAGAAATCTGCAGCTTGGAATGTCAGTATTAATGCCTCTACTATCTCTTCAGCGGCCCGTTTCAGAATGCTGGGGTGCAGTTAATCCCGGTGATTTTTCCTCCTTCAGCCCTTCCAGCTTGCCTTGCATCTTCTCCTTATTATAGTGACTGCAACCACTCCGGTGCCCTGACACTGTCATACTGATGGTCTGCTCCGCAGTAAAGTCTGACACATGATACTTCATGAGTTCATCCGCCATTTCTGTGTCCCCTACTGTTGCCTCTTCGACGTCATTCTCGCTGTCGAATGACTCACTTCAGGTTTTGTTTCTTACTGTGTGAAGTGGAACAATTACTACAAAAAGGGATTGACGCAAATATAGCCCTTACCATATAAATGGAGCTTCCATCTTCTGCCTTGTTCCTTGCGCCCTGACAAAATAAACTGAGGATTTCTATTGTGACGTTTAACCCAGTGTTCAACAATTGTATTCTGTCTCTCCACATGAAAACCCCGAGGGTATCAATTTTTACATTCTTTCCTGCTTAGAGCAATATTATATAGGAACGTTCCCGAACGACATTAAATCATTCGCAAGCACTCAGCAATAAGGGTCGCATGATGCATGTTACTTGACGAGGAACTCGCCTTCAGAACCATTCATCTTGAGAGATATGTCTGGATCAGAAAGTGTACGTGACAGATTGGGGAAATGGAGTTGTGGTCCCAAGATCCTGGCCGGATTTGTTATTTATCGTGAACGCTCACAACGATCATCGCTGATCACAGTCCGGCAGGTCCAGACTTGACCATCCCTTCCCTTTGTGTCTTCCCCGCATTGACCGGACATTTAAAAAGGATCCTTCATGAAATATATTCCAGAGTACGAAATGATTCTGCATCGTACTGGAATTATGGATTCTGTGGAAACCGCAAATAACTCCATTGATGAAAATCTGCAGGTGCTGGAAATCCGCAGCAAAACACACAAAATGCCGGAGTCACCCAGCATTTCGGGTAGCATCAATGGATATGAACAAAGAGTCGACGTTTTGGGCCGAGACCCTTCCGCTGGACTGGAGGGCGAGCAGAAAGGTGACAGAATAACAAATTGGGGAGAGGAAGGTTGTCCATGTGAAAGGTGAGAGGTGGACCTGGGAAGTGAGGAAGGGAAGGAGCTGAAGAAAGAGGAATCCGATTACAGAGGAGACTGGACCATGGGAGAAATGGAAGATGGAGAGGAACCAAGGGAAGTTAATAGACATGTGAAGAAAAGAGAAATCAGTCTGGAGAGTAGAATAGAAGAAGAAGGAAGGGAACAAAGATGCCGGTAGGAAAAGGTCGATATTCATGCCATCTGGTTTGGATCTGCTTTGTGGTGTTGTTCTTCAGTTACCGGGGAGATCATCCCTGATCTAAATAAATGTCCAATCAGAGCCGAAGGGCCCGGTGGACGCTGCGCATCACATTACCTCTGTTCTTATCTTCCCTTTGCTAAACAGTGACTGAGATTATGAGCATAATACAAACACCCAACCTGTTCATTGCTTGTGACATTATCGTAGATTTCCGATTCGTTTACGGTATCTGCACCCAAGGTGCCTGTGGGAACAAAACGGATATGTCACAACAGTGAAGAGAATCAGGGGCCGTTGCTGAAACAGTGAACGCCAATCCGGGTCCGAAACAAAATGCCAGCGATAGCGTGAGCTGCATCCCCTCCAGCTGCCAGAAACAGGTAATCACTTGTATAGAGGACCGGTAACTGAGGGCTGATATTGATCAGTTCACTGAGCTACCATTCCATCTCTCCCCGGATATTGTAATCTTCAGTTCACAAGTTCAAATTTTAACTGGGATACCCAACCATAGGCCAAGATTTAAAAAAAAATCCCTCCATTATCCGTGCACGATGAACTCTCATATTTAAACGCAATGTTTAGATTTCCATGGGCTCAGTATTAGAACAGTCGAAACGGAGTACACTCACTCCTCTTTCCGGAATTGATGCTCGTGTCGTTTTGGGATCGTGGCGGATCTCTGATCCTGAATAAACAGAAACAAAGGTTAACACATGAAATCGGCAGGAAGTGATTTTCCTGCACTGGTACACCGAATGAGAACGGCTCCTATAATTCCATTGGATACTCTCGTCATTCCTTGATACTGTTCTGGTTATCATATACCCGATTCCAGCCTCACTGGATCCCAACAACAGTGACCATAACGGGTTCAGCAGGGAAAAGTGTTCTGCTCATTCGGATCTCCGTTTTCCGGGAGAAAGTGGCGCATGCATCACTGAACCGAACGGAGACCGCTTTCCGACAAAAGTTTAAATTTCAAGAAAACATCGTCTGCATGAAAGCTTAATGCTGATTCTGACCACCAGCGGCCCCTGATCTGTGGGATAATTCCAGAATTGCTCATCAATTTTAGCTCCTACTTCGGAAAAGAGGCTTAAAACAATGCAAACAGGTGGAGACCGAGCGGTCCCCATTTTTCTTAATAAACAGACGGGACGTGCGGACTGAGCAACTGCTCCACTGTGACTGAAAATGATTGTTATCGACAGGGTGATATTCACTCACAGGTCCATTATCTCACGGAATGGACATCAGTGCCTGTTGGGGATCCCCACTAATCCACCGTTCTTGGTCCATTCCTGAGCCTTGCACAGGTAATGTCACCAGATATTTATCCATTTCCCTCCTAACGGCCGCATCTGATCCGCCTTCAGGAGATCTGCAAACAACGCGTCCCATGATCGGACAACGCGCTGCTCGAAAACTAACCGTTCAACTTGACCTGTAATGCCTGCCTTTTCATTCCGTGTCTGTGACCTTTAACCCTGTGCTCACTGATGCAGGAGAGCAACTTGAAACTCTCATACCAACTCTGATGTTTATGCGTTTCACTATAAACTCCACACAATATGCCTTCCAGGAAACGATGGAATCCCAAACGCACAATCTATCCCTGAAACCAATATTCGCTTTTGTATATATCTCCCAGACCATTTCTGAATCTTTACTCTGTCTCCTGTCACATAGTGACGGGATATGAAATGTAAATTTTCAACACGGCCCATTGTTCAGTTCCGGTTATGCACGCATTCCTGACTCCGATAATCGCTGCCTCGGTAATAAACCCCAGAAATCTTTGCGCCGTGTGAAGCACTTCCTCATTCTGCATCCCCGCATCCAAAAGTTCATGATCCCCCGCAAATAATGTCCGACTCGCCACATTCTCCCAGCTCCAACTTTTGTCGTTTGCTTCATTCATGTCGCATCGCAAATTCGCGTTAAAGCCTCCAATATCCCACTTGAAAAAAATTCTACTGCACCATTTAAAAGTAGAGGCGGTATTCGGAGAAAAAATGCATTTACCTGCCAGTTTTCCTCGCGATCAACCATCCACTGACTCCGCCGATCAGGCCCATGCCAAGTAAACCAAGTACAATGCCCACGATCGCGCCAGAGGTGAGGGTAGAATGGTCAGCTGGTTTTGGTGCTAACAGAGAAAACAAACATCAATTTTACATTGCGAAAACACATCTTATTTTTTTTTTTAGAAATGATGACTGATCCACGCTCTGAATCGTTCCGGACGCTGTCTCGGCATTGAACATTGGTTTGGTCCAATATTCTGACATCATGTCGATGCCATTCGTCTGTAATCCGTAAAGACAACATAGAGTTCAACTCACAACGCATGGAGATCTGGGAATCACCTGCTTCCGGAGAGGGGTGAACAGGAAAGGTAAAGTGAATGAACGCGAATTCAGCTACTGGAAACTGTCATTGAATTTGTCACTGAGATACAAAACCCCAGCCCCGGCTCTTCTACTTTTTCTGACTGCATGACGCCCATGCAGAATGCCTGCCATCCGTTATCACCGTGTTCCTTCTGTAACCGATCAACCCACGCAGCAAAGCTTCTCTCGACCCCGTGAATCCTGACTTTCCGAATGATCTCCTCGTTGGGAACCTGGTCCAACACCTCACTGAAATCCTGATACATCACCGCTCTATAGTTGATCACCCCTGATGTTGCCTTGTCGGTTTTGAGCTGTTCTTGTGTTTCTACCCACGGTGTCTTCAAACCAGGAATATAATTTACCCGTTCTCACAGAAGTTGTGAATTTAAATTAGTGGGTGCCTTGTGAATGGCGAAGTCATTTTTATTCACGACTTTTGGTTCAATGCTCGTGCTGTCGTTCAGGGTCTTATTTTAAATCGATTATTACTTTAATCTGATCAGCCATTTACAAGCAAGAGAGAATGTATGGAGTGAGGAGAGAGTGAGAGGGAAATAGTTTGGATCTTTGATCATCGGGTTTACATGGACGAATGAGAGACTCATTTACTCAGCTTGTGCGGTAACATGGACAGTGAGGATCCTGCTCCTCTTGGTTACGCCGTTAGTTACCCGACATGTGTAACTCTAAGGGTTAACCGAGCTCACTGACACAAGGGTGAGTTCCTGCCCTGTCTGCAGGAGATTGTTCCCGTTGTACCATGCATATATACCCCAGGGGACTGACAAAGCAAAGCAAGTTAATGTCAGGTTTGACACAATATTGGACACAACTGGACGCTCTGGTACAATTCTGACCTTCCCTGGTCCATCTGTAAAATAAAAATAAATATATTGATTAGAGTAATATCCTGGTGGATCCGGGATATTATGACCTTCTCTGGTCCATCTCTGCAAAGAGAACACATGTTGGTAAATGTCACATCCGATACAAAAGAACACGGTTGACTAACTGTGTACTTACAGTAAACTGGCACGTAGGTCTCTCCAGCGTCACGGCTGAAAGAGTTGCTGGCGATACACTTGTACGTCCCTGCGTCGTTTCTGTTAACACTGATTATAGTCAGTTTCGCCTTGTCGGGAGATGTAAATATTCTGCCGTTTTCCAGGATGGGTTGGTTGTCCTTGAACCATGTCCGTGTCTGAACAGTGCCCGACGCGTCACAACTCAGTGCGATGGTATCGAGGTTTTCCAGGGCAGTGGAATCATTGGTCACCACGGCAACCCCGGACACTGGTTCTGTAAATAGAATTAAAATGCCATTACTTTCATCTACAACGTGTACATAATATTTGGATGCCGCCAACTCAATATCGCCGCCAGTTCTCGCTGTTATCCCTATGTGTTTCGATATCAGTTCAGATTCCAGTTTAACTAAACACCGGCACTGAGTTTAAAGTTTTACTGCCGTTACCCAAGGGGACTGTGAGAAACATATTCCCCATCCAGAGGTTACCCAATGCTATTTTGTCCTGCATCAAGAATGTACATTACCTTTAATTGCAGAATAAACGGAATTGCACTTGGCTACAGTTTAATTGTTCCGTAGAGCTGGTGAAAATAAGCTATTCGTGCCATGTGCTGTTGAGGTCAGAGCCAGCAAGATTTCGTACTTCATACGTGGTTAAGGAGTTAGCGTAAGATGGAGGACATGCCAATGATGATCACTGATCTCTCTTCCAGGGAAGTTGCGAGCGGGACCGGGGGGACGGTTTGCACCTGAACTGGAGAGGCATGAATGTCCTTGCGGGAAGGTTTATTGTTGCTGCTCGGTAGGGTCTAAACTGGAGTTACAGGGGAGATGGGAACCAGACTGTTAGACCTGAGACACGTCATTTTATCCTTCATTCTCCGCCCACTCAGAGACGGTAATTTGGAATTCTAACCCTTCAGGCCTATCCATGACGTCTTAGACTGTGAGAAGGGTTCGTGGAGATGCTGTGGAGACAGATATCGGTAAGACGTCGGCTGCTCAGGATTGGGTACTGTGCAATGAGTCGGAATTGAATTAAAAGAACAAAGAACGTCGGGGTGAGTGATCTCATAATATGATCGAATTCATCCTGAAATGTGAGAAGGAGAAGCTGAAGTCGGATGCACCAGTGTTGCAGTGGGTGAAAAGGTATTAGAAAAGCACCAGAGAGGGGTTGGCCAGATTTAATTGAAAAACAACACTGCCCGGGACACTGAATAGAGTGGTTTCCTTTCAGAACCGAGGCGGAAGTGAATCCATTTCGACAGAATGTGGTGAATCTGGGAATTATGTTCCACAGGCAGCTGTAGAGGGCGTATCGTTATGTAAGTTTAAAGCCGAGGATGATAGATTCTCGATTGGTCAGGGCATGAGGAATATGCGGAAACGGCTGTGATTGGGACTGAGAGGAATATTGGATCAGTCATGATGAAATGGCGGAGTAGACCCCATTGCCAAATTGTCTAATTCTTCCTGAGCCTTACAGCTGTGTGGTCTCAACTGCAGCAGGTGAACATTTGTAATTTAATCCGCAAGTGAAAACAATTCCGCTTTCCATCTTCATCAATACTCTTATTCATCAATATGCAACGTTGTGCATTGATATTGTTAGTCAGTATTATAATCGGGTTCGGGCATTTAGTTGGATTACACGGGCCTGTCTCCACCAACAACATTAATTTTATGACCTCAACAAAGGGAGGAACGGACTACTTACCAAACACAATGATTTCCGTGGTTGAGGCATTGATCCTTTTTGTAACCCTGTTATAGGCCTCACAAGTATACTTTCCCGTGTGACTCACAGAGATGCTGTCGAGGATGACCTCCTGCCCACTTTGTAGGGAGGCACCGTTCAGTTGCCAATTCAATTCAGCGCCTGGGCGGGACTCTGTGAAACATGTTAACCGTATGGTGCTTCCGGCAACGTGAAAAGGGGAGTCCGGTACAGTGATGATATGTGGCCGATCCGGTCCGTCTAAAACAAACACACAAAACGGATTGCAACAAATCACACAGGAAGCGCAGCAGAGTTTCTTAGCGAGAGAGGAGGAACAACCCATCACCAGTGGAAGTCTCCTACACACCGGCGAGTGCCTTCGTGTGGAAGCGGTAAATAGCACAGCAGAGCGGATATTTTTGTAACTTCTCCAGGTGTCTGGTTTGTGGGAAAGAATTAAGGAAAACTTTCAAAAAAAAAAAATTCCCTGCGTCTCTCTGCGGTGCTAAAGTAATTCAGCTTGGAGTGTGGATGCAATAACTAATGTGATCAGGGCTCGGGCAGACTGTCACGTGGGGCTTACACCATACTGTGACGTCACTGACCTTGTGTGGAAATAAAGGAACTCACCAGTGACAGCTTTTATAGTCGGGCCCATTTTCAGATTCAATATTCTCTGTTCAGTCTCTATCTGTGAAGACAGTCGCCGTGACGCCTCTGCACAATGTGATGTTTATCCCGATCTAAAAGCTATAACCTCCCGCATCAACAGGTGCACAGAAGCAATGTGTCCCCGCCTACTTGTAGCTGTGGGCATTTGTCAGAGCGTTAGCGGGGCCGTAAAGGACCGTGGGCGTTTTCAGCTCTGAACCTCACTTCGCTTCCAGGGAATGGAATTATTATCAAAGTTTCTAAACGGCCTTAGACAGCGCTGGAATTTCAATGGTCCATTTCAAACCATTTGTCCGAAAAAAAACCAATTTGCACCCATTATTCCAAATACGGGTCAGATTCAATTGTGTTGACATAGAATCAAAGCCATATTAGAATTCTGAAGAGATAAATTTGATTTGAACGGATAGAGTTGAAGTGATAGTCAGAACTCCGTGGAGACCAAAAGGCAGACGCGATATCAATGGACCTCGGCCAGTCTATTCGAATGATATTGCAAGTCCTGCTTTGTGCTTACGAGATGACCACCCACCCAAATCTCAGGTACATCACAATTGCCTTTGAACTGTGGTGACTGGAAAAGCTCAAAACGCATTGCTCTGTGTGAAGAGACATGCAGGACAGACCAGTTTGTCCGGCACAGTTCCTACACCTGAAGTCCAGAAGTGAATTTCCTCTGTGGGAGCGACATCGACGCCGTAATTCAACTCCGATTCGAGGTTGGAAGTTCAAAATCTCAATTTGAATTCACCAGCGCCCGAGAGAGGCCCGGATCTGTCTCCCGATCAACTGCACAGTTACTTCGGTGCTCGCCTATAGTGGTTAATTTCTAGGGTACCGTTCACTAATATAATCCCACTCACTCGGAACCCCGTATTCAGCAGGACTTGTAATATTGTGTGTAACTACCGGAGACTCGGGGCACTTACAGTTGACATCGAGATAGAACGGTTCGCTTGTGATTTCGTTAATCAAGTTGCTTGCTCTACAGGTGAAATTTCCGTCTGTCCGTAGCACTCCAGAAACAGTGAGTGTGCTGTGATCGGCACTCAGCTCAAACCTGCCACCGGAAATGATCACGCTGTTCTCCTCAAGCCACAGGTAAGAGACATCCGTGCCTCTTGCGGAGCAGGTTAGTCTGACGGTGTCGCTGTACTCAATCAGCATGGTGGCGTTAGATGTTACAGTGACATTGGAAACAGGTTCTGTTAAAACACAGGTGATCGGTTACTGCACAGCTCAGGAATATATTCCGGAAGTTAATGGATTCCGCTCCGTATCTGAAAATGAGATCAAACATTTATTATTCCATAATAAGTAAACATTAAACAATAATTCCACTTGATGGACATAAGGTTTGAGATGAAGACACTGGACCTGAGACACGTCATTTCATCCTTCATTCTCCGCCCACTCAGAGACGGTAATTTGGAATTCTCCCCCTTCAGGCCTGTCCATGACGTCATTGACCGTCTCAGAGGCCCTTCGGCCGGTTTCCTTCATGCTTAATAAGATGTCTCCCTGAACTGTTCCAATTTGCCTGCGACTGGACCAAGTACAACCTGTTATGTCCTTCTACTGTCGAAATGATTTCTGAATATTACATTTGCACGCACCCTACTATGAAAAGCACCAGTTGGGTCACTTTTAAGTTGTACCTCACTCAGTATCAATCTATTTTCGAGATTTTAGACTCCTCCTTCAGATAAATACGTGAACATGGAAATAGGCTGTGGTTCTCGTGCTTTTTAGAAACCTCTATATGTTCATGCAACGGCCTCCCACCCTCCCAGAATAAGGTCCTATTCGAACTCCTGTAGCCATTCCCCTGAAAAATAAGTTTATGTCCTGGATGCTGTTGGTGAGGACGACCGACCAGGGGTGAGCCACTGTGGCAGGGCCTCTGGCACTGAGTCTGACCCTGTGATGCAGAAGGGTGGGACGGATAGGAGGAGAGCTGTCGTCATTGGAGACTCTATAGTCAGGGGAGCAGACGGGAGGTTTTGTGGACGTGAGAAGGACACACGCATGGTTTGTTGCCTCCCGGGTGCCAGGATCCGGGATGTGTCTGACCGGGTACATGACATTCTGGTACGAGAGGGAAAGCAACCAGAGGTCGTGATACATGTTGGTACCAATGACATAGGCAGGAAGAGGGATGAGGTCCTGAAGTGTGAGTTTCGGGAACTAGGCAGAAGGCTGAAGAACAGGACCTCAAGGGTGGCGTTCTCAGGATTGCTGCCAGTGCTACGTGATAGTGATGGTAAGAATTGGAGGAGATGGCAGTTGAATGTGTAGCTGAGGAGTTGCTGCAGGGGGCAGGGTTTTAGATTTTTGGACCACTGGGGTCTCTACTGGGGAAGGTGGGACCTGTACAGATTGGGTGGGTTGCACCTGAACTCGAGGGGGAGCAATATCCTTACAGGTAGGTTTGCTAGCATGGTTCGGGAGGGTTTAAACTAATTTGCAAGGGGGGTGGGATCTGGAGCGATAGAGCAGTGAAAGAAGTGCATGGAGTAAAGCCAGATCTAACATATAGAGAGGCTTTGAGGAAAGAGAAGCAGAATATAGGGTGTAAAGGTAGGAAGGTAGAAGGGCTAAAGTGTGTGTACTTCAATACAAGAAGCATCAGTAATAAAGGTAATGAACTGAGAGCATGGATACATACATGGAACTATGATGTAGTGGCCATTACGGAGACTTGGCTGGCACCAGGACAGGAATGGATTCTCAATATTCCTGGATTTCAGTGCTTTAAAAGGGATGGGGAGGGGGGGAAGCGGAGGAGGGGTGGCATTACTGGTCAGGGATACTATTACAGCTACAGAAAGGGTGGGTAATGTAGCAGGATCCTCTTTTGAGTCAGTATGGGTGGAAGTCAGGAACAGGAAGGGAGCAGTTACTCTACTGGGGTTATTCTATAGGCCCCCTGGTAGCAGCAGAGATAACGAGGAGCAGATTGGGAGGCAGATTTCGGAAAGGTGCAAAAATAACTCGGTTGTTATCATGGGTAACTTTAACTTCCCGAATATTGATTGGCATCTGATTAGTTCCAAGAGTTTAGATGGGTTAGAGTTTGTTAAGTGGGTCCAGGACGGATTCCTGTCACAGTATGTTGACAGGCCGACTAGGGGGAATGCCATAATAGATCTAGTATTAGGTTACGAACGGAGTCAGGTCACAGATCTCTCAGTGTGTGAGCATCTGGGGGACAGTGATCACCACTCCCTGACATTTAGCATTATCATGGTAATGGATAGAATCAGTGAGGATATGATTATTTTTAATTGGGGAAGGGCAAATTATGAGGCTATAAGGCTAGAACTTGCTGGTGTGAATAGGGATGATGTTTTTGCAGGGAAATGCACTATGGACATGTGGTCGATATTTAAGGATATCTTGCAGGATGTTAGGAATAAGTTTGTCCCGGTGAGGAAGATAAAGAATGGTAGGGTGAAGGAACCATGGGTGACAAGTGAAGTGGAAAATCTAGTCAGGTGGAAGATGGCAGCATACACGAGGATTTTGGAAGCAAGGATCAGGTGGGTCTATTGAGGAATATAGGGTAGCAAGAAAGGAGGTTTAAAAGGGGCTGAGAAGAGCAAGAAGGGGGCATGAGAAGGCCTTGGCGAGTAGGTCAAAGGAAAACCCGAAGGCATTCGTCAATTATGTGAAGAACAAAAGAATGACAGGAGTGAAGGTAGGACCGATTAGAGATAAAAGTGGGAAGATGTGCCTGGAGGCTCAGAAAGCGAGCGAGGTCCTCAATGAATACTTCTGTTCGGTATTCACCACTGAGACGGAACGATGATGGTGAGGACAATATGAGTGAGGTTGATGTTCTGCAGCCAATTGATATTAAGGGAGAGGAGGTGTAGGAGTTGTTAAAATACTTTAGGACGGATAGGTCCACGGGGACTGACGGAATATTCCCCAGGCTGCTCCACGAGGCAAGGGAAGAGATTGCTGAACCTCTGGCTAGGATCTTTATGTGCTCGTTGTCCACGGGAATGGTACCGGAGGATTGGAGGGAGACGAAGGTTGTCCCATTGTTCAGAAAAGGTAGTAGGGATAGTCCAGGTAATTATAGACCAGTGAGCCTTACGTCTGTGGTGGTAAAGCTGTTGGAAAAGATTATTAGAGATAGAATCTTTGGTCATGTAGAGAATCATGGTCTGATCAGGGATAGTCAGCATGGCTTTGTGAAGAGCAGGTCGTGCCTAACAAACCTGATAGAGTTCTTTGTGGAGGTGACCAGGCATATAGATGAGGGTAGTGCAGTGGATGTGATCTACATGGACTTTAGTAAGGCATTTGACAAGGTTCCACACGGTATGCTCATTCAGAAAGACAGAAGGCATGGGATCCAGGGAGGTTTGGCCATGTGGATTCAGAATTGGCTTGCCTGCAGAAGGCAGATGGTCGTGGTGGAGGGAATACATTCGGATTGGAGGGTTGTGACTAGTGGTGTCCCACAAGGATCTGTTCTGGGACCTCTGCATTTTGTGATTTTTATTAATGACCTGGATGTGGGGTTAGAAGGGTGGTTTGACAAGTTTGCAGACGACACAAATGTTGGCGGTGTAGTAGATAGTGTAGAGTATTGTCAAAGATTGCAGAGAAACATTGATGGGATGCAGAATTTGGCTGGGAAGTGGCAGATGGAGTTCAACCCGGAGAAGTGTGAGGTGGTATACTTTGGAAGGAAAAACTCCAAAGCGGAGTACAAATTAAATGGCAGGATACTTGGTAGTGTGGAGGAGCAGAGGGATCTGGGGGTACATGTCCATAGATCCCTGAAAGTTGCCTCACATGTTGATAGGGTATTTAAGAAAGCTAATGGGGTGTTAGCTTCCATAAGTCGAGGGATAGACTTTAAGAAACGCGATGTAATGATGCAGCTCTATAAAACTTTAGTTAGGACACATTTGGAGTACTGTGTCCAGTTCTGGTCGCCTCAGTATAGGAAGGATGTGGAAGCATTTGAAAGAGAACAGAGGAGATTTACCAGGATGCTGCCTGGTTTAGAGAGTATGGGTTATGATCAGAGATTAAGGGAGCTAGTGATTTACACTTTGGAGAGAAGGAAGATGAGAGGAGACATGATAGAGGTGTACAAGATATTAAGAGGTATAGACAGAGTGCACTGCCAGCACCTCTTCCCCAGGGCACCACTGCTCAGTACAAGAGGACATGGCTTTAGGTTAAGTGACAGACAGCCACCGTTGATTGACGGACTAGTGTTGTGCCTCAGGGATCTGTATCGATTCCAATGTTGTTTGTCATATACATTAATGATCTGGATAATGGGGTCTAAATTGGATTAGTAAGTATGCAGATGATACTAAGATTGGGGGCGTTGTCGATAATGATGTAGGTTTTCAAAGCTTGCAGAGAGATTTATGCAAGTTAGAAGAGTGGGCTGAAAGATGGCAGATGAAGTTTAATGCTGATAAGTGTGAGGTGCTACATTTTGGTAGGAATAATCCAAATAGGACATACATGGTAAATGGTAGGGCATTGAGGAATGCAGTAGAACCGAGTGATTTAGGAATAATGGTACATAGCTCCCTGAGGGTGGAATCTCATGTAGATAGGGTGGTGAAAAAAAGCTTTTGGTATGCTGGCCTTTATAAGTCAGAGCATTGGGTATAGGATACAGACTGCTATGCGAAACATATTCAGATGAATCGGACTTCAGACCTCTGCAATGTCTGACCTGATGTGGGAGCTTTCATCCACAGGTTAGATGGGCTAAGTTTTTTTAATGTGTAAATTATAGTTTGATTACATCCTCTCCATCTACTCAATGTGTCCTCTGGTCCTGGACTCCCCACTGTAGGAAACATCCTCTCCACATCCACTCTATCTGTATCCTCTGGTCCTAGACTCTCCCACTACAGGTAAAATCCTCTCCACATCCACTCTACCTGTGTCCTCTGGTCCTAGACTCATCCACTATAGGAAACATCCTCTCCACATCCACTCTATCTGTGTCCTCTGGTCCTAAACTCCCCCACTATAGGAAACATCCTGTCCACATCCACTCTATTTGCGTCCTCTGGTCCTAGACTCCCCCACTATAGGAAACACCCTCTCCACATCCACTCTATCTGTGTCCTCTGGTCCTAGACTCCCCCACTATAGGAAACATCACCTCCACATCCACTGTATTTGTGTCCTCTGGTCCTAGACTCCCCCACAATAGGAAACATCCTCTCCTCATCAACTCTATCTGTGTCCTCTGGTCCTAGACTCCCCCACTACAGGAAACATCCTCTCCACATCAACTCTATCTGTGTCCTCTGGTCCTAGACTCCCCCACTATAGGAAACATCCTTTCCACATCCACTCTATCTGTGTCCTCTGGTCCTAAACTCCCCCACTATAGGAAACATCCTGTCCACATCCACTCTATCTGCGTCCTCTGGTCTTAGACTCCCCCACTATAGGAAACACCCTCTCCACATCCACTCTATCTGTGTCCTCTGGTCCTAGACTCCCCCACAATAGGAAACATCCTCTCCTCATCAACTCAATCTGTGTCCTCTGGTCCTAGACTCCCCCACTATAGGAAACATCCTCTCCACACCCACTCTATCTGTGTCCTGTGATCCTAGACTCCCCCACTGTAGGAAACATCCTCTCCACATCCACTCTATCTGTATCCTCTGGTCCTAGACTCTCCCACTACAGGGAAAAATCCTCTCCACATCCACTCTATCTGTGTCCTCTGGTCCTAGACTCCCTCACTATAGGAAACATGCTCTCCACATCCACTCTATCTGTGTCCTCTGGTCCTAAACTCCCCCACTATAGGAAACATCCTGTCCACATCCACTCTATCTGCGTCCTCTGGTCCTAGACTCCCCCACTATAGGAAACACCCTCTCCACATCCACTCTATCTGTGTCCTCTGGTCCTAGACTCCCCCACTATAGGAAACATCACCTCCACATCCACTGTATTTGTGTCCTCTGGTCCTAGACTCCCCCACAATAGGAAACATCCTCTCCTCATCAACTCTATCTGTGTCCTCTGGTCCTAGACTCCCCCACTACAGGAAACATCCTCTCCACATCAACTCTATCTGTGTCCTCTGGTCCTAGACTCCCCCACTATAGGAAACATCCTTTCCACATCCACTCTATCTGTGTCCTCTGGTCCTAAACTCCCCCACTATAGGAAACATCCTGTCCACATCCACTCTATCTGCGTCCTCTGGTCTTAGACTCCCCCACTATAGGAAACACCCTCTCCACATCCACTCTATCTGTGTCCTCTGGTCCTAGACTCCCCCACAATAGGAAACATCCTCTCCTCATCAACTCAATCTGTGTCCTCTGGTCCTAGACTCCCCCACTATAGGAAACATCCTCTCCACACCCACTCTATCTGTGTCCTCTGGTCCTAGACTCCCTCACTATAGGAAACATGCTCTCCACATCCACTCTATCTGTGTCCTCTGGTCCTAAACTCCCCCACTATAGGAAACATCCTGTCCACATCCACTCTATCTGCGTCCTCTGGTCCTAGACTCCCCCACTATAGGAAACACCCTCTCCACATCCACTCTATCTGTGTCCTCTGGTCCTAGACTCCCCCACTATAGGAAACATCACCTCCACATCCACTGTATTTGTGTCCTCTGGTCCTAGACTCCCCCACAATAGGAAACATCCTCTCCTCATCAACTCTATCTGTGTCCTCTGGTCCTAGACTCCCCCACTACAGGAAACATCCTCTCCACATCAACTCTATCTGTGTCCTCTGGTCCTAGACTCCCCCACTATAGGAAACATCCTTTCCACATCCACTCTATCTGTGTCCTCTGGTCCTAGACTCTCCCACTACAGGAAAAGTCCTCTCCACATCCACTCTATCTGCGTCCTCTGGTCCTAGACTCCCCCACTATAGGAAACACCCTCTCCACATCCACTCTATCTGTGTCCTCTGGTCCTAGACTCCCCCACTATAGGAAACATCACCTCCACATCCACTGTATTT
Source organism: Hemitrygon akajei (assembly GCF_048418815.1). Classification (NCBI taxonomy): domain Eukaryota; kingdom Metazoa; phylum Chordata; class Chondrichthyes; order Myliobatiformes; family Dasyatidae; genus Hemitrygon; species Hemitrygon akajei. Next base: position 6,534,856 of record NW_027331938.1, on the reverse strand, counting down.
GTGTCCTCTGGTCCTAGACTCCCCCACAATAGGAAACATCCTCTCCTCATCAACTCAATCTGTGTCCTCTGGTCCTAGACTCCCCCACTATAGGAAACATCCTCTCCACACCCACTCTATCTGTGTCCTGTGATCCTAGGCTCACCCACTATAGGAAATATCCTCTCCACTTCCTCTCTATGTGTGTGCCCTCTGGTCCTAGACTCCCCCACTATAGGAAACATCCTCTCCACAACCACTCCATCTGTGTCATCTGGTCCTAGACTCCCCCACTATAGGAAACATGCTCTCCACATTCACTCTATCTGTGTCCTCTGTTCCTTGACTCCCCCACTATAGGAAACATCCTCTCCACATCCACTCTAGCTTTGTCCTCTGGTCCTAGACTCCCCCACTATAGGAAACATTCTCCCAACATCCAGTCTATCTGTGCCCTCGGGTACTAAACTTCCCCACTATAGGAAACATCCTCTCCACATCCACTCTATCTGTGTCCTCTGGTCCTAAACTCCCCCACTATAGGAAACATCCTCTCCACATCCACTCTATCTGCGTCCTCTGGTCCTAGACTCCCCCACTACAGGAAACATCCTCTCCACATCCAACCTATCTGTGTCCTCTGGTCCTTGAGTCCCCCACTATAGGAAACATCCTTTCCACATCCACTCTAGCTTTGTCCTCTGGTCCTAGACTCCCCCACTATAGGAAACATCACCTCCACATCCACTGTATTTGTGTCCTCTGGTCCTAGACTCCCCCACAATAGGAAACATCCTCTCCTCATCAACTCTATCTGTGTCCTCTGGTCCTAGACTCCCCCACTACAGGAAACATCCTCTCCACATCAACTCTATCTGTGTCCTCTGGACCTAGACTCCCCCACTATAGGAAACATCACCTCCACATCCACTGTATTTGTGTCCTCTGGTCCTAGACTTCCCCACTATAGGAAACATCCTCTCCACATCAACTCAATCTGTGTCCTCTGGTCCTAGACTCCCCCACTATAGGAAACACCCTCTCCACATCCATTCTATCTGTGTCCTCTGGTCCTAGACTCCCCCACAATAGGAAACATCCTCTCCTCATCAACTCAATCTGTGTCCTCTGGTCCTAGACTCCCCCACTATAGGAAACATCCTCTCCACATCCACTCTATCTGTGTCCTGTGAACCTAGACTCCCCCACTGTAGGAAACATCCTCTCCACATCCACTCTATCTGTATCCTCTGGTCCTAGACTCTCCCACTACAGGAAAAATCCTCTCCACATCCACTCTATCTGTGTCCTCTGGTCCTAGACTCCCTCACTATAGGAAACATCCTCTCCACATCCACTCTATCTGTGTCCTCTGGTCCTAAACTCCCCCACTATAGGAAACATCCTGTCCACATCCACTCTATCTGCGTCCTCTGGTCCTAGACTCCCCCACTATAGGAAACACCCTCTCCACATCCACTCTATCTGTGTCCTCTGGTCCTAGACTCCCCCACTATAGGAAACATCACCTCCACATCCACTGTATTTGTGTCCTCTGGTCCTAGACTCCCCCACAATAGGAAACATCCTCTCCTCATCAACTCAATCAGTGTCCTCTGGTCCTAGACTCCCCCACTATAGGAAACATCCTCTCCACACCCACTCTATCTGTGTCCTGTGATCCTAGACTCCCCCACTATAGGAAACATGCTCTCCACATTCACTCTATCTGTGTCCTCTGTTCCTTGACTCCCCCACTATAGGAAACATCCTCTCCACATCCACTCTAGCATTGTCCTCTGGTCCTAGACTCCCCCACTATAGGAAACATTCTCCCAACATCCAGTCTATCTGTGCCCTCGGGTACTAAACTTCCCCACTGTAGGAAACATCCTCTCCACATCCACTCTATCTGTATCCTCTGGTCCTAGACTCTCCCACTACAGGAAAAGTCCTCTCCACATCCATTCTATCTGCGTCCTCTGGTCCTAGACTCCCCCACTATAGGAAACACCCTCTCCACATCCACTCTATCTGTGTCCTCTGGTCCTAGACTCCCCCACTATAGGAAACATCACTTCCACATCCACTGTATTTGTGTCCTCTGGTCCTAGACTCCCCCACAATAGGAAACATCCTCTCCTCATCAACTCAATCTGTGTCCTCTGGTCCTAGACTCCCCCACTATAGGAAAAGTCCTCTCCACATCCACTCTATCTGCGTCCTCTGGACCTAGACTCCCCCACTATAGGAAACACCCTCTCCACATCCACTCTATCTGTGTCCTCTGGTCCTAGACTCCCCCACTATAGGAAACATCACCTCCACATCCACTGTATTTGTGTCCTCTGGTCCTAGACTCCCCCACAATAGGAAACATCCTCTCCTCATCAACTCTATCTGTGTCCTCTGGTCCTAGACTCCCCCACTACAGGAAACATCCTCTCCACATCAACTCTATCTGTGTCCTCTGGACCTAGACTCCCCCACTATAGGAAACATCACCTCCACATCCACTGTATTTGTGTCCTCTGGTCCTAGACTTCCCCACTATAGGAAACATCCTCTCCACATCAACTCAATCTGTGTCCTCTGGTCCTAGACTCCCCCACTATAGGAAACACCCTCTCCACATCCATTCTATCTGTGTCCTCTGGTCCTAGACTCCCCCACAATAGGAAACATCCTCTCCTCATCAACTCAATCTGTGTCCTCTGGTCCTAGACTCCCCCACTATAGGAAACATCCTCTCCACATCCACTCTATCTGTGTCCTGTGAACCTAGACTCCCCCACTGTAGGAAACATCCTCTCCACATCCACTCTATCTGTATCCTCTGGTCCTAGACTCTCCCACTACAGGAAAAATCCTCTCCACATCCACTCTATCTGTGTCCTCTGGTCCTAGACTCCCTCACTATAGGAAACATCCTCTCCACATCCACTCTATCTGTGTCCTCTGGTCCTAAACTCCCCCACTATAGGAAACATCCTGTCCACATCCACTCTATCTGCGTCCTCTGGTCCTAGACTCCCCCACTATAGGAAACACCCTCTCCACATCCACTCTATCTGTGTCCTCTGGTCCTAGACTCCCCCACTATAGGAAACATCACCTCCACATCCACTGTATTTGTGTCCTCTGGTCCTAGACTCCCCCACAATAGGAAACATCCTCTCCTCATCAACTCAATCAGTGTCCTCTGGTCCTAGACTCCCCCACTATAGGAAACATCCTCTCCACACCCACTCTATCTGTGTCCTGTGATCCTAGACTCCCCCACTATAGGAAACATGCTCTCCACATTCACTCTATCTGTGTCCTCTGTTCCTTGACTCCCCCACTATAGGAAACATCCTCTCCACATCCACTCTAGCATTGTCCTCTGGTCCTAGACTCCCCCACTATAGGAAACATTCTCCCAACATCCAGTCTATCTGTGCCCTCGGGTACTAAACTTCCCCACTGTAGGAAACATCCTCTCCACATCCACTCTATCTGTATCCTCTGGTCCTAGACTCTCCCACTACAGGAAAAGTCCTCTCCACATCCATTCTATCTGCGTCCTCTGGTCCTAGACTCCCCCACTATAGGAAACACCCTCTCCACATCCACTCTATCTGTGTCCTCTGGTCCTAGACTCCCCCACTATAGGAAACATCACTTCCACATCCACTGTATTTGTGTCCTCTGGTCCTAGACTCCCCCACAATAGGAAACATCCTCTCCTCATCAACTCAATCTGTGTCCTCTGGTCCTAGACTCCCCCACTATAGGAAAAGTCCTCTCCACATCCACTCTATCTGCGTCCTCTGGACCTAGACTCCCCCACTATAGGAAACACCCTCTCCACATCCACTCTATCTGTGTCCTCTGGTCCTAGACTCCCCCACTATAGGAAACATCACCTCCACATCCACTGTGTTTGTGTCCTCTGGTCCTAGACTCCCCCACAATAGGAAACATCCTCTCCTCATCAACTCAATCTGTGTCCTCTGGTCCTAGACTCCCCCACTATAGGAAACATCCTCTCCACACCCACTCTATCTGTGTCCTGTGATCCTAGGCTCACCCACTATAGGAAATATCCTCTCCACTTCCTCTCTATGTGTGTGCCCTCTGGTCCTAGACTCCCCCACTATAGGAAACATCCTCTCCACAACCACTCCATCTGTGTCATCTGGTCCTAGACTCCCCCACTATAGGAAACATGCTCTCCACATTCACTCTATCTGTGTCCTCTGTTCCTTGACTCCCCCACTATAGGAAACATCCTCTCCACACCCACTCTATCTGTGTCCTGTGATCCTAGGCTCACCCACTATAGGAAACATCCTCTCCACATCCACTCTATCTGTGTCCTCTGGTCCTAGACTCCCTTTGCACATCATTCTCTTATTGCTGTATTTTCTCCATTTAAAATATAATCAGTGTTTGACACATGGGCTAATGCAGTGATACTGGCGGTAAACGTTCAGTCGATGTGCTACTCACAGTAATCCTAACGTCAGAGCTAACTGTCCTGCTTTTCATTAACCGCGAATAGGAAGCATGTTCCCCTCTTGCCGTGCACTCCAAACTAACTGTGTCATTGTGTTCTACCGAGTCAGCGTCATTCGATGTGGTGTTGGGCCTGGATACGGCTTCTGTAAAAATACCACAGCTAATGCATCACGTGTAACGTACTGTGCTGAAATGATGGCGCCAAGGAGATATATTCTGCTTAAAGCAAAATACTGCAGATACTGTCTATATTCTTGTCGCCTCACGTCTGGAAGGATGTGGAGGCCATAGAAAGAGTGCAGAGGGGATTTACGGGCTTGTTGCCTGGATTGGGGAGCATGCCTTGTGAGAATAGGTTGCGAGCACTCGGCCTTTCACCTTGGAGCGACGGAGCATGAGAGGTGACCTGATAGAGGTGTATACGATGATGAGATGTTTCCTATAGGTGGGGAGTCTAGGACCAGAGGGCACAGATAGAGTGGATGTGGAGAGGATGTTTCCTATAGTGGGGGAGTCTAGGACCAGAGGACACAGATAGAGTGGATGAGGAGAGGATGTTTCTTACAGTGGGAGAGTCTAGGACCAGAGGACACAGATAGAGTGGCTGTGGAGAGGATGTTTCCTATAGTGGGGGAGTCTAGGACCAGAGGGCACAGATAGAGTGGATGTGGAGAGGATGTTTCTTACAGTGGGGGAGTCTAGGACCAGAGGACAGAGACAGAGTGGATGTGGAGAGGATGTTTCCTATAGTGGGGGAGTCTAGGACCAGAGGACACAGATAGAGTGGATGTAGAGAGGATGTTTCCTGTAGTGGGGGAGTCTAGGGCCAGAGGGCACAGATAGAGTGGATGTGGAGAGGATGTTTCCTATAGTGGATGATTATGTATCTATAGTTTCCTACAGAGAGGATGATTCCTGTGTTGGGAGAGTCAATGTTAAGGTGACAGAGCTACCATTAGAGGATCCTCAGTTCAGAACGGAGATCAAGTCTGTATGTATATTTAACGCCGAGGTTGATGGGTTTTCTATTGGTCGGGGCATCAAGGGATACGGGGAGAAGGCGGTTTTAGCATTCATTTCATTTGGACGAGATTGTAAAAGCAATGATGTGACCTTTCAACTGTTTCAGCACCAGTGAGGTCTCACCGGGAGTATTGTGAGCAGATTTGGGGCACTGTTCTTGGAAAGGATGTGTTGAACCTGAAGGGCTTCAAAGGAAGTTCACTCACATGAGTCTATTGTTTTCATATGGCGAACATTTGATGCTTTGGGTCTGTATTCACTGGAATTCAGACGAATGAGGGGTGACCTGATAGACAGATTCCTTCCTCTCAACTCTTCTGCATTCTAGTGAATACAGGCTCAGATTCATTAAAGGCTCATATTATGACAAGTCTTTCAATCCTGGAATCATTTCCGTGAACCCCCTTTGAACTCTCTCCAATTTCAGCACATCCATTCTCGGGTAAGGGGCCAAAACTGCTCACAATACTCCAAGTGAGGCCTCGCCAGTGTTTTATAAACTTTCAATATGATATGGTTACTTTTATATTCTTGTCCTCTTGAAATGAATGCTAACATCGCATTTCCCTTCCTCACAATAGACTCAACCTCTAATTAACCTTTAGACAATCCTACACAAAGGGCAGCCAAATCCCTATGCACATCATTCTTTTTTGTTGTTTTTTCTCCATTTAAAATATACTCAGTGTTGGACACATGGGCTAATGCAGTGATACTGGCGGTAAACGTTCAGTCGATGTGCTACTCACAGTAATCCTAACGTCAGAGCTAACTGTCCTGCTTTTCATTAACCACGAATAGGAAGCATGTCCCCCTCTTGCCGTGCACTCCAAACTAACTGTGTCATTGTGTTCTACCGAGTCAGCGGCATTCGATGTGGTGTTGGGCCTGGATACGGATTCTGTAAAAATACCACAGATCATGTATCACGTGTTCGTACTGTGCTGAAATGATGGCTCCAAGGAGATATATTCTGCTTAAAGCAAATTACTACAGATGCACAGATCAGGGATAAAACTACAGAATGCTGTCAATATTCTGTTCGTCTCACTACAGGAAGGATGTGGAAGCCATAGAAAGGGTGCAGACGGGATTTACGAGGTTTTTTGCCTGGATTGGGGAACATGCCTAATGAAAACAGGTTCAGTGAACTCGGCCTTTTCTCCTTGAGCGACGGAGTATGAGAGGTGATCTGGTAGAGGTGTATCAGATGATGAGAGGCATTGATCGTGTGGATAGTCAGAGGCTTTTTCCCAGGGCTGAAATGGCTGCCACAAGAGGACACAGGTTTAAGGTGCTGGGGAGTAGGTACAGAGGAGATGTCAGGGGAAAGTATTTTACTTAGAGAGTGGTGAGTGCGTGGAATGGGCTGCCGGCATCGATGTTGGAGGCGGATACGATTGGGTCGTTTGAAAGACTTTTGGATAGGTAAGTGGAGCTTACAAAACTAGAAGGCTATGGATAAGCCTTGTAATTTCTAAGGTAGGGACATGTTCGGCTCAAAATAGAGTAAAATACAGCAAAAAAGATTACTTGATGGCCTTGAAGACGGAACTGACATCCGGCGCGGACAAGTGCGAGCAGCCTGCAAACAGAAACGGGGATACACAGCATCGCACAACAGTGAGAACTGAACAGTCCGAGAGCAGGTCTGGCAGAGTTCACTGGAGTCCAGTTTCTGCGACCACCGTAAAGGTTGTATTGTATTCTTTCACCACAGGAATAAAATGAAAGGTATAGTCCGAGATCGCATGACTCTGTCTCACTTACCAGTGACACGCAGAGTGACCGTCGCTGAGGATTGGGAGCCATATACAACCATATACACAAGGTATTCCCCGCTGTCCAGCACGTTCACCGACTTCAGCAGAAGCGACCCGTTGTGTGGAAATATCTCTGCCCGCGATACGTACTCATTATCGACAGCCACGGTCTGTCCGATCCACTGGGCTACTGTTTTCCCATTAAAAATCCAGCTTCCACTGATGACGTTTGACGACGGCCGCACTGAAAAGAGCGCTTCACCCCCAACGGCGACAATTATCTGGCTGTCCTTAACGATAATAGTAAACTGCTGGGACTCACCTGAGAAAGAGAAAATCATATGAGGGAAAAGCGACAGACGCGGACAGACTTGGGAACTGAATTTAACTGAATCTGTACAAATAGCAGGGATCTATTCTTAGCTCAGTAATGTCGACAATTATAATCTCATCTTCATTCAACTAACTACGAGTCGTTCTGTTGATTAAGTGATCACCAGTGTTTGGAGAGAGTGATCCTCACCCGTCGTTATGTGGAGACAAAGAACGAGAGCTGCGAAGGGCAGTCCCGACATCCCGAGAGAGCAGCGCCGATCTCTGTTACACTCGGAGACTGAGCCGCACTTCCTGGTTTGCGGGCCAGATATCTGGATTCTGACGTCACAAGCGGCAGCGCTGATTGGATCAGAGAGTCTGTACTTTGCTCAAATCTACATCAAATCCTGTGTGCTGTTCTACAACTATCTGCTGCTGTGTGGAATCCGATAATGATCTCAAAGAGAGTTTCTCTCACTGTGGTGAACTAGATATACCTGTCTGACTGCTCCTGTGGCTCCTCCCACAGACCCTGCTGACTGCTCCTGTGGCTCCTCCCACAGACCCCTGCTGACTCCTCCTGTGGCTCCTCCCACAGACCCTGCTGACTCCTCCTGTGGGTCCTCCCACAGACCCTGCTGACTCCTCCTGTGGCTCCTCCCACAGACCCCCTGCTGACTGCTCCTGTGGCTCCTCCCACAGACCCCTGTATAAAGGCGACTGTGGGCTGCTGCTCTCCCTCATTTTGAATAAAAGCCGATATCTCGCTTCCTTCGTCTCAGCGTGAGTTATTGATGGTGCATCAATTTTGTTGACTGGAAGTTAAAACATGGAAACCTTTTTACGCCCAGAACGTTTAGATTTGGACCCCCAGGACCCTGACGCAGCTCTTGCCTTTGAACACTGGCTTGTATGCTTCCAATCATACTTGGAGGAGGTTCGTGCAACCGACCCATCTGTTAGGCACAGACTTCTCTTCTCGAGGGTCGCCCCAAAAGTTTATTCATTCATCAGGGACCTCTCGACCTACGAAGGGGCGCTTGACGCCCTCAAAAGACAGTACCTGCGACCGGTGAACGCAGTTTATGCCCGGCATCGCTTGGCTACCCGAAAACAGCGGCCTACGGAGTCGACTGCTGCATTTCTCCGAGCTCTACAGGCACTCGTGCGGACTTGTGACTGCAAAACGCTCACAGCGGAACAGCATGCGGAACTCTTGGTCCGAGACGCCTTTGTGACCGGAGTCAAGTCAGTGTATTTGCGCCAGCGGCTGCTGGAAAAAGCTGATCTGACCTTACGCTCAGCGATAGAGACGGCTGATACGTTAGAGGCTGCACAGCTGTACGCCGAGGCGGTCCAGCCGCGCGATTCCCCGCCGCCACCGGTTCCTGCGGGCGAATTCGCCAACGCTGCTGCCAGTCGCGGTATCACGAACTCTCCGACCTCGCCAGGCATAAAACGTTGTTACTTTTGTGGGCTTCGGAAACATTCCAGAAACAGCTGCCCGGCTCGCAAAGCGACTTGTTCCAGCTGCGGGAAGAAGGGCCATTTCGCCAAGGTCTGTAAATCTAAACCGCGCCCGGGGTCGAGCAGCGCTGCGTCTCAGACCTGGGGGCCGCCATTTTGCACGCCCGGATGTGAGCGGCCATCTTTGCCGGCGTCACCAGGCCCCGCCCCCGACTAGCCCCGTTCAACGCTGGCTACAGTGACCCTCGATCAAAGCGCTCCGCACCAGCTCGCAAGGTCGATGATGGACATCCTGGTGCAGGGACACAGGACTAGCTGCCTGTTTGACACGGGCAGCACTGAGAGTTTTATTGACCCGGCCACAGTGCAACGCTGTGGACTCGTGACACGGCCGGTACGTCAGAAGATCACCTTGGCTTCTGGGTCGCATTCCACAGACATCCGGGTGGGTTCTGTAGCGACATTGGTGGTGCAGGGCACAGAATATCGGAACTTTGCGTTCCTGGTCATGCCTCGACTGTACGCCCCTGTACTGTTCGGGCTCGACCTCCAGAGCCATCTCAAAAGAGTGACTATGGCATATGACGGGCCCCTCCCACCACTCACTGTCAGGGATCCTCAGTTTGGTGGGACTTGGCCATATACTCCGTTACCACACGCACATACCCACCGAACCCCACATCCCGCCCAGCACCATGCCGATAGCTGTGCTACTGACACTACTTGCAGTCTCTCCACTCTCAAGATCCCTCCCCCATCGCTGTTCACCAACCTGACCCCCGACTGTAAACCGGTGGCGACTAAATGCAGGAGGTACAGCGCGGGGGACAGGGCCTTTATTCATTCAGAGGTGCAGCGGCTGCTCGGGGAGGGGATCATTGAGCCGAGCACAAGCCCATGGCGGTCCCAGGTGGTTGTTGTTCGGACTGGGCAGAAAAATAAGATGGTTGTGGACTATAGCCAGACCATCAATAGATTCACGCAGCTTGACGCCTACCCCCTACCCCGCATCGCGGATATGGTCAACCAGATAGCTCAGTACAAGGTGTACTCGACAATAGATCTGAAATCCGCTTATCACCAGCTCCCCATCCGCCCAGAGGACCGCCCCTACACCGCCTTCGAGGCGGGTGGCAGGCTCTATCACTTCCTGCGCGTCCCATTTGGTGTCACAAATGGGATCTCAGTCTTCCAGAGAGAGATGGACCGAATGGTGGACCAGTACAGACTGAAGGCCACATTTCCCTATCTAGATAACATCACCATCTGAGGTCGCGACTGGTCGGATCACGACGCCAACCTCCAACGATTTTTCCAAGTGGCCGAAGCTTTGAATCTCACTTATAACAGGGACAAGTGTGTGTTCAGAACCACACGACTCGCTATCCTTGGGTATGTCGTGGAGAACGGGGTCATTGGCCCTGACCCCAGCCGTATGCGCCCCCTGTTAGAACTCCCTCTTCCCACCACTCTCAAAGCCCTCCAGTGGTGCCTGGTTTTTTTTTTCCTATTACGCCCAATGGGTCCCCCATTACGCAGACAAGGCCCGCCCCCTAGTCAAGTCTACCACTTTTCCCCTCTCTGCCGAGGCCTGCGCGGCCTTCAGCTGCATTAAAGGGGACGTTGCCAAAGCAACGATGCATGCGGTGGACGAGACCATTCCCTTCCAAGTAGAGAGTGACGCCTCTGACTTCGCGCTGGCTGCTACCCTCAATCAGGAAGGCAGACCAGTGGCGTTTTTTTCTCGTACCCTTCAAGGCTCTGAACTTCGGCACTCCGCGGTGGAGAAAGAAGTCCAGGCCATAGTGGAAGCTATTAGGCACTGGAGGCACTATCTCGCCGGCAAAAGGTTCACCTTGCTGACCGACCAGCGCTCGGTTGCGTTCATGTTCAGCAACCAACAGCGGGGCAAAATCAAAAATGATAAAATTTTGCGGTGGAGAATAGAACTCTCCACCTACAATTATGATATCCTGTATCGGCCTGGCAGACTCAATGAACCCTCTGATGCCCTATCGCGGGGAACGTGTGCTAGTGCACAGCTCGATCAGCTGTATGCCCTTCATGCCCATCTTTGACATCCGGGGGTCACCCGATTTTACCATTTCATTAAAGCCCGGAACCTGCCGTACTCCCTGGAGGACATCAGGGCGATGACCAGGGACTGCCAGATCTGCGCTGAGTGCAAACCGCACTTCTACCGTCCTGACACTGCGCAGCTTGTCAAGGCCACCCGCCCTTTTGAGCGACTGAGTGTTGACTTTAAGGGCCCCCTTCCCTCCACCGACCGCAATGTCTATTTTCTCAGTATTATTGACGAGTACTCGCGATTCCCCTTTGCCATTCCCTGCCCCGACACTACTACCACGTCGGTCATAAAAGCCCTGCGCCAGCTCTTCACTCTGTTCGGATATCCCTGCTATGTCCACAGTGATAGAGGGTCCTCCTTTATGAGTGTCGAGTTGCGCCGGTTCCTGCTAGCTAGGGGCATTGCTACTAGTCGAACCACGAGTTATAATCCCCGGGGAAATGGACAGGTGGAGAGGGAGAATGCCACAGTGTGGAAGGCCACACTTTTAGCCCTTAAGCCAAAAGGGTTGCCGATCTCCCGATGGCAGGAGGTCCTCCCTGAGGCACTCCACTCTATCCGCTCCCTGTTGTGTACGTCCACTAATGCCACCCGTCAAGAACTTATTCTCTTTTCCCAGGAAGTCTGTCACTGGGACCACCCTACCAGTTTGGCTGACGTCCCCGGGGCCAGTGCTGCTACGTAAACATGCGAGGAGTAATAAGTACTCCCCGCTGGTCGAGAGGGTTCACCTCCTGCATGCTAATCCCCAGTATGCCTACGTGGTCTTGCCTGATGGGCGGGAGGACACGGTCTCTGTCCGCGACCTGGCGCCCGCCGGAGCAGCAGACCACTACCCCGTACACTCCACGGTAACTATGAACCCTGTACCCGAGGTGACACCGCACACACCGTGCCACACCCAGAATCCTCACGACACTCATGTACCGGGCATCTCGTACGCGTCTATTCCGGGGGCCTCGCACACACGCGAGGGATCCCTGACACCTCCAGTTGGGACAGAACCAACCCACTCTCCGCCTCCGGTGCAAGCACCACCTCCGGCACCTGTGCCATCACCACCTCCGGCACCTGTGCAATTGCAGCCGGAGCTACGTAGATCGCAGCGAACGATTCGACCACCTGATAGACTTAACCTGTAAATATACTTGGGGACTCTTTTAAAACAAGGGGGGGGGGTGAATGTGGTGAACTAGATATACCTGTCTAACTGCTCCTGTGGCTCCTCCCACAGACCCTGCTGACTGCTCCTGTGGCTCCTCCCACAGACCCCTGTATAAAGGCGACTGTGGGCTGCTGCTCTCCCTCATTTTCCCCAGGATGTAGTGTTGTTTATTCTTCCAGTCAATAAAAGCCGATATCTCGTTTCCTTCGTCTCAGCGTGAGTTATTGATGGTGCATCCGACATGAAGGGAAAGCGAGAGAGTAAAGTGAACGTCATCCACGCGATCCCGAGAGAGCGGCGCCTGTCTCTGTTACATTCGGAGGGTGAGCCTCATTTCCTGGTCTCCAGGAGAGATCCCGAGAGCCCGTTATCTGAAAAGCCGGAGCTGACTGGAGCGCAGAGCGAGAAGGCGGAGAATGAACGAACCTAAAACGCTGGAGAAACAGAAGGCTATTCGGCCCTCGATACGCTGGTGTCGTCCTCTACCAGATCACGTGGCATTTTCCTCAAAACTACTTCCCTCCGGGATAGGTAGACTGGCTGAGTGTTGGCGCCGCAATAATCTTGCACACAGAGACAGCAAGACCAAGGATGTGACTGTGAACTCCGCGAAGGAGAAGTCGGGAGATCACACACCAGTCCTCATTGAAGGGTCGGCGGTGGTGAGGGTGAGCAGGTTTAAGCTCCTTCTGAGAGAATCTCTGCTTGGCCTCACATAGTTATACATTCACAAAGAAAGGCACGTCAACAGCTGTATTCCATTAGGTGACAGAAACATAGAAACAGAGAAAGCCTACAGCACAATAAAGGCCATTCGGCCTACAAAGCTTGAAGAGATTTGGTATGGGTATGTCACCAAAAACTGGGAAATGTACGCACATGCAAGGCGGAGAGTATTCTGACTGTTTGCATCACCGTCTGGTGTGCAGGCTGCAATGCACAGGGTCGACAGAGATTGCAGAGGCTTGTGTACAACAATCACATTCATCACAGTGCAAGCCTCTTCATAATCGAGAAAATCTTCAAAAGGTGGTTCCTCAGGATTACCAGGTCCATAATTAAAGGCGATCACCGTCAGGTATATGCTCCTGTCTCATTACAACCATTCGGAATATACACCCTTCCTGTTAGTACAATCCGGAATATGCTCTCTTCCCAACAGTACCATCCGGGACAGTTCCAGTGGGACATGCTCTTGTCTCATTACTGCCATTCGGGATATTTTCTTTATTTTCTTGCCTCATTACTATCATCCAGGATATTTTCTCGTGTCCTTTCCACCATCCGGAAGTAGGTACATGACCCTGAAGACCCACGCTCAGAGATTTACCTAAATCTTCTGCAATCAGATTTCTGAACGGTCCATGGACCCATGAAAGCGACTTCATAATTCCTTTTATACTTGTTAGTTCATTTACTTTTTCACTAGTTAATTTATTCGTTCATTCGTTTGTTTATTTACCGAAATACTTTGCATCTTTTATGCATATATTACTTATCAATGTACTGAGGATGCATTGCGCCACCTGGCGGTTATGACAGCAATGACGGGACTTCTCTGAATTGGCCAGCCAGATGTAGAAGGACTCTCCATTGTTGGAACGGCCATTGCTGGAGTGGTGAATTGTTAGAGCGGTTCGGCTTTTGTGAAACAGGCTTAGGCGAGAACACACTTGGACAAACACAGCCGCATGCTCGAAGTAAGGAATGAAGTTCCAAGTAAGTTGATTATTTTTGTAATTACATAGCTAGTGCGCTGAGAGTAGATGCCGAGTCAGTGTCATGTGTGAGATTTGTGTGAGATTTAGAGAAACTGAGATACCGCCTCTGTCCCGCATAAATAGATCCGGACAATGTCCATCCGGTGCAGCTCCTGAGCGAGCATGTTAAAGAACGGGAGCTGCTGGTCCATGAGCTTCGATTCACACAGGACAATGAGGAGGTGATAGGTAGAAGCTACAGGGAGGGAGCCACCCGAGATGAAGGCGACCGTATCACGGTTGACCTGCACGAGAGGCAAACAGATAGACCGCCAGAACAGTGCCCCCTTGTGGCCATACTCCTCAATAATAGGAGTACCGCTTCAGATGCATTTGGTAGGTTGCCGGTTGTGAAAATTACGAGAAGGAGGGTACTGAGACCGGCTCTGTGGCCCAGAAGGGGATGGTGAAAGGGGAGTGCAATACCGATTGGGGATCCTCAATTAGAGGATCGGAACTCATATTCAGTGGACATGGAAGAGACACGCAGTTGCCCTCCGAATCCCTGGTTTATCATGAATGAGTCGCCGCTGCTCTATTCTTATCTGATGCAGCCTATCGGTCTGCCTGGTGTACTGAGAAACCTTTGGGCTGGAGCGCGACAACCAGAGCGTGGCAGATGAGCCGTAGCTGTGAAAGAGAGGACTAAGAAATCCTTTGTGCGCTTTCGAAACAGCAATCTTGCCCTTAGGCCCCGTGCTCAGCGCTCTAATGAATGTACATTGGCCAGGAAGATGCGATGGAACAGTGGTCGTGTTCCCGTAGCTTCACTCTGGCCTGATACCCACCGCACTCCGTCCTCCCCTGGTCGACTTCGCTTCTCCGGCGGAATTCCGCTCACTTCCAGGTGCAATGGTGGCATTGCTGGGAGTTTATCTTCGACGAGTAGTTACTGTTCACGTGGAGTTCGTATGATCGCTGGTGCATGTAAAGAATTCGCCTGTCTGTTTTTGTGCTTAATTGGCAGAAGACTGCGGCGATAACAGTTCAGAAAACGTACGTCTTGTAGATCAGTGAGCTGACGGAAATTGTCGCCCTATATCGCCCGTGGTGCAATGTTTTTAAATCGGACGGGAGGTGTTAAGGAGACAGAAAAGACACTCGAGATTGAAGGAGACTGCTTGGTGGAGCGGCTCAGGGACGCGCGTGACCAATGCATCCATTCTCACCTCGAGTCTGTATCTTCCACACTGCCCCCTGGTGGTGACAGCGTCCTGCCTGACTTCTGCACTGATGCCCTTAGGACCTTGCCAGTGAAAGTCTGGCCGTCTCTGTGTTTCCGCCGGTGTCATTTATCGCCGTGTGCAGTTGTGGTTCTCCTTTTGTCATGCCCAGCCGCTGAAATTCTTCGAAGAGAAGCTGCCTGATACAGAAACAGCCTTCTCATATGCAGGGAATTCTATTTGGGCTATAAATGAGAGACACCTCCGCATTATCGCTCCTTTGCATTAAGGAGAGAGAGAGAAAGGGAGAGGGAGAAAGAGAGAGAGAGGGAGAGAGAGAGGGGGAGAGAGAGACACGAGGGGGAGAGCGAGAGAGAGAGAGAGAGAGGGGGAGGGAGAGAGAAGGAGAGGGGGAGAGAGAGGGGAGACAGAGAGAGGGTGAGGGGAGGAGAGAGAGGGGGAGAGAGAGAGAGAGAGGGAGAGAGGGAGAGAGGGGGGGAGAGAGAGAGAGAGAGAGAGAGAGAGAGAGAGAGAGAGAGAGAGAGAGAGAGAGAGAGAGAGAGAGAGAGAGAGAGAGAGAGAGAAAGGGAACTCTGTGATGAATGAGTCAGTACTGATCGGAGGATGAGAGGTGGAGAGGTTCAGTAACTTTATGTTCCCGGATGTAACCATCTCAGAGGACCAGCCCTGGCCCAAATATATAAATATAATTACAAGGTGAGCACAGCGGCGCCTCCTCTTCCTCAGGGGTCTGTGGAGATTCGGCATGTCATCGAAAACCTTGGCAAATATCGGCAGGGGTGCGGCAGGAAGGTGCTGACTGTCTGCATTCCGGCCTGGTGTGGGGAAACCAATGCCTTTGACCGGAAACCCCTGCAAAAAACAGTGTATTTGACCCAGTAAATCACGGGGAAAGCCCCCCCAACCACTGGGAACATTATTTGAAACGTTGCCCTGGAGAGGTGGCAACCATCAGCAAATGCGCTCACCAGCCAGGACACGCTCTTTGCTCGCTGCTGCCATCAGGGAGAAGGCACGAGTGTCTCAGGGCTCGGAGCGCCGGGGTCAAGAATGGTTACTAACCCTCAACCATCGGACGCTTGAACAAAATGGAATAACGACACATATTCTCTTCCTGCTCGTCCCATAACCAATGAGCTGACAATTGTGGTGCCGAGGGTGGGGGAGGGATCGGGTCCGGCTTTGTGTTGGAATTGCATATGTGTTGGAACATTTGCGGAGTGGGTCCGGGTCCTGAAGATCATTCGGTGTTGCTGAGGGTCAGGAGGCGGGAAAGTTCAGTATAATCGGGTGCGTTGCCCGGAATTGGGGTGGGGGGGTCTGTGTAGGGGCATGAGGTTGGGAATTGTCGTTGTGTAGTTCGGTTTGGGACTATGATAGAGTGACGGTGGTCAGTATTAAAATAAAGGGTGACTGAACAGGTCAAAGGAATGACGAAGATGCCTGAATAAACCTTGAACTGTCCAACATTATATGATCTTAACATAATTGCACAGCAAACGAGCTGAAATTGCGCGCAGGAGAAACGAGGCAAATAAATGATATCCTCCTCAGATGATATTTAGTGGGATGAAGAAGATGTGAAGAGTAATGACGCAGTGCATCCTGGCTACTGATACTGGTACCTGGATTATGAGGATTCACCATCTGCAAGGTTCATAGAAACACAGAAAACCTACAGCACAATACAGGCCCTTCGGCCCACAAGGCTGTGCCCAACATGTCCTTACCTGAGAAATGACCTAGGGCTATCCATAGCCCTCTATTTGTCTGAGCTCCATGTACCTGGCCAGGAGTCTCTTGAAAGACCCTATCGCATCCGCCTCCACCATTGTCACCAGCAGCCCATTCCACGCACTCACCACTCTCCAAGTCGAAAACTGAACCCTGACATCTCGGTTGCAGCATTCACTCTTCCTGGGTCCTTGACTGCACTACTGCTAGAGTTATAAAGCAAATTACTGAAGGTTGTTCCTGGTCTCCATTAGCTACCACACACTGAACTTCCAAAAACATCTGCCCTGCCATCCCTGACCTGTCTCATATCAGAAGGATACATCCTATTTTCACTTGATATTTGGTTAAATCCAACCAAATAAATTATCCACTTTAAATTAAGCTGGTTTAAGTTATTAATTTGTGCATATGATGACATTTGAGCTGTTCTGTTATCTCAGATTCTCCCAACCCAAACTTAGAAAACTAAAATGATGTGATATTTATCAGCCAGTCAGTATGTTTCTAACCATTGCAGACGTTTTTACTTAACCCATAAAGTGGGGTTTCATTTTCCCTCTTTGGATAGGTTGGTGTTTTTTTTTTAACTTAAGGCTTTATTTATGTGCACTACTCTCACCTTTTCTCCCATTTGTCTCGTCAGATTGCTTCAGCCAGGCAGGTTGAATTAAGCCAGTTTCAAGAAAAAAAAAATTAGTTATTCACATCCTTTCCTGAAGTCCGAAAATGCTTTCCTAGATGATGAAGTACTTCTGAAGTGTCGCCACAATTTCCAATGCAGGAAATACATTTTCATATTTGTGCTTATCAAGCTCTTCCAGACCAAAATGTGATAATGAATAGGTAGTTGTGTTTTAGAGTTGTCTGTGGGATTCATTGGACATGTGATTAGGGTTAGGGTTAGGGTTAGAATGCACGATAACTATGGGAACGATTGAAGGGAAGAAAGCAAGAGGAAACCAAAGACAAATGAAGATGGAGACAGCAGCCAGAGAACTGGAAATGAATAACAATGAATTGATCCACTTGACCCGAAACAGGAGTGTGTGGGCCATGACAGTCAAAGCTCACACTGGACACGGCACCTGATGATGATGATGATGATGATGTCTATGGGATACTTGGGACAGCTCCTGCGTCATCATTGAAGCGAGTCCATGACACTCTTCGGCCGAGAGAGCTGATGTACTGTAGTGCTGATGTGCTGTAGGATTCAGTGCGAAGCAACTGAAAGTGCGCTTTCCTCGGAATGCCACATAATAACCATTTTCCAATGTCCTAAGGCCCAAATACTCCATTGATCAAAACCCCAAAAGCCAAGCCGATCACAGACTCTGACTGGGTGTGGAAGCCTTCTCTAATTGCCCACATCTCTAAGTATCCAGCCTTCATGTAGTCAGCTTTGCACAAAAGGGCTCCAGAAGTGACGATTCAGCAATGTCTGAACAGTCCCATTTGCAGTGATAGACTCATAATTAGCAGTCAGTACAATGGCATCGTACTGCGCTCATCATGCTACACCATGATGTTTGAGTCTTCATGTTCGTATGAGAGCAGCGTAAACCTTGGATTAATAGATGGACATCTAACAGAGTCTGACTGTTACCCTGGGGAGGCAGCATAGATGCACTGGAGTGGGACTTAAGATCTAGAGGTGCGACTGCTACTAGCTGACTCAGGGTGACAAACCAAACCCTCAGGGATATTGATTAGTATCGTCCAGTCCTCTATAAGCTTAGTGCAATAGTTAAGTTTTGCTGATTGGAATTACGGGCGTTTAAACTTGAGAATTCTTCAAAGCTTTTACACTATCAAGGGTAGAAGCCAAGAGTTACAGAATCACTAACGGCAGTGCATATGCCACTCCATGGGGTATCTAACTGAAGAGCATCATCTTGTGCTGGGGCATCACCTCTCGGATCCTAGGTTATTTCAGATCTGGTATAAAATTGGAGGCTCCGTTGATTTCAGTGAAGAGTCTTTGCCTGCAGATTCATAAGCAAAGAAGCAGGCTTTTATTTTAATTATTTTACCTCAGTGTAATATATTTAATTATTTGCAAATGGTTTAATTTGTTCCCGTTAGCAACTCAAAATATTTAAAGAAGTTATTATTTGATTTACAATAATTTTTAAATAACTATTATCAGTGGTGATACCTTTGACAGAAGTTGAAGCTCCACGCGCAGTCTTTACCTTTCATCTGCAAGGAGTGTGTCAGGACAGAGCTGTTGTGCTGCTTCATCTGAGTATTACCTCGCTAACCTAACCATTTTAGAATTTCAGCTTTATACTTTTACAAAACGCAGCCAAGTTGTATCCAGTAATCAAATACAATCACAAAAGATTCAGCAGGTGCTGCAAACCTTGAGCAGTACACACAAAATACTGGAGGAACTCTGCAAGTCAGGCAGCTTTTGTGGAATGGAATGAACAGTGTACGCTTTGGGTCAAGACCCCTCATCAGGACTCGGGAAAAAGGGGCAGAATAATTTTATTTTGAGTTGTGCATTGCAACATTCAGCAAGTCGTGTCAGTACCCTCACTAACTATAACAAATTGTTTAAACTATTCTACGTATAGATCCTTATCTTAGCTGTTTGCTGCATATGATTATTCTTGGAATTGTCCGTTTGACTGGAAGGACCTGTTGAATTTGACTGAACGGGATGATGACTCCTCTGACTAATCAGGTCAGCTCTTGTTCTGAGTGCAGTAGCAATGTTCATACCTCCTTACCTTTATTCCCATTGACCACCAAAACAATGTTCTCCCAATTGGTCATGTTTGCTCAATGTTTTCTTGTTACATAGACCTAGGTTCCAATGTCTTGGAGAATAAGGATCGATAGAAAGTGCGGACTTCTTTGATAATTTCCTCAGGATCCGTGATGGAGGAGCCATCAGCAGCCAGTAGCTCCACCAGCTGCTTTTGAACTCCCCGCCACTACTCCAACGAGTAGAAGAAGGGCGAGCCGCGGTCCAAATCTTGCAGCATTTGGATCCGCGACCTCACATATGCACCTCGGGACTGCTGAAGCTGCAGATTCCTAAGTGCGTCCTTCTTCTCCTGGTATTCCTGCCACATTTGATGGTCTCCACCGGTCGGACCAAGAGGGGACTCGATGTCAAGCAACGCTCTCTCAAGCCGCTCAATCTCAGAGCCCCGCCTCTTTGTCGACCCCTTAGTGTACTCCCGACATAAAAGCCGGATGTGGGCCTTGCCCACATCCCACCACAGCCGTAGGGAGCTAAACTCGCTCCGTCTCTCTCTCCAGGTGGCCAGAACGCTCGGAATGAATCCCGGAATCGGCTCTCCTCCAGCAGCCGGTTGTTAAAGTGCCAATACCCGATCCCACCCGAGGGTGCAGAGGAGTAAATTCCATCCACACAAGGTGATGATCCGAGCACGACACCGGCCGCATGGAGGACGCCGACACGCGGGAGACATAAGACCGAGAGAGATACAGGGGGTCTATCCGGGAACCCCCCTCTCTAGATCTTCTGGAGAAGGCGCTAGCGTCGGGGTGAAGATTTCGCCAGCTGTCCACCAAGTCAAAGGAGCCGACTAGCTCCTTTAACTTTTTCGCCGATGCTGGGTCGCGTTGGAGGCCCGAGCGGTCCTCCACCTCGAGGGTACAGTTGAAGTCTCCCCCGAGGATGATGCAGTCCCCAGGATCGATGGAACTCAGCAAGGTGGACAGCTGACAGAATAGGCGCGTCTGCATCACCCCGCGCCTCGAAGCATATACGTTGATAAAATGCAGCGGTACTCCATCGAGGCGCACAGCCAGGTGGAGCAGACGGCCGGGCACAACATCTAGGACTCCTACGATTTCTGGCCGGAAGGTTGGGGCCAACAGGATCGCCACCCCGCTAGAGTTGGAGCTAAGGTGACTCATGTAGACCCCGCCCTGCCACTCCAGGAGCCAAGCGGACTCGTCCCCCGGGGTGGTATGGATTTCCTGCAGGAAACTCACCGCGTATCTCCCATCCCTGAGGACTGAGAGATTGTTATATCTGCGGAGGGAGCCCCTGCTACCGTTTTCATTAAAACTAGCTATGGTAAGTTTCATGTCGGGAGCACACTAGGCCTCAGCACCGGTACCCTTCCCGCTGACAGCGGTGGCGCCCTCAGCCGCACTATCCCGAAGAAAACCAAGAGCATTCTTTGCTTTCCGGGCCCGACTGCTACCATCGCTACCCTGTGACCCTCCATTTCCCGAAGGAGCGAGGCTGCTTTTCACCCTGATGTCCCTCACCAGGTCATCCAGAAAGGATTTCAGCTGCCGTCTGTCATTCCCTGACACAGCATTCTTCCTCCCCTTCCCTTTCCCCTGCCCCTTCCGTCTGAGGATGACTCGCAGGGACTTCACCAGGCTCGGCACGCTGGGCCAGCGAAGCGAGGCTAGTTTAGGCCGATGCTTTGCACCCACGGAGGAGCGAATAAACTCTCTGATCTCCTCCACAGTTATCAATGGGGATTTTTCAGGAGGGGTGAGAATGTCCATTGTCTCACTATCAATAGAATCTCCCTCCAACCCCTCACTGCAGACAGATCCCCCATCTTCCTCCTCATGTGGTGTATAAGGTGGCTGCCCCTGTAACCCACACTGCACAGCGGGTACCTCCCTCATACCTTCCCGCTCCACCGTCGCATCAGTCTTATCCACAGTTGCGACGATGGAGGGAAAGTCCCCAGGGACTCCCTGCAGGCCATTAGTTGATGGGGTCGGCATGCAGGGTATATCACCCTCCCCAGGAGACAGGTATGAAGGGGACCCCAGCAGCTCTGGTCCAATGGATTCACCGGCAGCCTGATGCTGACTGTGAGAGAGCCTGGACTCCTCTCCACTTGTACTACTTAATACATTTGCCTCCAGGGAGGCGCTTACTGCTAAGTCCTGGGTGGAGGGCTCCAGGTCTGTTTTAGTTGTGCAAACAGGTCCAGCACTAGCTTCCTGCAGAACCACACCACCCACCACAGGACTGGTGGCTACATCCGGGGATTCAGGGTTAGACACAACTTCCACCCGGATTCACACCCCTTTCTGGGATTCCCCTCATCTACACTCTCTGCCCTCTTGGGGGAACATTCCCTTCTCCTCTTCAAGCTGGAGGAGCACACAGATGCGGGATTCACCGATGGAGCGCTACTCTCCGTTTCCATCACCCCGTCTGACTGTGCACTTCCCCGATCCTCTCGCTCCACTTTAGGGCAAATGGGCGTGAGCTCTGCGGTCTCGGGGGCCGACTTCTTCATGTGTTTCGATTTCTTCCTCACTTTCCTTCCCCGCACAGTCTCCACCCCGTCCCTCGCATGAACCTCCCTGCACGTAGCCTCAGGAACACTCGCCTGAACCACAGGGGTAGGAGCAGAGACTGGAACAGACGTAGGAACAGGGACAGAGGTAGAGACAGGGGCAGGGGCAGGAGCAGGGGTCGGAACAGGTGTAGGAGCAGGAATGGGATCAGGGGCAGAGGTAGCTGGGGCACTAGTTCCCGAAGTGGTCTCCCTGGGTTTTCGGGTGTTCGGACAATCCCTCCGAAAGTGCCCCACCTCCCCGCACGCATGGCACCGTGGGCGCTCAGAGCTCCAGTACACCTGATAACCTACCCCCTCGTGCCGGACAGTAAACCGGCCCTCAACTTCGTCCTCCTTTTCCAGCTGCATGAATACCTGTCTCCGGAAAGAGATTACAGTACGGAGGGTGCGTCTCCTGAATTTGTGCCTGATGGCAGTTATTTCTGACCGTACTTGCCCCAAGCGTGTTAGTGCGGGAAGCAGGTCCTCGTTGGGGATGAAAGGTTTTACGTGACCGAGGACGATGCGTTGTGTGGGAGCTGTCACTAGCTCCATCTGTAAACAATATGTTCTCCACCGTGATCCTAGTACTGAGGGCCCGATGCACCAACTCATCATTCCTCAGGTAAAACACTGCGTTCCCGACCTCTTTCTCGGTGGCCAAAACACCATCTTTCCCCAACAAGTCCTCCATAGCCTCCGCGAACTTTTCCAGGTAGTTCCAGTTCGCAAAATACATTGCACCCCGCGTTCCACTTTCACCGACCGAAACAGGGCGTTGTCCGAGGCTAGAGAGGCAGCCGCCTTTGCATAACTCCCCGAAGGCCTGCGACTCCCTGTAGACTAGTCCGGCATGTGACGGGACGGTGTGGAGGGAGATTCACTCTGTGTCTGAGCCCGCGAGTGTGTGATGGGACGGTGCAGAGGGAGATTCACTCTGTGTCTGACCCCGGGAGTATGTGATGGGACGGTGCGGAGGGAGCTACACTCTGTGTTTACGCCGGGAGTGTGTGATGGGATGTTACGGAGGGTATTCACTCTGTCTCTGTCCCCGGGAGTGCGCGATGGGACGGTGTGGAAGGAGAATCATTCTGTGTCTGACGCCGGGTTTCCACCCCCCATCACTCTCGTACTCGGGACCTCAGTGGATTCACGTCGATTTTAACTGCGGGGGACAGGCGGGGGTCAATTAGCCAGGAATGGGCTTTGGTGGAGATGAGATCCTGGGCTCCTAGACTCTGCTTGTCCGACCTCCCTCAGCCTGGAGCTGAGACGCTGCTGTGTCAGTGTGAGGAGCTCCGACCCACTGTTGCAGTGCACAGGGTGTGGGGGGCAACAGAAACCTCAAATAAAACTCGAGTCCGACACAAGACATGAAGATACAGCGGTTTATTGATTTTTTATGAGAAATATAAATGTGTGAGCTGCTAACGCGCGGGAATAAATGATTTGCTCACAGTCAAACACAATTAACTGACCGGCGACAAGGAGTAACCGGTTGAATAATCAGTCCCGTTTCTCACCGTCACTCTGCATCGGGGAACCGATGATTATAAAATCACACTTCAGGGCCGTGTCCGGGATCGCAGCAGATCCAGGGTCACTGCCGAGGGATTTGTCCATTTAACATCATTATATCGGCCAGGCTGCCGAATGCACCGTCCTCAGCAAAGGGAGCAAAAGGATTCTTTCCCGGGATCATCCCCCCCCCCCACCCCGGGATACCGGTGTCCCAGACTGAGCCCCGGACCCCCGGGCTCTTCCTGTCCGGGTAATTCCCCGGGGTGTCACGTGGGGAGTCTCCAACACGCACATCCGGCGGAAGCTGCCCCGCCGGACAGCAGGCGGAAACGCGTCACTGCGGGACCGCTGCGAGCGACGCACACAGCGCGAGTCCCCGAGCCGGTTCCGTTAAAACCGTTGGGAATCAGCCCCGGCGCGCGGCCGTTAAAGGTAAGGGCGGGAGTTAAAGGGGAGGGCGGGGAGTCGGCCAAATGTCCCCATCCCGCGGGCGGGGATGTTCACACTTTCAGATGTTCACACGATATCCACTCTCAGTCCGGGTCTGACTCCCTGCAGAGATCTCAGTTCCTCCATCCCGGTCTCACTGAACCGATTGTTCCACAGCCTGAAACAGATGGGAGAATAAAGATGAAATAAACAGATCACACAACAGTGTCAGTAACAGGGGACCGGGGTTAATGTTTCAACAACACTCACAGACAAATATCACCAGAAAACCCGCGGATCCGCTGATATTTTATCACATTGAACATTAACACAAACACTCACCGGATCAGCTCCAGACTCGGGAGGGTCAGTATGAGGCGGCGGAGAGCGGGGACAGATCGGTCTGTCAGCGGGTTTGATGTCAGGTTCAGCTCCGTCAGTGATGGGTTTGTACTGAGAGCGGAGACGAGATCCTCGGCACCAGAATCTGTGAGACCGACACCGATCAGCCTGGAGATGAGAGAGAGTGAGGGTGAAGGACACAGAGAGACAGGAGACGGTACAAATCCCCAGTGTTTATCAGTAACACAATTACTGATCACATTAATGTTCAGTGTCAGACACCCAGTGACTGTAAACACAATCTCCCACAGTCTGGTACTTACCACAGTGTCTGTATTTTACACTCCGGGTTCCTCAGAGCCGCAGACAACAGTTTCACTCCTGAATCCCCCAGTTTATTATCACTCAGGTCCAGCACCGTCAGTGATGGTTTTGTACTGAGAGCGGAGGCGAGATCCTCGGCACCAGAATCTGTGAGACCGACACCGTCCAGCCTGGAGATGAGAGAGAGTGAGGGTGAAGGACACAGAGAGACAGGAGACGGTACAAATCCCCAGTGTTTATCAGTAACACAATTACTGATCACATTAATGTTCAGTGTCAGACACCCAGTGACTGTAAACACAATCTCCCACAGTCTGGTACTTACCACAGTTTCTGTATTTTACACTCCGGGTTCCTCAGAGCCGCAGACACCAGTTTCACTCCTGAATCTCCCAGTTCATTACCACCCAGGTACAGCTCCGTCAGTGATGGGTTTGTGCTGAGAGCGGAGACGAGATCCTCGGCACCAGAATCTGTGAGACCGACACGGGTCAGCCTGGAGATGAGAGAGAGTGAGGGTGAAGGACACAGAGAGACAGGAGACGGTACAAATCCCCAGTGTTTATCAGTAACACAATTACTGATCACATTAATGTTCAGTGTCAGACACCCAGTGACTGTAATCACAATCTCCCACAGTCTGGTACTTACTCCAGTGTCTGTATTTTACACTCCGGGTTCCTCAGAGCCGCAGACACCAGTTTCACTCCTGAATCTCCCAGTTCATTATAACTCAGGTTCAGATCCGTCAGTGATGGGTTTGTACTGAGAGCGGAGATGAGATCCTCGGCACCAGAATCTGTGAGACCGACCTCCCTCAGCCTGGAGATGAGAGAGAGTGAGGGTGAAGGACACAGAGAGACAGGAGACGGTACAAATCCCCAGTGTTTATCAGTAACACAATTACTGATTTTTTTTCTTCAGCACGACTGCGCAAGTCAGCCAGTGAGAAGAGCGAGAAGAGTTTAAAAGGAAGACAGATTTACAGAGCGAGCATCAGAGGAGCGGGAGACAGAGTAGGAAGGCTTTGGCTCAATGTGGCTTCGGCGATAAAGGGTCGAGGCGAGGTAGGTTATCTGTTTTCAATACAGACAGAGAGTATGTGTGTGAGGCTGGTTTTCTGTGCTCGGTGTCAGATGTGGGAGATCCTGGAGACTCCCAGCCTCCTGGACGGCAACATCTGCACCCGGTGTGTCGAGCTGCAGCTCCTTAGGGACCGAGTTAGGGAACTGGAGATGCAGCTCGATGACCTTCGTCTGGTCAGGGAGAGCGAGGAGGTGATAGAGAGGAGTTACAGGCAGGTGGTTACACCGGGGCCACGGGAGACTGAAGAAGTGGGTCACAGTCAGGAGAGGGAAGGGCAAGAAGCAGGTACTAGAGAGTACCCCTGTGGCTATTCCCCTTGACGATAAGTACCCCTGTTCAAGTACTGCTGGAGAGGGGTGGGGACAGCCTACCTGGTGGAGGCAACAGTGGCCCTGTGGCTCAGAAGGGTGGGGAAAGGAAGAGGAAGACAGTAGTGATAGGTGACTCTGTCGTTTGAGGGCCAGATAGACGATTCTGTGGACGCAGGAAAGAAACGCGGATGGTCGTTTGCCTCCCAGGTGCCAGGGTCCGGTATGTTTCAGAACACGTCCAAGATATCCTGCAGTGGGAAGGAGAACAGCCAGAGGTCGTGGTACATATTGGTACCAGTGACATAGGTAGGAAAAGGGAAGAGGTCCTGAAAACAGACTACAGGGAGTTAGGAAGGAAGTTGAGAAGCAGGACCGGCAAAGGTAGTAATCTCGGGATTACTGCCTGTGCCACGGGACAGTGAGTACAGGAATAGAATGAGGTGGAGGATGAATGCGTGGCTGAGGGATTGGGGCAGGAGGCAGGGATTCAGATTTCTGGATCTCTGGGACCTCCTTTGGAGCAGCTGTGACCTGCACAAAAAGGACGGGTTGCACTTGAACGCCAGGGAAACCAATATCCTTGTTTGCTCAGGCTATTGGGGAGAATTTAAACTCGAATTGCTGGGAGGGGGTGGGAACTGAAATGAATTGATGGCGGAAAGGGAGGTTGGCTCACAAATAGAGAAAATTTGGAGACAGCGCGAGAGGGAGCATAGGCAGGTGATAGAGAAGGGACGCTCTCAGACCGATGGTTTGAGGTGTGTCTATTTTAATGCAAGGAGTGTTGTGAACAAAGCGGATGAGCTTAGAGCGTGGATCAGTACTTGGAGATATGATGTGGTGGCCATTACAGAGACTTGGATGGTGCAGGGACAGGAATGTTTATTTCGAGTGCCCGACTTTAGATGTTTCAGAAAGGACAGGGAGGGAGGCCACAGAGGTGGGGGCATTTCACTGTTGATCAGAGATAGTGTCACGGCTGCAGAAAAGGAGGACGTCATGGAGGGATTGTCTGTGGAGTCTCTGTGGGTGGAGGTTAGGAACCGGAAGGGGTCAATAACTCGACTGAGTGTTTTATATAGACCTCCCAACAGTAACAGGGACATTGAGGAGCAGATAGGGCGACAGATTCTGGAAAGAAGTAACAATAACAGGGTTTTTGAAGTGGGAGATTTTAATTTCCCAAATATTGATTGGCATCTCCCTAGAGTTTTGACGGGGTGGAGTTTGTTAGGTGTGTTCAGGAAGGTTTCCTGACACAATATGTAGATAAGCCTACAAGAGGAGAGGCTGCACTTGATTTGGTATTGGGAAATGAACCTGGTCAGGTGTCAGGTCTCTCAGTGGGAGAGCATTTTGGAGACAGTGATCACAATTCTATCTCTTTTACCATAGCTTTAGAGAGGGATAGGAACAGGCAAGTTAGGGAACCTCTAATTGGAGTAAGGAGAACTATGAGTATATCAGGCTGGAACTTGTAAGCATAAATTGGAAATTGATGTCCTCAGGGAAACATACCGAAGAAATGTAGAAAATGTTCAGGGGATATTTGAGTGGGGTTCTGAGTAGGTACTTTCCAATGAGACATGGAAAGGATGGTAGGTTACAAGATCTGTGGTGCACAAAGGCCGTTGTAAATCTAGTGAAGAAGAAAAGAAGAGCTTCCAAAAGGTTCAAAAATTAGGTAATGATATGAATCTGGAAGATTATAAGGCTAGTCTGTCAGCGAGTTTGATATCAGGTTCAGCCCCGTCAGTGATGGGTTTGTACTGAGAGCGGAGACGAGATCCTCGGCACCAGAGTCTGTGAGACTGACATTCTCCAGCCTGGAGATGAGAGAGAGTGAGGGTGAAGGACACAGAGAGACAGGAGACGGTACAAATCCCCAGTGTTTATCAGTAACACAATTACTGATCACATTAATGTTCAGTGTCAGACACCCAATGACTGTAAACACAATCTCCCACAGTCTGGTACTTACCCCAGTCTCTGTATTTTACACTCCGGGTTCCTCAGAGCCGCAGACACCAGTTTCACTCCTGAATCTCCCAGGTAATTCCCCCCGAGTCTAATCACAAACAGATAGATTGATGAACATAGTGATTAAAACCGTGGGTCAGAGGCAATTTCTCTCACTCGGATATTTCAGCAAACATTAAACCCTTTATTAATTCACTGATCATAGTTCCCATCACTGTCAATGTCCCTCACTGCCCAGCTCCAATGAATTCACCGAATGTCAGTAATTTCGTCTGTCGGTGTGACCCTGTAAACTCCACATATTCTGTCTCATTCCCTGATGGTTAGAAGAGTGTTCCTGACGTGAGACAGTCGGAAAGCGCAGGGGTGAAGGGGAGAAAGTCAAACAGTGAGGAAGATTTGAGAATCTGGGAATGTCGATGGGAGATGGAGGAAGAGACATCACCTAAGGTAAAGGATGGAAAGACACAGAAGGAAGCGGATGTGGAAGAGAGATCCCACAAGATGAAGGGGGATGGGGCAGAGATATCCCACAGAAGGAAGAGGGATGGGGAAGAGAGATACCACAGGAAGAAGAGGGATGGGGCAGAGATATCCCACAGGAGGAAGGGGGATGGGGGAGAGATATCCCACAGGAGGAAGGGGGGTGGGGGAGAGAGATCCCACAGGAGGAAGTGGGATGGGGGAGAGATATCCCACAGGAGGAAGGGGGGTGGGGGAGAGAGATCCCACAGGAGGAAGTTGGATGGGGCAGAGAGATCCCACAAGAGGAAGGGGGATGGAGAAGAGAGATCCCACATGGGAAAGGGAGATGTGGAAGAGAGATCACACAGGAGGAAGGGGGATGTGGAAGAAAGATCCCACAGGAGGAAGGGGGATGGGGGAGAGAGATCACACAGGAGGAAGGGGGATGGAGAAGAGGGATCCCACAAGCTGAAGGGGGATGGGAGAGAGAGATCCCACAAGAGGAAGGGGGATGGGAGAGAGAGATCCCACAGGAAGAAGGGGGATGGGGAGTGGGATCCCACAGGAGGAAGGCGGATGGGGAAGAGAAATCCCACAGAAGGAAGGGGGATGGGGGAGAGAGATCCCAGAAGAGGAAGGGGGATGTGGACCAGAGATCCCACAAGAGGAAGGGGGATGGGGCAGAGAGATCCCACAAGAGGAAGGAGGATGGGGGAAAGAGATCCCACAAGAGGAAGGGGGATGGGGGAGAGAGATCCCACAGGAAGAAGGGTGATGGGGAGTGGGATCCCACAGGAGGCAGGCGGATGGGGAAAAGAGATCCCACAAGAGGAAGGTGGATGGGGAAGAGAAATCCCACAGAAGGAAGGGGGATGGGGGAGAGAGATCCCAGAAGAGGAAGGGGGATGTGGACCAGAGATCCCACAAGAGGAAGGGGGATGGGGGAGAGAGATCCCACAAGAGGAAGGAGGATGGGGGAAAGAGATCCCACAAGAGGAAGGGAGATGGGGAGAGAGATCGCACAGGAGGAAGGGGATGGGGAAGAAAGATCACACAGGAAGAAGGGATGGAGAATAGAGGTCCCACAGGAGGAAGTTGACGGGGAAGGGAGATCCCACAGGAGAAAGGGATGGGGAAGAGAGTTCCCATAGAAGGAAGGAGGATGGGGGAGAGAGATCCCACAGGAGGAAGGGGGATGTGGAAGAGAGATCCCAAAAGAGGGAGGTGGATTGGGAAGAGAGATCCCACAGAAGGAAAGGGGATGGGGGAGAGAGATCGCACAAGAGGAAGGGGGATGTGGAAGAGAGATCCCAGAAGAGGAAGGGGGATGGGGGAGAGAGATCCCACAGGAGGATGGGGGATGGGGAAGGGAGGTCCCACAGGAGGAAGGGGGTTGGGGTGAGAGATCCCACAGGAGGATGGGGGATGGAGGAGAGAGAACCCACAGGAGGAAGGGGAATGGGGGAGAGAGGTCCCACAGGAGGAAGAGGGATGTTGGAGAGGGATCCCACAGGAGGAAGGGGGATGGGGAAGAGAGATCCCACAGGAGGAAGGGGGATTGGGAAGAGTGTTCCCACAGGAGGAAGGGGGATTGGGAAGAGAGTTCCCCCAGGAGGATGGATGATGGTGGAGAGAGATCCCACTGGAGGAAGGGGGATGGGGAAGAGATCCCACCGGAGGAAGGGGGATGGGGAAGGGAGATCCCGCAGGAGGAAGTGGGATGGGAAAGAGTGATCCCACAGGAGGAAGTGGGGTGGTGGAGAGGCATCCCCCAGGATGAAGGGGGATGGGGGAGAAAGGTCCTTCAGGAGGAAGGGGATGGGGGAGAGAGCTCCCACAGGCGGAAGGGGAATGGGGGAGAGAGATACCAAAGGAGGAACGGGGATGGGGAAGAGAGATACCACAGGAGGAAGGGGGATGGGGAAGTGAGATCCTACAGGAGGAAGGGGGATTAGCGAGAGAAATCCCACAGGAGGAAGGGGGATGGAGAAGAGAGATCCCACAGGAGGAAGGGGGATGGGGGAGAGAGCTCCCACAGGAGGAAGGGGGATGGGGAAGAGAGCTCCCACAGGAGGAAGGGGGATGGGGGAGAGAGATCCCACAGGAGGAAGGGGGATGGGGGAGAGAGTTCCCACAGGAGGATGGGGGATGGGGGAGAGAGATCCCACAGGAAGACGGGTGATGGAGGAGAGAGATCCCACAGCAGGAAGGGGGATGTGGACGAGTGATCCCAGAAGAGGAAGGGGGATGTGGATGAGAGATCCCACAGGAGGAAGGGGGATGGGGGAGAGAGATCACACAGGAGGAAGGGGGATGGAGAAGAGCGATCCCAGAAGCGGAAGGGGGATGGGGAGAGAGATCCCACAGGAAGAAGGGGGATGGGGAGTGGAATCCCACAGGAGGAAGGCGGATGGGGGAAAGAGATCCCACAAGAGGAAGGTGGATGGGGAAGAGAAATCCCACAGAAGGAAGGGGGATGGGGGAGAGAGATCCCAGAAGAGGAAGGGGGATGGAGGAGAGAGATCCCACAGGAGGATGGGGGATGGAGGAGAGAGAACCCACAGGAGGAAGGGGAATGGGGGAGAGAGGTCCCACAGGAGGAAGAGGGATGTTGGAGAGGGATCCCACAGGAGGAAGGGGGATGGGGAAGAGAGAACCCACAGGAGGAAGGGGGATGGGGATGATTGATCCCACAGGAGCATGGGATGGAGAATAGAGGTCCCACAGGAGGAAGGGGAATGGGGGAGAGAGATCCCACAGGAGGAAGGGGAATGGGGGAGAGAGATCCCACAGGAGGAAGGGGGATTGGGAAGAGTGTTCCCACAGGAGGAAGGGGGATTGGGAAGAGTGTTCCCCCAGGAGGATGGGTGATGATGGAGAGAGATCCCACAGGAGGAATGGGGATGGGGAAGAGATCCCACCGGAGGAAGGGGGATGGGGAAGGGAGATCCCGCAGGAGGAAGTGGGATGGGAAATAGTGATCCCACAGGAGGAAGTGGGGTGGTGGAGAGAGATCCCCCAGGATGAAGGGGGATGGGGGAGAAAGGTCCTTCAGGAGGAAGCGGGATGGGGGAGAGAGCTCCCACAGGAGGAAGGGGGATGGGGGAGAGAGATACCACAGGAGGAACGGGGATGGGGAAGAGAGATACCACAGGAGGAAGGGGGATGGGGAAGTGAGATCCTACAGGAGGAAGGGGGATTAGCGAGAGAAATCCCACAGGAGGAAGGGGGATGCAGAAGAGAGATCCCACAGGAGGAAGGGGGATGGGGGAGAGAGTTCCCACAGGAGGTTGGGGGATGGGGGAGAGAGATCCAACAGGAGAAAGGGGGTTGGGGGAGAGAGCTCCCACAGGAGGAAGGGGGATGGGGAAGAGAGCTCCCACAGGAGGATGGGGGATGGAGGAGAGAGAACCCACAGGAGGAAGGGGAATGGGGGAAGAGAGGTCCCACAGGAGGAAGAGGGATGTTGGAGAGGGATCCCACAGGAGGAAGGGGGATGGGGAAGAGAGATCCCACAGGAGGAAGGGGGATTGGGAAGTGTGTTCCCACACGAGGAAGGGGGATTGGGAAGAGAGTTCCCCCAGGAGGATGGGTGATGGTGGAGAGAGATCCCACAGGAGGAAGGGGGATGGGGAAGAGATCCCACCGGAGGAAGGGGGATGGGGGAGAGAGTTCCCACAGGAGGATGGGGGATGGGGGAGAGAGATCCCACAGGAGGACGGGTGATGGAGGAGAGAGATCCCACAGCAGGAAGGGGGATGTGGACGAGTGATCCCAGAAGAGGAAGGGGGATGTGGATGAGAGATCCCACAGGAGGAAGGGGGATGGGGGAGAGAGATCACACAGAAGGAAGGGGGATGGGGGAGAGAGTTCCCAGAAGAGGAAGGGGGATGGAGGAGAGAGATCCCACAGGAGGATGGGGGATGGAGGAGAGAGTACCCACAGGAGGAAGGGGAATGGGGAAGAGAGAACCCACAGGAGGACGGGGGATGGGGATGATTGATCCCACAGGAGCATGGGATGGAGAATAGAGGTCCCACAGGAGGAAGGGGGATGGGGGAGAGAGTTCCCACAGGAGGATGGGGGATGGGGGAGAGAGATCCCACAGGAGGACGGGTGATGGAGGAGAGAGATCCCACAGCAGGAAGGGGGATGTGGACGAGTGATCCCAGAAGAGGAATGGGGATGGGGAAGAGAGATCCCACAGGAGGAAGGGGGATGGGGGAGAGAGATCAAACAGGAGGAAGGGGGATGGAGAAGAGCGATCCCAGAAGCGGAAGGGGGATGGGGGAGAGAGATCCCACAGGAAGAAGGGGGATGGGGAGTGGGATCCCACAGGAGCAAGGCGGATGGGGGAAAGAGATCCCACAAGAGGAAGGGGGATGGAGGAGAGAGATCCCACAGGAGGATGGGGGATGGTGGAGAGAGAACCCACAGGAGGAAGGGGAATGGGGGAGAGAGGTCCCACAGGAGGAAGAGGGATGTTGGAGAGGGATCCCACAGGAGGAAGGGGGATGGAGAAGAGCGATCCCAGAAGCGGAAGGGGGATGGGGAGAGAGATCCCACAGGAAGAAGGGGGATGGGGAGTGGAATCCCACAGGAGGAAGGCGGATGGGGGAAAGAGATCCCACAAGAGGAAGGTGGATGGGGAAGAGAAATCCCACAGAAGGAAGGGGGATGGGGGAGAGAGATCCCAGAAGAGGAAGGGGGATGGAGGAGAGAGATCCCACAGGAGGATGGGGGATGGAGGAGAGAGAACCCACAGGAGGAAGGGGAATGGGGGAGAGAGGTCCCACAGGAGGAAGAGGGATGTTGGAGAGGGATCCCACAGGAGGAAGGGGGATGGGGAAGAGAGAACCCACAGGAGGAAGGGGGATGGGGATGATTGATCCCACAGGAGCATGGGATGGAGAATAGAGGTCCCACAGGAGGAAGGTGGATGGGGGAGAGAGATCCCACAGGAGGAAGGGGAATGGGGGAGAGAGGTCCCACAGGAGGAAGGGGGATTGGGAAGAGTGTTCCCACAGGAGGAAGGGGGATTGGGAAGAGTGTTCCCCCAGGAGGATGGGTGATGATGGAGAGAGATCCCACAGGAGGAATGGGGATGGGGAAGAGATCCCACCGGAGGAAGGGGGATGGGGAAGGGAGATCCCGCAGGAGGAAGTGGGATGGGAAATAGTGATCCCACAGGAGGAAGTGGGGTGGTGGAGAGAGATCCCCCAGGATGAAGGGGGATGGGGGAGAAAGGTCCTTCAGGAGGAAGCGGGATGGGGGAGAGAGCTCCCACAGGAGGAAGGGGGATGGGGGAGAGAGATACCACAGGAGGAACGGGGATGGGGAAGAGAGATACCACAGGAGGAAGGGGGATGGGGAAGTGAGATCCTACAGGAGGAAGGGGGATTAGCGAGAGAAATCCCACAGGAGGAAGGGGGATGCAGAAGAGAGATCCCACAGGAGGAAGGGGGATGGGGGAGAGATCCCACAGGAGGAAGGGGGATAGGGGAGAGAGTTCCCACAGGAGGTTGGGGGATGGGGGAGAGAGATCCCACAGGAGGATGGGGGATGGAGGAGAGAGAACCCACAGGAGGAAGGGGAATGGGGGAAGAGAGGTCCCACAGGAGGAAGAGGGATGTTGGAGAGGGATCCCACAGGAGGAAGGGGGATGGGGAAGAGAGATCCCACAGGAGGAAGGGGGATTGGGAAGTGTGTTCCCACACGAGGAAGGGGGATTGGGAAGAGAGTTCCCCCAGGAGGATGGGTGATGGTGGAGAGAGATCCCACAGGAGGAAGGGGGATGGGGAAGAGATCCCACCGGAGGAAGGGGGATGGGGGAGAGAGTTCCCACAGGAGGATGGGGGATGGGGGAGAGAGATCCCACAGGAGGACGGGTGATGGAGGAGAGAGATCCCACAGCAGGAAGGGGGATGTGGACGAGTGATCCCAGAAGAGGAAGGGGGATGTGGATGAGAGATCCCACAGGAGGAAGGGGGATGGGGGAGAGAGATCACACAGAAGGAAGGGGGATGGGGGAGAGAGTTCCCAGAAGAGGAAGGGGGATGGAGGAGAGAGATCCCACAGGAGGATGGGGGATGGAGGAGAGAGTACCCACAGGAGGAAGGGGAATGGGGGAGAGAGGTCCCACAGGAGGAAGAGGGATGTTGGAGAGGGATCCCACAGGAGGAAGGGGGATGGGGAAGAGAGAACCCACAGGAGGACGGGGGATGGGGATGATTGATCCCACAGGAGCATGGGATGGAGAATAGAGGTCCCACAGGAGGAAGGGGGATGGGGGAGAGAGTTCCCACAGGAGGATGGGGGATGGGGGAGAGAGATCCCACAGGAGGACGGGTGATGGAGGAGAGAGATCCCACAGCAGGAAGGGGGATGTGGACGAGTGATCCCAGAAGAGGAATGGGGATGGGGAAGAGAGATCCCACAGGAGGAAGGGGGATGGGGGATAGAGATCAAACAGGAGGAAGGGGGATGGAGAAGAGCGATCCCAGAAGCGGAAGGGGGATGGGGGAGAGAGATCCCACAGGAAGAAGGGGGATGGGGAGTGGGATCCCACAGGAGCAAGGCGGATGGGGGAAAGAGATCCCACAAGAGGAAGGGGGATGGAGGAGAGAGATCCCACAGGAGGATGGGGGATGGTGGAGAGAGAACCCACAGGAGGAAGGGGAATGGGGGAGAGAGGTCCCACAGGAGGAAGAGGGATGTTGGAGAGGGATCCCACAGGAGGAAGGGGGATGGGGAAGAGAGAACCCACAGGAGGAAGGGGGATGGGGATGATTGATCCCACAGGAGCATGGGATGGAGAATAGAGGTCCCACAGGAGGAAGGGGGATGGGGGAGAGAGATCCCACAGGAGGAAGGGGAATGGGGGAGAGAGATCCCACAGGAGGAAGGGGGATTGGGAAGAGTGTTCCCACAGGAGGAAGGGGGATTGGGAAGAGTGTTCCCCCAGGAGGATGGGTGATGGTGGAGAGAGATCCCACAGGAGGAATGGGGATGGGGAAGAGATCCCACCGGAGGAAGGGGGATGGGGAAGGGAGATCCCGCAGGAGGAAGTGGGATGGGAAAGAGTGATCCCACAGGAGGAAGTGGGGTGGTGGAGAGAGATCCCCCAGGATGAAGGGGGATGGGGGAGAAAGGTCCTTCAGGAGGAAGGGGGATGGGGGAGAGAGCTCCCACAGGAGGAAGGGGGATGGGGGAG
Organism: Hemitrygon akajei; assembly: GCF_048418815.1. Taxonomy (NCBI): domain Eukaryota; kingdom Metazoa; phylum Chordata; class Chondrichthyes; order Myliobatiformes; family Dasyatidae; genus Hemitrygon; species Hemitrygon akajei. The sequence continues at coordinate 6,498,897 of NW_027331938.1, read as the reverse complement.
AGAGATACCACAGGAGGAAGAGGGATGTTGGAGAGGGATCCCACAGGAGGAAGGGGGATGGGGAAGAGAGATCCCACAGGAGGAAGGGGGATTGGGAAGTGTGTTCCCACACGAGGAAGGGGGATTGGGAAGAGAGTTCCCCCAGGAGGATGGGTGATGGTGGAGAGAGATCCCACAGGAGGAAGGGGGATGGGGAAGAGATCCCACCGGAGGAAGGGGGATGGGGAAGGGAGATCCCGCAGGAGGAAGTGGGATGGGGAAGTGAGATCCTACAGGAGGAAGGGGGATGGAGAAGTGAGATCCCACAGGAGGAAGGGGGATGGGGGAGAGAGATCCCACAGGAGGAAGGGGGATGGGGGAGAGAGTTCCCACAGGAGGATGGGGGATGGGGGAGAGAGATCCCACAGCAGGAAGGGGGATGTGGACGAGTGATCCCAGAAGAGGAAGGGGGATGTGGATGAGAGATCCCACAGGAGGAAGGGGGATGGGGGAGAGAGATCACACAGGAGGAAGGGGGATGGAGAAGAGCGATCCCAGAAGCGGAAGGGGGATGGGGGAGAGAGATCCCACAGGAAGAAGGGGGATGGGGAGTGGGATCCCACAGGAGCAAGGCGGATGGGGGAAAGAGATCCCACAAGAGGAAGGTGGATGGGGAAGAGAAATCCCACAGAAGGAAGGGGGATGGGGGAGAGAGATCCCAGAAGAGGAAGGGGGATGGAGGAGAGAGATCCCACAGGAGGATGGGGGATGGAGGAGAGAGAACCCACAGGAGGAAGGGGAATGGGGGAGAGAGGTCCCACAGGAGGAAGAGGGATGTTGGAGAGGGATCCCACAGGAGGAAGGGGGATGGGGAAGAGAGAACCCACAGGAGGAAGGGGGATGGGGATGATTGATCCCACAGGAGCATGGGATGGAGAATAGAGGTCCCACAGGAGGAAGGGGGATGGGGGAGAGAGATCCCACAGGAGGAAGGGGAATGTGGGAGAGAGATCCCACAGGAGGAAGGGGGATTGGGAAGAGAGTTCCCACAGGAGGAAGGGGGATTGGGAAGAGTGTTCCCCCAGGAGGATGGGTGATGGTGGAGAGAGATCCCACAGGAGGAATGGGGATGGGGAAGAGATCCCACTGGAGGAAGGGGGATGGGGAAGGGAGATCCCGCAGGAGGAAGTGGGATGGGAAAGAGTGATCCCACAGGAGGAAGTGGGGTGGTGGAGAGAGATCCCCCAGGATGAAGGGGGATGGGGGAGAAAGGTCCTTCAGGAGGAAGGGGGATGGGGGTGAGAGCTCCCACAGGAGGAAGGGGGATGGGGGAGAGAGATACCACAGGAGGAAGGGGGATTGGGAAGAGTGTTCCCACAGGAGGAAGGGGGATTGGGAAGAGTGTTCCCCCAGGAGGATGGGTGATGGTGGAGAGAGATCCCACAGGAGGAATGGGGATGGGGAAGAGATCCCACCGGAGGAAGGGGGATGGGGAAGGGAGATCCCGCAGGAGGAAGTGGGATGGGAAAGAGTGATCCCACAGGAGGAAGTGGGGTGGTGGAGAGAGATCCCCCAGGATGAAGGGGGATGGGGGAGAAAGGTCCTTCAGGAGGAAGGGGGATGGGGGAGAGAGCTCCCACAGGAGGAAGGGGGATGGGGCAGAGAGATACCACAGGAGGAACGGGGATGGGGAAGAGAGATACCACAGGAGGAAGGGGGATGGGGAAGTGAGATCCTACAGGAGGAAGGGGGATTAGCGAGAGAAATCCCACAGGAGGAAGGGGGATGCAGAAGAGAGATCCCACAGGAGGAAGGGGGATGGGGGAGAGATCCCACAGGAGGAAGGGGGATAGGGGAGAGAGTTCCCACAGGAGGTTGGGGGATGGGGGAGAGAGATCCCACAGGAGAAAGGGGGTTGGGGGAGAGAGCTCCCACAGGAGGAAGGGGGATGGGGAAGAGAGCTCCCATAGGAGGATGGGGGATGGAGGAGAGAGTACCCACAGGAGGAAGGGGAATGGGGGAGAGAGGTCCCACAGGAGGAAGAGGGATGTTGGAGAGGGATCCCACAGGAGGAAGGGGATGGGGAAGAGAGATCCCACAGGAGGAAGGGGGATTGGGAAGTGTGTTCCCACACGAGGAAGGGGGATTGGGAAGAGAGTTCCCCCAGGAGGATGGGTGATGGTGGAGAGAGATCCCACAGGAGGAAGGGGGATGAGGAAGAGATCCCACCGGAGGAAGGGGGATGGGGAAGGGAGATCCCGCAGGAGGAAGTGGGATGGGGAAGTGAGATCCTACAGGAGAAAGGGGGATGGAGAAGTGAGATCCCACAGGAGGAAGGGGGATGGGGGAGAGAGATCCCACAGGAGGAAGGGGGATGGGGGAGAGAGTTCCCACAGGAGGATGGGGGATGGGGGAGAGAGATCCCACAGGAGGACGGGTGATGGAGGAGAGAGATCCCACAGCAGGAAGGGGGATGTGGACGAGTGATCCCAGAAGAGGAAGGGGGATGTGGATGAGAGATCCCACAGGAGGAAGGGGGATGGGGGAGAGAGATCACACAGATGGAAGGGGGATGGGGGAGAGAGATCCCGCAGGAGGAAGTGGGATGGGAAAGAGTGATCCCACAGGAGGAAGTGGGGTGGTGGAGAGAGATCCCCCAGGATGAAGGGGGATGGGGGAGAAAGGTCCTTCAGGAGGAAGGGGGATGGGGGAGAGAGCTCCCACAGGAGGAAGGGGGATGGGGGAGAGAGATACCACAGGAGGAACGGGGATGGGGAAGAGAGATACCACAGGAGGAAGGGGGATGGGGAAGTGAGATCCTACAGGAGGAAGGGGGATTAGCGAGAGAAATCCCACAGGAGGAAGGGGGATGCAGAAGAGAGATCCCACAGGAGGAAGGGGGATGGGGGAGAGAGATCACACAGAAGGAAGGGGGATGGGGGAGAGAGATCCCGCAGGAGGAAGTGGGATGGGAAAGAGTGATCCCACAGGAGGAAGTGGGGTGGTGGAGAGAGATCCCCCAGGATGAAGGGGGATGGGGGAGAAAGGTCCTTCAGGAGGAAGGGGGATGGGGGAGAGAGCTCCCACAGGAGGAAGGGGGATGGGGGAGAGAGATACCACAGGAGGAAGGGGGATTGGGAAGAGTGTTCCCACAGGAGGAAGGGGGATTGGGAAGAGTGTTCCCCCAGGAGGATGGGTGATGGTGGAGAGAGATCCCACAGGAGGAATGGGGATGGGGAAGAGATCCCACCGGAGGAAGGGGGATGGGGAAGGGAGATCCCGCAGGAGGAAGTGGGATGGGAAAGAGTGATCCCACAGGCGGAAGTGGGGTATTGGAGAGAGATCCCCCAGGATGAAGGGGGATGGGGGAGAAAGGTCCTTCAGGAGGAAGGGGGATGGGGGAGAGAGCTCCCACAGGAGGAAGGGGGATGGGGGAGAGAGATACCACAGGAGGAACGGGGATGGGGAAGAGAGATACCACAGGAGGAAGGGGGATGGGGAAGTGAGATCCTACAGGAGGAAGGGGGATTAGCGAGAGAAATCCCACAGGAGGAAGGGGGATGCAGAAGAGAGATCCCACAGGAGGAAGGGGGATGGGGGAGAGATCCCACAGGAGGAAGGGGGATAGGGGAGAGAGTTCCCACAGGAGGTTGGGGGATGGGGGAGAGAGATCCCACAGGAGAAAGGGGGTTGGGGGAGAGAGCTCCCACAGGAGGAAGGGGGATGGGGAAGAGAGCTCCCATAGGAGGATGGGGGATGGAGGAGAGAGAACCCACAGGAGGAAGGGGAATGGGGGAGAGAGGTCCCACAGGAGGAAGAGGGATGTTGGAGAGGGATCCCACAGGAGGAAGGGGGATGGGGAAGAGAGATCCCACAAGAGGAAGGGCGATTGGGAAGTGTGTTCCCACACGAGGAAGGGGGATTGGGAAGAGAGTTCCCCCAGGAGGATGGGTGATGGTGGAGAGAGATCCCACAGGAGGAAGGGGGATGAGGAAGAGATCCCACCGGAGGAAGGGGGATGGGGAAGGGAGATCCCGCAGGAGGAAGTGGGATGGGGAAGTGAGATCCTACAGGAGAAAGGGGGATGGAGAAGTGAGATCCCACAGGAGGAAGGGGGATGGGGGAGAGAGATCCCACAGGAGGAAGGGGGATGGGGGAGAGAGTTCCCACAGGAGGATGGGGGATGGGGGAGAGAGATCCCACAGGAGGACGGGTGATGGAGGAGAGAGATCCCACAGCAGGAAGGGGGATGTGGACGAGTGATCCCAGAAGAGGAAGGGGGATGTGGATGAGAGATCCCACAGGAGGAAGGGGGATGGGGGAGAGAGATCACACAGAAGGAAGGGGGATGGGGGAGAGAGATCCCAGAATAGGAAGGGGGATGGAGGAGAGAGATCCCACAGGAGGATGGGGGATGGAGGAGAGAGAACCCACAGGAGGAAGGGGAATGGGGGAGAGAGGTCCCACAGGAGGAAGAGGGATGTTGGAGAGGGATCCCACAGGAGGAAGGGGGATGGGGAAGAGAGAACCCACAGGAGGACGGGGGATGGGGATGATTGATCCCACAGGAGCATGGGATGGAGAATAGAGGTCCCACAGGAGGAAGGGGGATGGGGGAGAGAGCTCCCACAGGAGGAAGGGGGATGGGGAAGAGAGCTCCCATAGGAGGATGGGGGATGGAGGAGAGAGAACCCACAGGAGGAAGGGGAATGGGGGAGAGAGGTCCCACAGGAGGAAGAGGGATGTTGGAGAGGGATCCCACAGGAGGAAGGGGGATGGGGAAGAGAGATCCCACAGGAGGAAGGGGGATTGGGAAGTGTGTTCCCACACGAGGAAGGGGGATTGGGAAGAGAGTTACCCCAGGAGGATGGGTGGTGGTGGAGAGAGATCCCACAGGAGGAAGGGGGATGAGGAAGAGATCCCACCGGAGGAAGGGGGATGGGGAAGGGAGATCCCGCAGGAGGAAGTGGGATGGGGAAGTGAGATCCTACAGGAGAAAGGGGGATGGAGAAGTGAGATCCCACAGGAGGAAGGGGGATGGGGGAGAGAGATCCCACAGGAGGAAGGGGGATGGGGTAGAGAGTTCCCACAGGAGGATGGGGGATGGGGGAGAGAGATCCCACAGGAGGACGGGTGATGGAGGAGAGAGATCCCACAGCAGGAAGGGGGATGTGGACGAGTGATCCCACAGGAGGAAGTGGGGTGGTGGAGAGAGATCCCACAGGAGGAAGGGGGATGGGGGAGAGAGATCACACAGAAGGAAGGGGGATGGGGGAGAGAGATCCCGCAGGAGGAAGTGGGATGGGAAAGAGTGATCCCACAGGAGGAAGTGGGGTGGTGGAGAGAGATCCCCCAGGATGAAGGGGGATGGGGGAGAAAGGTCCTTCAGGAGGAAGGGGGATGGGGGAGAGAGCTCCCACAGGAGGAAGGGGGATGGGGGAGAGAGATACCACAGGAGGAACGGGGATGGGGAAGAGAGATACCACAGGAGGAAGGGGGATGGGGAAGTGAGATCCTACAGGAGGAAGGGGGATTAGCGAGAGAAATCCCACAGGAGGAAGGGGGATGCAGAAGAGAGATCCCACAGGAGGAAGGGGGATGGGGGAGAGATCCCACAGGAGGAAGGGGGATAGGGGAGAGAGTTCCCACAGGAGGTTGGGGGATGGGGGAGAGAGATCCCACAGGAGAAAGGGGGTTGGGGGAGAGAGCTCCCACAGGAGGAAGGGGGATGGGGAAGAGAGCTCCCATAGGAGGATGGGGGATGGAGGAGAGAGAACCCACAGGAGGAAGGGGCATGGGGGAGAGAGGTCCCACAGGAGGAAGAGGGATGTTGGAGAGGGATCCCACAGGAGGAAGGGGGATGGGGAAGAGAGATCCCACAGGAGGAAGGGGGATTGGGAAGTGTGTTCCCACACGAGGAAGGGGGATTGGGAAGAGAGTTCCCCCAGGAGGATGGGTGATGGTGGAGAGAGATCCCACAGGAGGAAGGGGGATGAGGAAGAGATCCCACCGGAGGAAGGGGGATGGGGAAGGGAGATCCCGCAGGAGGAAGTGGGATGGGGAAGTGAGATCCTACAGGAGAAAGGGGGATGGAGAAGTGAGATCCCACAGGAGGAAGGGGGATGGGGGAGAGAGATCCCACAGGAGGAAGGGGGATGGGGGAGAGAGTTCCCACAGGAGGATGGGGGATGGGGGAGAGAGATCCCACAGGAGGACGGGTGATGGAGGAGAGAGATCCCACAGCAGGAAGGGGGATGTGGACGAGTGATCCCAGAAGAGGAAGGGGGATGTGGATGAGAGATCCCACAGGAGGAAGGGGGATTAGCGAGAGAAATCCCACAGGAGGAAGGGGGATGCAGAAGAGAGATCCCACAGGAGGAAGGGGGATGGGGGAGAGATCCCACAGGAGGAAGGGGGATAGGGGAGAGAGTTCCCACAGGAGGTTGGGGGATGGGGGAGAGAGATCCCACAGGAGAAAGGGGGTTGGGGGAGAGAGCTCCCACAGGAGGAAGGGGGATGGGGAAGAGAGCTCCCATAGGAGGATGGGGGATGGAGGAGAGAGAACCCACAGGAGGAAGGGGAATGGTGGAGAGAGGTCCCACAGGAGGAAGAGGGATGTTGGAGAGGGATCCCACAGGAGGAAGGGGGATGGGGAAGAGAGATCCCACAGGAGGAAGGGGGTTTGGGAAGTGTGTTCCCACACGAGGAAGGGGGATTGGGAAGAGAGTTCCCCCAGGAGGATGGGTGATGGTGGAGAGAGATCCCACAGGAGGAAGGGGGATGAGGAAGAGATCCCACCGGAGGAAGGTGGATGGGGAAGGGAGATCCCGCAGGAGGAAGTGGGATGGGGAATTGAGATCCTACAGGAGAAAGGGGGATGGAGAAGTGAGCTCCCACAGGAGGAAGGGGGATGGGGGAGAGAGATCCCACAGGAGGAAGGGGGATGGGGGAGAGAGTTCCCACAGGAGGATGGGGGATGGGGGTGAGAGATCCCACAGGAGGACGGGTGATGGAGGAGAGAGATCCCACAGCAGGAAGGGGGATGTGGACGAGTGATCCCAGAAGAGGAAGGGGGATGTGGATGAGAGATCCCACAGGAGGAAGGGGGATGGGGGAGAGAGATCACACAGAAGGAAGGGGGATGGGGGAGAGAGATCCCAGAAGAGGAAGGGGGATGGAGGAGAGAGCTCCCACAGGAGGATGGGGGATGGAGGAGAGAGAACCCACAGGAGGAAGGGGAATGGGGGAGAGAGGTCCCACAGGAGGAAGAGGGATGTTGGAGAGGGATCCCACAGGAGGAAGGGGGATGGGGAAGAGAGAACCCACAGGAGGACGGGGGATGGGGATGATTGATCCCACAGGAGCATGGGATGGAAAATAGAGGTCCCACAGGAGGAAGGGGGATGGGGGAGAGAGCTCCCACAGGAGGAAGGGGGATGGGGAAGAGAGCTCCCATAGGAGGATGGGGGATGGAGGAGAGAGAACCCACAGGAGGAAGGGGAATGGGGGAGAGAGGTCCCACAGGAGGAAGAGGGATGTTGGAGAGGGATCCCACAGGAGGAAGGGGGATGGGGAAGAGAGATCCCACAGGAGGAAGGGGGATTGGGAAGTGTGTTCCCACACGAGGAAGGGGGATTGGGAAGAGAGTTCCCCCAGGAGGATGGGTGATGGTGGAGAGAGATCCCACAGGAGGAAGGGGGATGAGGAAGAGATCCCACCGGAGGAAGGGGGATGGGGAAGGGAGATCCCGCAGGAGGAAGTGGGATGGGGAAGTGAGATCCTACAGGAGAAAGGGGGATGGAGAAGTGAGATCCCACAGGAGGAAGGGGGATGGGGGAGAGAGATCCCACAGGAGGAAGGGGGATGGGGGAGAGAGTTCCCACAGGAGGATGGGGGTTGGGGGAGAGAGATCCCACAGGAGGACGGGTGATGGAGGAGAGAGATCCCACAGCAGGAAGGGGGATGTGGACGAGTGATCCCAGAAGAGGAAGGGGGATGTGGATGAGAGATCCCACAGGAGGAAGGGGGATGGGGGAGAGAGATCACACAGAAGGAAGGGGGATGGGGGAGAGAGATCCCAGAAGAGGAAGGGGGATGGAGGAGAGAGATCCCACAGGAGGATGGGGGATGGAGGAGAGAGAACCCACAGGAGGAAGGGGAATGGGGGAGAGAGGTCCCACAGGAGGAAGAGGGATGATGGAGAGGGATCCCACAGGAGGAAGGGGGATGGGGAAGAGAGAACCCACAGGAGGACGGGGGATGGGGATGATTGATCCCACAGGAGCATGGGATGGAGAATAGAGGTCCCACAGGAGGAAGGGGGATGGGGGAGAGAGATCCCACAGGAGGAAGGGGGATTGGGAAGAGTGTTCCCACAGGAGGAAGGGGGATTGGGAAGAGAGAACCCACAGGAGGACGGGGGATGGGGATGATTGATCCCACAGGAGCATGGGATGGAGAATAGAGGTCCCACAGGAGGAAGGGGGATGGGAGAGAGAGATCCCACAAGAGGAAGGGGGATGGGAGAGAGAGATCCCACAGGAAGAAGGGGGATGGGGAGTGGGATCCCACAGGAGGAAGGCGGATGGGGAAAAGAGATCCCACAAGAGGAAGGTGGATGGGGAAGAGAAATCCCACAGAAGGAAGGGGGATGGGGGGAGAGAGATCCCAGAAGAGGAAGTGGGATGTGGACCAGAGATCCCACAAGAGGAAGGGGGATGGGGGAGAGAGATCCCACAAGAGGAAGGAGGATGGGGGAAAGAGATCCCACAAGAGGAAGGGGGATGGGGGAGAGAGATCCCACAGGAAGAAGGGGGATGGGGAGTGGGATCCCACAGGAGGAAGGCGGATGGGGAAAAGAGATCCCACAAGAGGAAGGTGGATGGGGAAGAGAAATCCCACAGAAGGAAGGGGGATGGGGGAGAGAGATCCCAGAAGAGGAAGGGGGATGTGGACCAGAGATCCCACAAGAGGAAGGGGGATGGGGGAGAGAGATCCCACAAGAGGAAGGAGGATGGGGGAAAGAGATCCCACAAGAGGAAGGGAGATGGGGAGAGAGATCGCACAGGAGGAAGGGGATGGGGAAGAAAGATCACACAGGAAGAAGGGATGGGGAATAGAGGTCCCACAGGAGGAAGTTGACGGGGAAGGGAGATCCCACAGGAGAAAGGGATGGGGAAGAGAGTTCCCTGAGAAGGAAGGAGGATGGGGGAGAGAGATCCCACAGGAGGAAGGGGGATGTGGAAGAGAGATCCCAAAAGAGGGAGGTGGATTGGGAAGAGAGATCCCACAGAAGGAAAGGGGATGGGGGAGAGAGATCGCACAAGAGGAAGGGGGATGTGGAAGAGAGATCCCAGAAGAGGAAGGGGGATGGGGGAGAGAGATCCCACAGGAGGATGGGGGATGGGGAAGGGAGGTCCCACAGGAGGAAGGGGGTTGGGGTGAGAGATCCCACAGGAGGATGGGGGATGGAGGAGAGAGAACCCACAGGAGGAAGGGGAATGGGGGAGAGAGGTCCCACAGGAGGAAGAGGGATGTTGGAGAGGGATCCCACAGGAGGAAGGGGGATGGGGAAGAGAGATCCCACAGGAGGAAGGGGGATTGGGAAGAGTGTTCCCACAGGAGGAAGGGGGATTGGGAAGAGAGTTCCCCCAGGAGGATGGATGATGGTGGAGAGAGATCCCACAGGAGGAAGGGGGATGAGGAAGAGATCCCACCGGAGGAAGGGGGATGGGGAAGGGAGATCCCGCAGGAGGAAGTGGGATGGGGAAGTGAGATCCTACAGGAGAAAGGGGGATGGAGAAGTGAGATCCCACAGGAGGAAGGGGGATGGGGGAGAGAGATCCCACAGGAGGAAGGGGGATGGGGGAGAGAGTTCCCACAGGAGGATGGGGGATGGGGGAGAGAGATCCCACAGGAGGACGGGTGATGGAGGAGAGAGATCCCACAGCAGGAAGGGGGATGTGGACGAGTGATCCCAGAAGAGGAAGGGGGATGTGGATGAGAGATCCCACAGGAGGAAGGGGGATGGGGGAGAGAGATCACACAGAAGGAAGGGGGATGGGGGAGAGAGATCCCAGAATAGGAAGGGGGATGGAGGAGAGAGATCCCACAGGAGGATGGGGGATGGAGGAGAGAGAACCCACAGGAGGAAGGGGAATGGGGGAGAGAGGTCCCACAGGAGGAAGAGGGATGTTGGAGAGGGATCCCACAGGAGGAAGGGGGATGGGGAAGAGAGAACCCACAGGAGGACGGGGGATGGGGATGATTGATCCCACAGGAGCATGGGATGGAGAATAGAGGTCCCACAGGAGGAAGGGGGATGGGGGAGAGAGCTCCCACAGGAGGAAGGGGGATGGGGAAGAGAGCTCCCATAGGAGGATGGGGGATGGAGGAGAGAGAACCCACAGGAGGAAGGGGAATGGGGGAGAGAGGTCCCACAGGAGGAAGAGGGATGTTGGAGAGGGATCCCACAGGAGGAAGGGGGATGGGGAAGAGAGATCCCACAGGAGGAAGGGGGATTGGGAAGTGTGTTCCCACACGAGGAAGGGGGATTGGGAAGAGAGTTACCCCAGGAGGATGGGTGGTGGTGGAGAGAGATCCCACAGGAGGAAGGGGGATGAGGAAGAGATCCCACCGGAGGAAGGGGGATGGGGAAGGGAGATCCCGCAGGAGGAAGTGGGATGGGGAAGTGAGATCCTACAGGAGAAAGGGGGATGGAGAAGTGAGATCCCACAGGAGGAAGGGGGATGGGGGAGAGAGATCCCACAGGAGGAAGGGGGATGGGGTAGAGAGTTCCCACAGGAGGATGGGGGATGGGGGAGAGAGATCCCACAGGAGGACGGGTGATGGAGGAGAGAGATCCCACAGCAGGAAGGGGGATGTGGACGAGTGATCCCACAGGAGGAAGTGGGGTGGTGGAGAGAGATCCCACAGGAGGAAGGGGGATGGGGGAGAGAGATCACACAGAAGGAAGGGGGATGGGGGAGAGAGATCCCGCAGGAGGAAGTGGGATGGGAAAGAGTGATCCCACAGGAGGAAGTGGGGTGGTGGAGAGAGATCCCCCAGGATGAAGGGGGATGGGGGAGAAAGGTCCTTCAGGAGGAAGGGGGATGGGGGAGAGAGCTCCCACAGGAGGAAGGGGGATGGGGGAGAGAGATACCACAGGAGGAACGGGGATGGGGAAGAGAGATACCACAGGAGGAAGGGGGATGGGGAAGTGAGATCCTACAGGAGGAAGGGGGATTAGCGAGAGAAATCCCACAGGAGGAAGGGGGATGCAGAAGAGAGATCCCACAGGAGGAAGGGGGATGGGGGAGAGATCCCACAGGAGGAAGGGGGATAGGGGAGAGAGTTCCCACAGGAGGTTGGGGGATGGGGGAGAGAGATCCCACAGGAGAAAGGGGGTTGGGGGAGAGAGCTCCCACAGGAGGAAGGGGGATGGGGAAGAGAGCTCCCATAGGAGGATGGGGGATGGAGGAGAGAGAACCCACAGGAGGAAGGGGCATGGGGGAGAGAGGTCCCACAGGAGGAAGAGGGATGTTGGAGAGGGATCCCACAGGAGGAAGGGGGATGGGGAAGAGAGATCCCACAGGAGGAAGGGGGATTGGGAAGTGTGTTCCCACACGAGGAAGGGGGATTGGGAAGAGAGTTCCCCCAGGAGGATGGGTGATGGTGGAGAGAGATCCCACAGGAGGAAGGGGGATGAGGAAGAGATCCCACCGGAGGAAGGGGGATGGGGAAGGGAGATCCCGCAGGAGGAAGTGGGATGGGGAAGTGAGATCCTACAGGAGAAAGGGGGATGGAGAAGTGAGATCCCACAGGAGGAAGGGGGATGGGGGAGAGAGATCCCACAGGAGGAAGGGGGATGGGGGAGAGAGTTCCCACAGGAGGATGGGGGATGGGGGAGAGAGATCCCACAGGAGGACGGGTGATGGAGGAGAGAGATCCCACAGCAGGAAGGGGGATGTGGACGAGTGATCCCAGAAGAGGAAGGGGGATGTGGATGAGAGATCCCACAGGAGGAAGGGGGATTAGCGAGAGAAATCCCACAGGAGGAAGGGGGATGCAGAAGAGAGATCCCACAGGAGGAAGGGGGATGGGGGAGAGATCCCACAGGAGGAAGGGGGATAGGGGAGAGAGTTCCCACAGGAGGTTGGGGGATGGGGGAGAGAGATCCCACAGGAGAAAGGGGGTTGGGGGAGAGAGCTCCCACAGGAGGAAGGGGGATGGGGAAGAGAGCTCCCATAGGAGGATGGGGGATGGAGGAGAGAGAACCCACAGGAGGAAGGGGAATGGTGGAGAGAGGTCCCACAGGAGGAAGAGGGATGTTGGAGAGGGATCCCACAGGAGGAAGGGGGATGGGGGAAGAGAGATCCCACAGGAGGAAGGGGGTTTGGGAAGTGTGTTCCCACACGAGAAAGGGGGATTGGGAAGAGAGTTCCCCCAGGAGGATGGGTGATGGTGGAGAGAGATCCCACAGGAGGAAGGGGGATGAGGAAGAGATCCCACCGGAGGAAGGTGGATGGGGAAGGGGAGATCCCGCAGGAGGAAGTGGGATTGGGGAATTGAGATCCTACAGGAGAAAGGGGGATGGAGAAGTGAGCTCCCCACAGGAGGAAGGGGGATGGGGGAGAGAGATCCCACAGGAGGGAAGGGGGATGGGGGAGAGAGTTCCCACAGGAGGATGGGGGATGGGGGTGAGAGATCCCACAGGAGGGACGGGGTGATGGAGGAGAGAGATCCCACAGCAGGAAGGGGGATGTGGACGAGTGATCCCAGAAGAGGAAGGGGGATGTGGATGAGAGATCCCACAGGAGGAAGGGGGATGGGGGAGAGAGATCACACAGAAGGAAGGGGGATGGGGGAGAGAGATCCCAGAAGAGGAAGGGGGATGGAGGAGAGAGCTCCCACAGGAGGATGGGGGGATGGAGGAGAGAGAACCCACAGGAGGAAGGGGAATGGGGGAGAGAGGTCCCACAGGAGGAAGAGGGATGTTGGAGAGGGATCCCCACAGGAGGAAGGGGGATGGGGAAGAGAGAACCCACAGGAGGACGGGGGATGGGGATGATTGATCCCACAGGAGCATGGGATGGAAAATAGAGGTCCCACAGGAGGAAGGGGGATGGGGGAGAGAGCTCCCACAGGAGGAAAGGGGGAAGGGGAAGAGAGCTCCCATAGGAGGATGGGGGATGGAGGAGAGAGAACCCACAGGAGGAAGGGGAATGGGGGAGAGAGGTCCCACAGGAGGAAGAGGGATGTTGGAGAGGGGATCCCACAGGAGGAAGGGGGATGGGGAAGAGAGATCCCACAGGAGGAAGGGGGATTGGGAAGTGTGTTCCCACACGAGGAAGGGGGATTGGGAAGAGAGTTCCCCCAGGAGGATGGGTGATGGTGGAGAGAGATCCCACAGGAGGAAGGGGGGATGAGGAAGAGATCCCACCGGAGGAAGGGGGATGGGGAAGGGAGATCCCGCAGGAGGAAGTGGGATGGGGAAGTGAGATCCTACAGGAGAAAGGGGGATGGAGAAGTGAGATCCCACAGGAGGAAGGGGGATGGGGGAGAGAGATCCCACAGGGAGGAGGGGGATGGGGGAGAGAGTTCCCACAGGAGGATGGGGGTTGGGGGAGAGAGATCCCACAGGAGGACGGGTGATGGAGGAGAGAGATCCCACAGCAGGAAGGGGGATGTGGACGAGTGATCCCAGAAGAGGAAGGGGGATGTGGATGAGAGATCCCACAGGAGGAAGGGGGATGGGGGGAGAGAGATCACACAGAAGGAAGGGGGATGGGGGAGAGAGATCCCAGAAGAGGAAGGGGGATGGAGGGAGAGAGATCCCACAGGAGGATGGGGGATGGAGGAGAGAGAACCCACAGGAGGAAGGGGAATGGGGTGAGAGAGGTCCCACAGGAGGAAGAGGGATGATGGAGAGGGGATCCCACAGGAGGAAGGGGGATGGGGAAGAGAGAACCCACAGGAGGACGGGGGATGGGGATGATTGATCCCACAGGAGCATGGGATGGAGAATAGAGGTCCCACAGGAGGAAGGGGGATGGGGGAGAGAGATCCCACAGGAGGAAGGGGGATTGGGAAGAGTGTTCCCACAGGAGGAAGGGGGATTGGGAAGAGAGAACCCACAGGAGGACGGGGGATGGGGATGATTGATCCCACAGGAGCATGGGATGGAGAATAGAGGTCCCACAGGAGGAAGGGGGATGGGAGAGAGAGATCCCACAAGAGGAAGGGGGATGGGAGAGAGAGATCCCACAGGAAGAAGGGGGATGGGGAGTGGGATCCCCACAGGAGGAAGGCGGATGGGGAAAAGAGATCCCACAAGAGGAAGGTGGATGGGGAAGAGAAATCCCACAGAAGGAAGGGGGATGGGGGGAGAGAGATCCCAGAAGAGGAAGTGGGATGTGGACCAGAGATCCCACAAGAGGAAGGGGGGATGGGGGAGAGAGATCCCACAAGAGGAAGGAGGATGGGGGAAAGAGATCCCACAAGAGGAAGGGGGATGGGGGGGAGAGAGATCCCACAGGAAGAAGGGGGATGGGGAGTGGGATCCCACAGGAGGAAGGCGGATGGGGAAAAGAGATCCCACAAGAGGAAGGTGGATGGGGAAGAGAAATCCCACAGAAGGAAGGGGGATGGGGGAGGAGAGATCCCAGAAGAGGAAGTGGGATGTGGACCCAGAGATCCCACAAGAGGAAGGGGGATGGGGGAGAGAGATCCCACAAGAGGAAGGAGGATTGGGGGAAAGAGATCCCACAAGAGGAAGGGAGATGGGGAGAGAGATCGCACAGGAGGAAGGGGGATGGGGAAGAAAGATCACACAGGAAGAAGGGATGGGGAATAGAGGTCCCACAGGAGGAAGTTGACGGGGGAAGGGAGATCCCACAGGAGAAAGGGATGGGGAAGAGAGTTCCCTGAGAAGGAAGGAGGATGGGGGGAGAGAGATCCCACAGGAGGAAGGGGGGATGTGGAAGAGAGATCCCAAAAGAGGGAGGTGGATTGGGAAGAGAGATCCCACAGAAGGAAAGGGGATGGGGGGAGAGAGGATCGCACAAGAGGAAGGGGGATGTGGAAGAGAGATCCCAGAAGAGGAAGGGGGATGGGGGGAGAGAGATCCCACAGGAGGATGGGGGATGGGGAAGGGAGGTCCCACAGGAGGAAGGGGGTTGGGGTGAGAGATCCCACAGGAGGATGGGGGATGGAGGAGAGAGAACCCACAGGAGGAAGGGGAATGGGGGAGAGAGGTCCCACAGGAGGAAGAGGGATGTTGGAGAGGGATCCCACAGGAGGAAGGGGGATGGGGAAGAGAGATCCCACAGGAGGAAGGGGGATTGGGAAGAGTGTTCCCACAGGAGGAAGGGGGATTGGGAAGAGAGTTCCCCCAGGAGGATGGATGATGGTGGAGAGAGATCCCACAGGAGGAAGGGGGATGAGGAAGAGATCCCACCGGAGGAAGGGGGATGGGGAAGGGAGATCCCGCAGGAGGAAGTGGGATGGGGAAGTGAGATCCTACAGGAGAAAGGGGGATGGAGAAGTGAGGATCCCACAGGAGGGAAGGGGGATGGGGGAGAGAGATCCCACAGGAGGAAGGGGGATGGGGGAGAGAGTTCCCACAGGAGGATGGGGGATGGGGGAGAGAGATCCCACAGGAGGACGGGTGATGGAGGAGAGAGATCCCACAGCAGGAAGGGGGATGTGGACGAGTGATCCCAGAAGAGGAAGGGGGATGTGGATGAGAGATCCCACAGGAGGAAGGGGGGATGGGGGGAGAGAGATCACACAGAAGGAAGGGGGATGGGGGAGAGAGATCCCAGAAGAGGAAGGGGGATGGAGGAGAGAGATCCCACAGGAGGATGGGGATGGAGGAGAGAGAACCCCACAGGAGGAAGGGGAATGGGGGAGAGAGGTCCCACAGGAGGAAGAGGGATGTTGGAGAGGGATCCCACAGGAGGAAGGGGGATGGGGAAGAGAGAACCCACAGGAGGACGGGGGATGGGGATGATTGATCCCACAGGAGCATGGGATGGAGAATAGAGGTCCCACAGGAGGAAGGGGGGATGGGGGAGAGAGATCCCACAGGAGGAAGGGGGGATTGGGAAGAGTGTTCCCACAGGAGGAAGGGGGGGATTGGGAAGAGAGAACCCACAGGAGGACGGGGGATGGGGATGATTGATCCCACAGGAGCATGGGATGGAGAATAGAGGTCCCACAGGAGGGAAGGGGGATGGGAGAGAGAGAACCCACAAGAGGAAGGGGGATGGGAGAGAGAGATCCCACAGGAAGAAGGGGGATGGGGAGTGGGATCCCACAGGAGGAAGGCGGATGGGGAAAAGAGATCCCACAAGAGGAAGGTGGATGGGGAAGAGAATTCCCACAGAAGGAAGGGGGATGGGGGAGAGAGATCCCAGAAGAGGAAGTGGGATGTGGACCAGAGATCCCACAAGAGGAAGGGGGGATGGGGGAGAGAGATCCCACAAGAGGAAGGAGGATGGGGGAAAGAGATCCCACACCAAGAGGAAGGGGGATGGGGGAGAGAGATCCCACAGGAAGAAGGGGGATGGGGAGTGGGATCCCACAGGAGGAAGGCGGATGGGGAAAAGAGATCCCACAAGAGGAAGGTGGATGGGGAAGAGAAATCCCACAGAAGGAAGGGGGATGGGGGAGAGAGATCCCAGAAGAGGAAGTGGGATGTGGACCAGAGATCCCACAAGAGGAAGGGGGATGGGGGAGAGAGATCCCACAAGAGGAAGGAGGATGGGGGAAAGAGATCCCACAAGAGGAAGGGAGATGGGAGAAGAGATCGCACAGGAGGAAGGGGATGGGGAAGAAAGATCACACAGGAAGAAGGGATGGGGAATAGAGGTCCCACAGGAGGAAGTTGACGGGGAAGGGAGATCCCACAGGAGAAAGGGATGGGGAAGAGAGTTCCCTGAGAAGGAAGGAGGATGGGGGAGAGAGATCCCACAGGAGGAAGGGGGGATGTGGAAGAGAGATCCCAAAAGAGGGGAGGTGGATTGGGAAGAGAGATCCCACAGAAGGAAAGGGGATGGGGGAGAGAGATCGCACAAGAGGAAGGGGGATGTGGAAGAGAGATCCCAGAAGAGGAAGGGGGTTGGGGGAGAGAGATCCCAGAGGAAGGGGGTTGGGGTGAGAGATCCCACAGTAGGATGGGGGATGGAGGAGAGAGAACCCACAGGAGGAAGGGGAATGGGGGAGAGAGGTCCCACAGGAGGAAGAGGGATGTTGGAGAGGGATCCCACAGGAGGAAGGGGGATGGGGAAGAGAGATCCCACAGGAGGAAGGGGGATTGGGAAGAGTGTTCCCACAGGAGGAAGGGGGATTGGGAAGAGAGTTCCCCCAGGAGGATGGATGATGGTGGAGAGAGATCCCACTGGAGGAAGGGGGATGGGGAAGAGATCCCACCGGAGGAAGGGGGATGGGGAAGGGAGATCCCGCAGGAGGAAGTGGGATGGGAAAGAGTGATCCCACAGGAGGAAGTGGGGTGGTGGAGAGGCATCCCCCAGGATGAAGGGGGATGGGGGAGAAAGGTCCTTCAGGAGGAAGGGGATGGGGGAGAGAGCTCCCACAGGAGGAAGGGGGATGGGGGAGAGAGATACCAAAGGAGGAACGGGGATGGGGAAGAGAGATACCACAGGAGGAAGGGGGATGGGGAAGTGAGATCCTACAGGAGGAAGGGGGATTAGCGAGAGAAATCCCACAGGAGGAAGGGGGATGGAGAAGAGAGATCCCACAGGAGGAAGGGGGATGGGGGAGAGAGCTCCCACAGGAGGAAGGGGGATGGGGAAGAGAGCTCCCACAGGAAGAAGGGGGATGGGGGAGAGAGATCCCACAGGAGGAAGGGGGATGGGGGAGAGAGTTCCCACAGGAGGATGGGGGATGGGGGAGAGAGATCCCACAGGAGGACGGGTGATGGAGGAGAGAGATCCCACAAGAGGAAGGAGGATGGGGGAAAGAGATCCCACAAGAGGAAGGGAGATGGGGAGAGAGATCGCACAGGAGGAAGGGGATGGGGAAGAAAGATCACACAGGAAGAAGGGATGGGGAATAGAGGTCCCACAGGAGGAAGTTGACGGGGAAGGGAGATCCCACAGGAGAAAGGGATGGGGAAGAGAGTTCCCTGAGAAGGAAGGAGGATGGGGAGAGAGATCCCACAGGAGGGAAGGGGGATGTGGAAGAGAGATCCCAAAAGAGGGAGGTGGATTAGCGAGAGAAATCCCACAGGAGGAAGGGGGATGCAGAAGAGAGATCCCACAGGAGGAAGGGGGATGGGGGAGAGATCCCACAGGAGGAAGGGGGATAGGGGAGAGAGTTCCCACAGGAGGTTGGGGGATGGGGGAGAGAGATCCCACAGGAGAAAGGGGGTTGGGGGAGAGAGCTCCCACAGGAGGAAGGGGGATGGGGAAGAGAGCTCCCATAGGAGGATGGGGGATGGAGGAGAGAGAACCCACAGGAGGAAGGGGAATGGGGGGAGAGAGGTCCCACAGGAGGAAGAGGGATGTTGGAGAGGGATCCCACAGGAGGAAGGGGGATGGGGAAGAGAGATCCCACAGGAGGAAGGGGGATTGGGAAGTGTGTTCCCACACGAGGAAGGGGGATTGGGAAGAGAGTTCCCCCAGGAGGATGGGTGATGGTGGAGAGAGATCCCACAGGAGGAAGGGGGATGAGGAAGAGATCCCACCGGAGGAAGGTGGATGGGGAAGAAGGGAGATCCCGCAGGAGGAAGTGGGATGGGGAAGTGAGATCCTACAGGAGAAAGGGGGATGGAGAAGTGAGCTCCCACAGGAGGAAGGGGGATGGGGGAGAGAGATCCCACAGGAGGAAGGGGGATGGGGGAGAGAGTTCCCACAGGAGGATGGGGGATGGGGGAGAGAGATCCCACAGGAGGACGGGTGATGGAGGAGAGAGATCCCACAGCAGAAGGGGGATGTGGACGAGTGATCCCAGAAGAGGAAGGGGGATGTGGATGAGAGATCCCACAGGAGGAAGGGGGATGGGGGAGAGAGATCACACAGAAGGAAGGGGGATGGGGGAGAGAGATCCCAGAAGAGGAAGGGGGATGGAGGAGAGAGCTCCCACAGGAGGATGGGGGATGGAGGATAGAGAACCCACAGGAGGAAGGGGAATGGGGGGAGAGAGGTCCCACAGGAGGAAGAGGGATGTTGGAGAGGGATCCCACAGGAGGAAGGGGGATGGGGAAGAGAGAACCCACAGGAGGACGGGGGATGGGGATGATTGATCCCACAGGAGCATGGGATGGAAAATAGAGGTCCCACAGGAGGAAGGGGGATGGGGGAGAGAGCTCCCACAGGAGGAAGGGGGATGGGGAAGAGAGCTCCCATAGGAGGATGGGGGATGGAGGAGAGAGAACCCACAGGAGGAAGGGGAATGGGGGAGAGAGGTCCCACAGGAGGAAGAGGGATGTTGGAGAGGGATCCCACAGGAGGAAGGGGGATGGGGAAGAGAGATCCCACAGGAGGAAGGGGGATTGGGAAGTGTGTTCCCACACGAGGAAGGGGGATTGGGAAGAGAGTTCCCCCAGGAGGATGGGTGATGGTGGAGAGAGATCCCACAGGAGGAAGGGGGATGAGGAAGAGATCCCACCGGAGGAAGGGGGATGGGGAAGGGAGATCCCGCAGGAGGAAGTGGGATGGGGAAGTGAGATCCTACAGGAGAAAGGGGGATGGAGAAGTGAGATCCCACAGGAGGAAGGGGGATGGGGGAGAGAGATCCCACAGGAGGAAGGGGGATGGAGAAGAGAGATCCCACAGGAGGAAGGGGGATGGGGGAGAGAGCTCCCACAGGAGGAAGGGGGATGGGGAAGAGAGCTCCCACAGGAAGAAGGGGGATGGGGGAGAGAGATCCCACAGGAGGAAGGGGGATGGGGGAGAGAGTTCCCACAGGAGGATGGGGGATGGGGGAGAGAGATCCCACAGGAGGACGGGTGATGGAGGAGAGAGATCCCACAAGAGGAAGGAGGATGGGGGAAAGAGATCCCACAAGAGGAAGGGAGATGGGGAGAGAGATCGCACAGGAGGAAGGGGATGGGGAAGAAAGATCACACAGGAAGAAGGGATGGGGAATAGAGGTCCCACAGGAGGAAGTTGACGGGGAAGGGAGATCCCACAGGAGAAAGGGATGGGGAAGAGAGTTCCCTGAGAAGGAAGGAGGATGGGGGAGAGAGATCCCACAGGAGGAAGGGGGATGTGGAAGAGAGATCCAAAAGAGGGAGGTGGATTAGCGAGAGAAATCCCACAGGAGGAAGGGGGATGCAGAAGAGAGATCCCACAGGAGGAAGGGGGGATGGGGGAGAGATCCCACAGGAGGAAGGGGGATAGGGGAGAGAGTTCCCACAGGAGGTTGGGGGATGGGGGAGAGAGATCCCACAGGAGAAAGGGGGTTGGGGGAGAGAGCTCCCACAGGAGGAAGGGGGATGGGGAAGAGAGCTCCCATAGGAGGATGGGGGATGGAGGAGAGAGAACCCACAGGAGGAAGGGGAATGGGGGAGAGAGGTCCCACAGGAGGAAGAGGGATGTTGGAGAGGGGATCCCACAGGAGGAAGGGGGATGGGGAAGAGAGATCCCACAGGAGGAAGGGGGATTGGGAAGTGTGTTCCCACACGAGGAAGGGGGATTGGGAAGAGAGTTCCCCCAGGAGGATGGGTGATGGTGGAGAGAGATCCCACAGGAGGAAGGGGGATGAGGAAGAGATCCCACCGGAGGAAGGTGGATGGGGAAGGGAGATCCCGCAGGAGGAAGTGGGATGGGGAAGTGAGATCCTACAGGAGAAAGGGGGATGGAGAAGTGAGCTCCCACAGGAGGAAGGGGGATGGGGGAGAGAGATCCCACAGGAGGAAGGGGGATGGGGGAGGAGAGTTCCCACAGGAGGATGGGGGGATGGGGAGAGAGATCCCACAGGAGGACGGGTGATGGAGGAGAGAGATCCCACAGCAGGAAGGGGGATGTGGACGAGTGATCCAGAAGAGGAAGGGGGATGTGGATGAGAGATCCCACAGGAGGAAGGGGGATGGGGGAGAGAGATCACACAGAAGGAAGGGGGATGGGGGAGTGAGATCCCAGAAGAGGAAGGGGGATGGAGGAGAGAGCTCCCACAGGAGGATGGGGGATGGAGGAGAGAGAACCCACAGGAGGAAGGGGAATGGGGGAGAGAGGTCCCACAGGAGGAAGAGGGATGTTGGAGAGGGATCCCACAGGAGGAAGGGGGATGGGGAAGAGAGAACCCACAGGAGGACGGGGGATGGGGATGATTGATCCCACAGGAGCATGGGATGGAAAATAGAGGTCCCACAGGAGGAAGGGGGATGGGGGAGAGAGCTCCCACAGGAGGAAGGGGGATGGGGAAGAGAGCTCCCATAGGAGGATGGGGGATGGAGGAGAGAGAACCCACAGGAGAAGGGGAATGGGGGAGAGAGGTCCCACAGGAGGAAGAGGGATGTTGGAGAGGGATCCCACAGGAGGAAGGGGGATGGGGAAGAGAGATCCCACAGGAGGAAGGGGGATTGGGAAGTGTGTTCCCACACGAGGAAGGGGGATTGGGAAGAGAGTTCCCCCAGGAGGATGGGTGATGGTGGAGAGAGATCCCACAGGAGGAAGGGGGATGAGGAAGAGATCCCACCGGAGGAAGGGGGATGGGGAAGGGAGATCCCGCAGGAGGAAGTGGGATGGGGAAGTGAGATCCTACAGGAGAAAGGGGGATGGAGAAGTGAGATCCCACAGGAGGAAGGGGGATGGGGGAGAGAGATCCCACAGGAGGAAGGGGGATGGGGGAGAGAGTTCCCACAGGAGGATGGGGGATGGGGGAGAGAGATCCCACAGGAGGACGGGTGATGGAGGAGAGAGATCCCACAGCAGGAAGGGGGATGTGGACGAGTGATCCCAGAAGAGGAAGGGGGATGTGGATGAGAGATCCCACAGGAGGAAGGGGGATGGGGGAGAGAGATCACACAGAAGGAAGGGGGATGGGGAGAGAGATCCCAGAAGAGGAAGGGGGATGGAGGAGAGAGATCCCACAGGAGGATGGGGGATGGAGGAGAGAGAACCCACAGGAGGAAGGGGAATGGGGGAGAGAGGTCCCACAGGAGGAAGAGGGATGATGGAGAGGGATCCCCACAGGAGGAAGGGGGATGGGGAAGAGAGAACCCACAGGAGGACGGGGGGATGGGGATGATTGATCCCACAGGAGCATGGGATGGAGAATAGAGGGTCCCACAGGAGGAAGGGGGATGGGGGAGAGAGATCCCACAGGAGGAAGGGGGATTGGGAAGAGTGTTCCCACAGGAGGAAGGGGGATTGGGAAGAGAGAACCCACAGGAGGACGGGGGATGGGGATGATTGATCCCACAGGAGCATGGGATGGAGAATAGAGGTCCCACAGGAGGAAGGGGGATGGGAGAGAGAGATCCCACAAGAGGAAGGGATGGGAGAGAGAGATCCCACAGGAAGAAGGGGGATGGGGAGTGGGATCCCACAGGAGGAAGGCGGATGGGAAAAGAGATCCCCACAAGAGGAAGGTGGATGGGGAAGAGAAATCCCACAGAAGGAAGGGGGATGGGGGAGAGAGATCCCAGAAGAGGAAGTGGGATGTGGACCAGAGATCCCACAAGAGGAAGGGGGATGGGGGAGAGAGATCCCACAAGAGGAAGGAGGATGGGGGAAAGAGATCCCACAAGAGGAAGGGGGATGGGGGAGAGAGATCCCACAGGAAGAAGGGGGATGGGGAGTGGGATCCCACAGGAGGAAGGCGGATGGGGAAAAGAGATCCCACAAGAGGAAGGTGGATGGGGAAGAGAAATCCCACAGAAGGAAGGGGGATGGGGGAGAGAGATCCCAGAAGAGGAAGGGGGATGTGGACCAGAGATCCCACAAGAGGAAGGGGGATGGGGGAGAGAGATCCCACAAGAGGAAGGAGGATGGGGGAAAGAGATCCCACAAGAGGAAGGGAGATGGGGAGAGAGATCGCACAGGAGGAAGGGGATGGGGAAGAAAGATCACACAGGAAGAAGGGATGGGGAATAGAGGTCCCACAGGAGGAAGTTGACGGGGAAGGGAGATCCCACAGGAGAAAGGGATGGGGAAGAGAGTTCCCTGAGAAGGAAGGAGGATGGGGGAGAGAGATCCCACAGGAGGAAGGGGGATGTGGAAGAGAGATCCCAAAAGAGGGAGGTGGATTGGGAAGAGAGATCCCACAGAAGGAAAGGGGATGGGGGAGAGAGATCGCACAAGAGGAAGGGGGATGTGGAAGAGAGATCCCAGAAGAGGAAGGGGGATGGGGGAGAGAGATCCCACAGGAGGATGGGGGATGGGGAAGGGATGTCCCACAGGAGGAAGGGGTTGGGGTGAGAGATCCCACAGGAGGATGGGGGATGGAGGAGAGAGAACCCACAGGAGGAAGGGGAATGGGGGAGAGAGGTCCCACAGGAGGAAGAGGGATGTTGGAGAGGGATCCCACAGGAGGAAGGGGGATGGGGAAGAGAGATCCCACAGGAGGAAGGGGGATTGGGAAGAGTGTTCCCACAGGAGGAAGGGGGATTGGGAAGAGAGTTCCCCCAGGAGGATGGATGATGGTGGAGAGAGATCCCACAGGAGGAAGGGGGATGAGGAAGAGATCCCACCGGAGGAAGGGGGATGGGGAAGGGAGATCCCGCAGGAGGAAGTGGGATGGGAAGTGAGATCCTACAGGAGAAAGGGGGATGGAGAAGTGAGATCCCACAGGAGGAAGGGGGATGGGGGAGAGAGATCCCACAGGAGGAAGGGGGGATGGGGGGAGAGAGTTCCCACAGGAGGATGGGGGATGGGGGAGAGAGATCCCACAGGAGGACGGGTGATGGAGGA
Source organism: Hemitrygon akajei (assembly GCF_048418815.1). NCBI lineage: Eukaryota > Metazoa > Chordata > Chondrichthyes > Myliobatiformes > Dasyatidae > Hemitrygon > Hemitrygon akajei. The sequence goes on along the minus strand of NW_027331938.1, from coordinate 6,475,039 downwards.
GAGAGATCCCACAGCAGGAAGGGGGATGTGGACGAGTGATCCCAGAAGAGGAAGGGGGATGTGGATGAGAGATCCCACAGGAGGAAGGGGGATGGGGAGAGAGATCACACAGAAGGAAGGGGGATGGGGGAGAGAGATCCCAGAAGAGGAAGGGGGATGGAGGAGAGAGATCCCACAGGAGGATGGGGGATGGAGGAGAGAGAACCCACAGGAGGAAGGGGAATGGGGGAGAGAGGTCCCACAGGAGGAAGAGGGATGTTGGAGAGGGATCCCAGAGGAGGAAGGGGGATGGGGAAGAGAGAACCCACAGGAGGACGGGGGATGGGGATGATTGATCCCACAGGAGCATGGGATGGAGAATAGAGGTCCCACAGGAGGAAGGGGGATGGGGGAGAGAGATCCCACAGGAGGAAGGGGGATTGGGAAGAGTGTTCCCACAGGAGGAAGGGGGATTGGGAAGAGAGAACCCACAGGAGGACGGGGGATGGGGATGATTGATCCCACAGGAGCATGGGATGGAGAATAGAGGTCCCACAGGAGGAAGGGGGATGGGAGAGAGAGATCCCACAAGAGGAAGGGGGATGGGAGAGAGAGATCCCACAGGAAGAAGGGGGATGGGGAGTGGGATCCCACAGGAGGAAGGCGGATGGGGAAAAGAGATCCCACAAGAGGAAGGTGGATGGGGAAGAGAAATCCCACAGAAGGAAGGGGGATGGGGGAGAGAGATCCCAGAAGAGGAAGTGGGATGTGGACCAGAGATCCCACAAGAGGAAGGGGGATGGGGGAGAGAGATCCCACAAGAGGAAGGAGGATGGGGGAAAGAGATCCCACAAGAGGAAGGGGGATGGGGGAGAGAGATCCCACAGGAAGAAGGGGGATGGGGAGTGGGATCCCACAGGAGGAAGGCGGATGGGAAAAGAGATCCCACAAGAGGAAGGTGGATGGGGAAGAGAAATCCCACAGAAGGAAGGGGGATGGGGGAGAGAGATCCCAGAAGAGGAAGGGGGATGTGGACCAGAGATCCCACAAGAGGAAGGGGGATGGGGGAGAGAGATCCCACAAGAGGAAGGAGGATGGGGGAAAGAGATCCCACAAGAGGAAGGGAGATGGGGAGAGAGATCGCACAGGAGGAAGGGGATGGGGAAGAAAGATCACACAGGAAGAAGGGATGGGGAATAGAGGTCCCACAGGAGGAAGTTGACGGGGAAATGAGATCCCACAGGAGAAAGGGATGGGAAGAGAGTTCCCCTGAGAAGGAAGGAGGATGGGGGAGAGAGATCCCACAGGAGGAAGGGGGATGTGGAAGAGAGATCCCAAAAGAGGGAGGTGGATTGGGAAGAGAGATCCCACAGAAGGAAAGGGGATGGGGGAGAGAGATCGCACAAGAGGAAGGGGGATGTGGAAGAGAGATCCCAGAAGAGGAAGGGGGATGGGGGAGAGAGATCCCACAGGAGGATGGGGGATGGGGAAGGGAGGTCCCACAGGAGGAAGGGGGTTGGGGTGAGAGATCCCACAGTAGGATGGGGGATGGAGGAGAGAGAACCCACAGGAGGAAGGGGAATGGGGGAGAGAGGTCCCACAGGAGGAAGAGGGATGTTGGAGAGGGATCCCACAGGAGGAAGGGGGATGGGGAAGAGAGATCCCACAGGAGGAAGGGGGATTGGGAAGAGTGTTCCCACAGGAGGAAGGGGGATTGGGAAGAGAGTTCCCCCAGGAGGATGGATGATGGTGGAGAGAGATCCCACTGGAGGAAGGGGGGATGGGGAAGAGATCCCACCGGAGGAAGGGGGATGGGGAAGGGAGATCCCGCAGGAGGAAGTGGGATGGGAAAGAGTGATCCCACAGGAGGAAGTGGGGTGGTGGAGAGGCATCCCCCAGGATGAAGGGGGATGGGGGAGAAAGGTCCTTCAGGAGGAAGGGGATGGGGGAGAGAGCTCCCACAGGAGGAAGGGGGATGGGGGAGAGAGATACCAAAGGAGGAACGGGGATGGGGAAGAGAGATACCACAGGAGGAAGGGGGATGGGGAAGTGAGATCCTACAGGAGGAAGGGGGGATTAGCGAGAGAAATCCCACAGGAGGAAGGGGGATGGAGAAGAGAGATCCCACAGGAGGAAGGGGGATGGGGGAGAGAGCTCCCACAGGAGGAAGGGGGATGGGGAAGAGAGCTCCCACAGGAAGAAGGGGGATGGGGGAGAGAGATCCCACAGGAGGAAGGGGGATGGGGGAGAGAGTTCCCACAGGAGGATGGGGGATGGGGGAGAGAGATCCCACAGGAGGACGGGTGATGGAGGAGAGAGATCCCACAAGAGGAAGGAGGATGGGGGAAAGAGATCCCACAAGAGGAAGGGAGATGGGGAGAGAGATCGCACAGGAGGAAGGGGATGGGGAAGAAAGATCACACAGGAAGAAGGGATGGGGAATAGAGGTCCCACAGGAGGAAGTTGACGGGGAAGGGAGATCCCACAGGAGAAAGGGATGGGGAAGAGAGTTCCCTGAGAAGGAAGGAGGATGGGGGAGAGAGATCCCACAGGAGGAAGGGGGATGTGGAAGAGAGATCCCAAAAGAGGGAGGTGGATTGGGAAGAGAGATCCCACAGAAGGAAAGGGGATGGGGGAGAGAGATCGCACAAGAGGAAGGGGGATGTGGAAGAGAGATCCCTGAAGAGGAAGGGGGATGGGGGAGAGAGATCCCACAGGAGGATGGGGGATGGGGAAGGGAGGTCCCACAGGAGGAAGGGGGGTTGGGGTGAGAGATCCCACAGGAGGATGGGGGATGGAGGAGAGAGAACCCACAGGAGGAAGGGGAATGGGGGAGAGAGGTCCCACAGGAGGAAGAGGGATGTTGGAGAGGGATCCCACAGGAGGAAGGGGGATGGGGAAGAGAGATCCCACAGGAGGAAGGGGGATTGGGAAGAGTGTTCCCACAGGAGGAAGGGGGATTGGGAAGAGAGTTCCCCCAGGAGGATGGATGATGGTGGAGAGAGATCCCACAGGAGGAAGGGGGATGAGGAAGAGATCCCACCGGAGGAAGGGGGATGGGGAAGGGAGATCCCGCAGGAGGAAGTGGGATGGGGAAGTGAGATCCTACAGGAGAAAGGGGGATGGAGAAGTGAGATCCCACAGGAGGAAGGGGGATGGCGAAGAGAGATCCCACAGGAGGAAGGGGGATGGGGGAGAGAGTTCCCACAGGAGGATGGGGGATGGGGGAGAGAGATCCCACAGGAGGACGGGTGATGGAGGAGAGAGATCCCACAGCAGGAAGGGGGATGTGGACGAGTGATCCCAGAAGATGAAGGGGGATGTGGATGAGAGATCCCACAGGAGGAAGGGGGATGGGGGAGAGAGATCACACAGAAGGAAGGGGGATGGGGGAGAGAGATCCCAGAAGAGGAAGGGGGATGGAGGAGAGAGATCCCACAGGAGGATGGGGGATGGAGGAGAGAGGTCCCACAGGAGGAAGAGGGATGTTGGAGAGGGATCCCACAGGAGGAAGGGGGATGGGGAAGAGAGAACCCACAGGAGGACGGGGGATGGGGATGATTGATCCCACAGGAGCATGGGATGGAGAATAGAGGTCCCACAGGAGGAAGCGGGATGGGGGAGAGAGATCCCACAGGAGGAAGGGGGATTGGGAAGAGTGTTCCCACAGGAGGAAGGGGGATTGGGAAGAGAGAACCCACAGGAGGACGGGGGATGGGGATGATTGATCCCACAGGAGCATGGGATGGAGAATAGAGGTCCCACAGGAGGAAGGGGGATGGGAGAGAGAGATCCCACAAGAGGAAGGGGGATGGGAGAGAGAGATCCCACAGGAAGAAGGGGGATGGGGAGTGGGATCCCACAGGAGGAAGGCGGATGGGGAAAAGAGATCCCACAAGAGGAAGGTGGATGGGGAAGAGAAATCCCACAGAAGGAAGGGGGATGGCGGAGAGAGATCCCAGAATAGGAAGTGGGATGTGGACCAGAGATCCCACAAGAGGAAGGGGGATGGGGGAGAGAGATCCCACAAGAGGAAGGAGGATGGGGGAAAGAGATCCCACAAGAGGAAGGGGGATGGGGGAGAGAGATCCCACAGGAAGAAGGGGGATGGGGAGTGGGATCCCACAGGAGGAAGGCGGATGGGGAAAAGAGATCCCACAAGAGGAAGGTGGATGGGGAAGAGAAATCCCACAGAAGGAAGGGGGATGGGGGAGAGAGATCCCAGAAGAGGAAGGGGGATGTGGACCAGAGATCCCACAAGAGGAAGGGGGATGGGGGAGAGAGATCCCACAAGAGGAAGGAGGATGGGGGAAAGAGATCCCACAAGAGGAAGGGAGATGGGGAGAGAGATCGCACAGGAGGAAGGGGATGGGGAAGAAAGATCACACAGGAAGAAGGGATGGGGAATAGAGGTCCCACAGGAGGAAGTTGACGGGGAAGGGAGATCCCACAGGAGAAAGGGATGGGGAAGAGAGTTCCCTGAGAAGGAAGGAGGATGGGGGAGAGAGATCCCACAGGAGGAAGGGGGATGTGGAAGAGAGATCCCAAAAGAGGGAGGTGGATTGGGAAGAGAGATCCCACAGAAGGAAAGGGGATGGGGGAGAGAGATCGCACAAAAGGAAGGGGGATGTGGAAGAGAGATCCCAGAAGAGGAAGGGGGATGGGGGAGAGAGATCCCACAGGAGGATGGGGGATGGGGAAGGGAGGTCCCACAGGAGGAAGGGGGTTGGGGTGAGAGATCCCACAGTAGGATGGGGGATGGAGGAGAGAGAACCCACAGGAGGATGGGGGATGGGGAAGGGAGGTCCCACAGGAGGAAGGGGGTTGGGGTGAGAGATCCCACAGTAGGATGGGGGATGGAGGAGAGAGAACCCACAGGAGGAAGGGGAATGGGGGAGAGAGGTCCCACAGGAGGAAGAGGGATGTTGGAGAGGGATCCCACAGGAGGAAGGGGGATGGGGAAGAGAGATCCCACAGGAGGAAGGGGGATTGGGAAGAGTGTTCCCACAGGAGGAAGGGGGATTGGGAAGAGAGTTCCCCCAGGAGGATGGATGATGGTGGAGAGAGATCCCACTGGAGGAAGGGGGATGGGGAAGAGATCCCACCGGAGGAAGGGGGATGGGGAAGGGAGATCCCGCAGGAGGAAGTGGGATGGGAAAGAGTGATCCCACAGGAGGAAGTGGGGTGGTGGAGAGGCATCCCCCAGGATGAAGGGGGATGGGGGAGAAAGGTCCTTCAGGAGGAAGGGGATGGGGGAGAGAGCTCCCACAGGAGGAAGGGGGATGGGGGAGAGAGATACCAAAGGAGGAACGGGGATGGGGAAGAGAGATACCACAGGAGGAAGGGGGATGGGGAATTGAGATCCTACAGGAGGAAGGGGGATTAGCGAGAGAAATCCCACAGGAGGAAGGGGGGTGGAGAAGAGAGATCCCACAGGAGGAAGGGGGATGGGGGAGAGAGCTCCCACAGGAGGAAGGGGGATGGGGAAGAGAGCTCCCACAGGAAGAAGGGGGATGGGGGAGAGAGATCCCACAGGAGGAAGGGGGATGGGGGAGAGAGTTCCCACAGGAGGATGGGGGATGGGGGAGAGAGATCCCACAGGAGGACGGGTGATGGAGGAGAGAGATCCCACAGCAGGAAGGGGGATGTGGACGAGTGATCCCAGAAGAGGAAGGGGGATGTGGATGAGAGATCCCACAGGAGGAAGGGGGATGGGGGAGAGAGATCACACAGGAGGAAGGGGGATGGAGAAGAGCGATCCCAGAAGCGGAAGGGGGATGGGGGAGAGAGATCCCACAGGAAGAAGGGGGATGGGGAGTGGGATCCCACAGGAGGAAGGCGGATGGGGGAAAGAGATCCCACAAGAGGAAGGTGGATGGGGAAGAGAAATCCCACAGAAGGAAGGGGGATGGGGGAGAGAGATCCCAGAAGAGGAAGGGGGATGGAGGAGAGAGATCCCACAGGAGGATGGGGGATGGAGGAGAGAGAACCCACAGGAGGAAGGGGAATGGGGGAGAGAGGTCCCACAGGAGGAAGAAGGATGTTGGAGAGGGATCCCACAGGAGGAAGGGGGATGGGGAAGAGAGAACCCACAGGAGGAAGGGGGATGGGGATGATTGATCCCACAGGAGCATGGGATGGAGAATAGAGGTCCCACAGGAGGAAGGGGGATGGTGGAGAGAGATCCCACAGGAGGAAGGGGAATGGGGGAGAGAGATCCCACAGGAGGAAGGGGGATTGGGAAGAGTGTTCCCACAGGAGGAAGGGGGATTGGGAAGAGTGTTCCCCCAGGAGGATGGGTGATGATGGAGAGAGATCCCACAGGAGGAATGGGGATGGGGAAGAGATCCCACCGGAGGAAGGGGGATGGGGAAGGGAGATCCCGCAGGAGGAAGTGGGATGGGAAAGAGTGATCCCACAGGAGGAAGTGGGGTGGTGGAGAGAGATCCCCCAGGATGAAGGGGGATGGGGGAGAAAGGTCCTTCAGGAGGAAGCGGGATGGGGGAGAGAGCTCCCACAGGAGGAAGGGGGATGGGGGAGAGAGATACCACAGGAGGAACGGGGATGGGGAAGAGAGATACCACAGGAGGAAGGGGGATGGGGAAGTGAGATCCTACAGGAGGAAGGGGGATTAGCGAGAGAAATCCCACAGGAGGAAGGGGGATGCAGAAGAGAGATCCCACAGGAGGAAGGGGGATGGGGGAGAGATCCCACAGGAGGAAGGGGGATAGGGGAGAGAGTTCCCACAGGAGGTTGGGGGATGGGGGAGAGAGATCCCACAGGAGAAAGGGGGTTGGGGGAGAGAGCTCCCACAGGAGGAAGGGGGATGGGGAAGAGAGCTCCCACAGGAGGATGGGGGATGGAGGAGAGAGAACCCACAGGAGGAAGGGGAATGGGGGAGAGAGGTCCCACAGGAGGAAGAGGGATGTTGGAGATGGATCCAACAGGAGGAAGGGGGATGGGGAAGAGAGATCCCACAGGAGGAAGGGGGATTGGGAAGTGTGTTCCCACACGAGGAAGGGGGATTGGGAAGAGAGTTCCCCCAGGAGGATGGGTGATGGTGGAGAGAGATCCCACAGGAGGAAGAGGGATGGGGAAGAGATCCCACCGGAGGAAGGGGGATGGGGGAGAGAGTTCCCACAGGAGGATGGGGGATGGGGGAGAGAGATCCCACAGGAGGACGGGTGATGGAGGAGAGAGATCCCACAGCAGGAAGGGGGATGTGGACGAGTGATCCCAGAGGAGGAAGGGGGATGTGGATGAGAGATCCCACAGGAGGAAGGGGGATGGGGGAGAGAGATCACAGAGAAGGAAGGGGGATGGGGGAGAGAGATCCCAGAAGAGGAAGGGGGATGGAGGAGAGAGATCCCACAGGAGGATGGGGGATGAAGGAGAGAGAACCCACAGGAGGAAGGGGAATGGGGGAGAGAGGTCCCACAGGAGGAAGAGGGATGTTGGAGAGGGATCCCACAGGAGGAAGGGGGATGGGGAAGAGAGAACCCACAGGAGGACGGGGGATGGGGAAGATTGATCCCACAGGAGCATGGGATGGAGAATAGAGGTCCCACAGGAGGAAGGGGGATGGGGGAGAGAGTTCCCACAGGAGGATGGGGGATGGGGGAGAGAGATTCCACAGGAGGACGGGTGATGGAGGAGAGAGATCCCACAGCAGGAAGGGGGATGTGGACGAGTGATCCCAGAAGAGGAAGGGGGATGTGGATGAGAGATCCCACAGGAGGAAGGGGGATGGGGGAGAGAGATCACACAGGAGGAAGGGGGATGGAGAAGAGCGATCCCAGAAGCGGAAGGGGGATGGGGGAGAGAGATCCCACAGGAAGAAGGGGGATGGGGAGTGGGATCCCACAGGAGGAAGGCGGATGGGGGAAAGAGATCCCAGAAGAGGAAGGGGGATGGAGGAGAGAGATCCCACAGGAGGATGGGGGATGGAGGAGAGAGAACCCACAGGAGGAAGGGGAATGGGGGAGAGAGGTCCCACAGGAGGAAGAGGGATGTTGGAGAGGGATCCCACAGGAGGAAGGGGGATGGGGAAGAGAGAACCCACAGGAGGACGGGGGATGGGGATGATTGATCCCACAGGAGCATGGGATGGAGAATAGAGGTCCCACAGGAGGAAGGGGGATGGGGGAGAGAGATCCCACAGGAGAAAGGGGGATTGGGAAGAGTGTTCCCACAGGAGGAAGGGGGATTGGGAAGAGAGTTCCCCCAGGAGGATGGGGGATGGAGGAGAGAGAACCTACAGGAGGAAGGGCGATGGGGATGAGAGGTCCCACAGGAGGAAGGGGGACGGAGGAGAGAGATCCCACAGGAGGAAGGGGGATGGGGAAGAGATCCCACCGGAGGAAGGGGGATGGGGAAGGGAGATCCCGCAGGAGGAATTGGGATGGGAAAGAGTGATCCCACAGGAGGAAGTGGGATGGTGGAGAGAGATCCCCAAGGATGAAGGGGGATGGGGGAGAGAGGTCCTTCAGGAGGAAGGGGGATGGGGGAGAGAGCTCCCACAAGAGGAAGGGGGATGGGGGAGAGAGATATCACAGGAGGAACGGGGATGGGGAAGAGAGATACCATAGGAGGATGGGGGATGGAGAAGAGAGATCCCACAGGAGGAAGGGGGATGGGGGAGAGATCCCACAGGAGGAAGGGGGATTGGGAAGAGTGTTCCCACAGGAGGAAGGGGGATTGGGAAGAGAGAACCCCAGGAGGATGGGTGATGGTGGAGAGAGATCCCGCAGGAGGAAGGGGGATGGGGAAGAGATCCCACCAGAGGAAGGGGGATGGGGAAGGGAGATCCCGCAGGAGGAAGTGGGATTAGCGAGAGAAATCCCACAGGAGGAAGGGGGATGGAGAAGTGAGATCCCACAGGAGGAAGGGGGATGGGGGAGAGATCCCACAGGAGGAAGGGGGATAGGGGAGAGAGTTCCCACAGGAGGTTGGGGGATGGGGGAGAGAGAACCCACAGGAGGAAGGGGAATGGGGGAGAGAGGTCCCACAGGAGGAAGGGGGATGGGGGAGAGAGATCCCACAGGAGGAAGGGGGATGGGGGAGAGAGATCCCAGAAGAGGTAGGGGGATGGAGGAGAGAGATCCCCCAGGATGAAGGGGGATGGGGGAGAAAGGTCCTTCAGGAGGAAGCGGGATGGGGGAGAGAGCTCCCACAGGAGGAAGGGGGATGGGGGAGAGAGATACCACAGGAGGAACGGGGATGGGGAAGAGAGATACCACAGGAGGAAGGGGGATGGGGAAGTGAGATCCTACAGGAGGAAGGGGGATTAGCGAGAGAAATCCCACAGGAGGAAGGGGGATGCAGAAGAGAGATCCCACAGGAGGAAGGGGGATGGGGATGATTGATCCCACAGGAGCATGGGATGGAGAATAGAGGTCCCACAGGAGGAAGGGGGATGGGGGAGAGAGATCCCACAGGAGGAAGGGGGATTGGGAAGAGTGTTCCCCCAGGAGGATGGGTGATGATGGAGAGAGATCCCACAGGAGGAATGGGGATGGGGAAGAGATCCCACCGGAGGAAGGGGGATGGGGAAGGGAGATCCCGCAGGAGGAAGTGGGATGGGAAAGAGTGATCCCACAGGAGGAAGTGGGGTGGTGGAGAGAGATCCCCCAGGATGAAAGGGGATGGGGGAGAAAGGTCCTTCAGGAGGAAGCGGGATGGGGGAGAGAGCTCCCACAGGAGGAAGGGGGATGGGGGAGAGAGATACCACAGGAGGAACGGGGATGGGGAAGAGAGATACCACAGGAGGAAGGGGGATGGGGAAGTGAGATCCTACAGGAGGAAGGGGGATTAGCGAGAGAAATCCCACAGGAGGAAGGGGGATGCAGAAGAGAGATCCCACAGGAGGAAGGGGGATGGGGGAGAGATCCCACAGGAGGAAGGGGGATAGGGGAGAGAGTTCCCACAGGAGGTTGGGGGATGGGGGAGAGAGATCCCACAGGAGAAAGGGGGTTGGGGGAGAGAGCTCCCACAGGAGGAAGGGGGATGGGGAAGAGAGCTCCCACAGGAGGATGGGGGATGGAGGAGAGAGAACCCACAGGAGGAAGGGGAATGGGGGAGAGAGGTCCCACAGGAGGAAGAGGGATGTTGGAGATGGATCCAACAGGAGGAAGGGGGATGGGGAAGAGAGATCCCACAGGAGGAAGGGGGATTGGGAAGTGTGTTCCCACACGAGGAAGGGGGATTGGGAAGAGAGTTCCCCCAGGAGGATGGGTGATGGTGGAGAGAGATCCCACAGGAGGAAGAGGGATGGGGAAGAGATCCCACCGGAGGAAGGGGGATGGGGGAGAGAGTTCCCACAGGAGGATGGGGGATGGGGGAGAGAGATCCCACAGGAGGACGGGTGATGGAGGAGAGAGATCCCACAGCAGGAAGGGGGATGTGGACGAGTGATCCCAGAGGAGGAAGGGGGATGTGGATGAGAGATCCCACAGGAGGAAGGGGGATGGGGGAGAGAGATCACAGAGAAGGAAGGGGGATGGGGGAGAGAGATCCCAGAAGAGGAAGGGGGATGGAGGAGAGAGATCCCACAGGAGGATGGGGGATGAAGGAGAGAGAACCCACAGGAGGAAGGGGAATGGGGGAGAGAGGTCCCACAGGAGGAAGAGGGATGTTGGAGAGGGATCCCACAGGAGGAAGGGGGATGGGGAAGAGAGAACCCACAGGAGGACGGGGGATGGGGAAGATTGATCCCACAGGAGCATGGGATGGAGAATAGAGGTCCCACAGGAGGAAGGGGGATGGGGGAGAGAGTTCCCACAGGAGGATGGGGGATGGGGGAGAGAGATTCCACAGGAGGACGGGTGATGGAGGAGAGAGATCCCACAGCAGGAAGGGGGATGTGGACGAGTGATCCCAGAAGAGGAAGGGGGATGTGGATGAGAGATCCCACAGGAGGAAGGGGGATGGGGGAGAGAGATCACACAGGAGGAAGGGGGATGGAGAAGAGCGATCCCAGAAGCGGAAGGGGGATGGGGGAGAGAGATCCCACAGGAAGAAGGGGGATGGGGAGTGGGATCCCACAGGAGGAAGGCGGATGGGGGAAAGAGATCCCAGAAGAGGAAGGGGGATGGAGGAGAGAGATCCCACAGGAGGATGGGGGATGGAGGAGAGAGAACCCACAGGAGGAAGGGGAATGGGGGAGAGAGGTCCCACAGGAGGAAGAGGGATGTTGGAGAGGGATCCCACAGGAGGAAGGGGGATGGGGAAGAGAGAACCCACAGGAGGACGGGGGATGGGGATGATTGATCCCACAGGAGCATGGGATGGAGAATAGAGGTCCCACAGGAGGAAGGGGGATGGGGGAGAGAGATCCCACAGGAGAAAGGGGGATTGGGAAGAGTGTTCCCACAGGAGGAAGGGGGATTGGGAAGAGAGTTCCCCCAGGAGGATGGGGGATGGAGGAGAGAGAACCTACAGGAGGAAGGGCGATGGGGATGAGAGGTCCCACAGGAGGAAGGGGGACGGAGGAGAGAGATCCCACAGGAGGAAGGGGGATGGGGAAGAGATCCCACCGGAGGAAGGGGGATGGGGAAGGGAGATCCCGCAGGAGGAATTGGGATGGGAAAGAGTGATCCCACAGGAGGAAGTGGGATGGTGGAGAGAGATCCCCAAGGATGAAGGGGGATGGGGGAGAGAGGTCCTTCAGGAGGAAGGGGGATGGGGGAGAGAGCTCCCACAAGAGGAAGGGGGATGGGGGAGAGAGATATCACAGGAGGAACGGGGATGGGGAAGAGAGATACCATAGGAGGATGGGGGATGGAGAAGAGAGATCCCACAGGAGGAAGGGGGATGGGGGAGAGATCCCACAGGAGGAAGGGGGATTGGGAAGAGTGTTCCCACAGGAGGAAGGGGGATTGGGAAGAGAGAACCCCAGGAGGATGGGTGATGGTGGAGAGAGATCCCGCAGGAGGAAGGGGGATGGGGAAGAGATCCCACCAGAGGAAGGGGGATGGGGAAGGGAGATCCCGCAGGAGGAAGTGGGATTAGCGAGAGAAATCCCACAGGAGGAAGGGGGATGGAGAAGTGAGATCCCACAGGAGGAAGGGGGATGGGGGAGAGATCCCACAGGAGGAAGGGGGATAGGGGAGAGAGTTCCCACAGGAGGTTGGGGGATGGGGGAGAGTGAACCCACAGGAGGAAGGGGAATGGGGGAGAGAGGTCCCACAGGAGGAAGGGGGATGGGGGAGAGAGATCCCACAGGAGGAAGGGGGATGGGGGAGAGAGATCCCAGAAGAGGTAGGGGGATGGAGGAGAGAGATCCACAGGAGGATGGGGGATGGAGGAGAGAGAACCCACAGGAGGAAGGGGAATGGGGGAGAGAGGTCCCACAGGAGGAAGAGGGATGTTGGAGAGGGATCCCACAGGAGGAAGGGGGATGGGGAAGAGAGAACCCACAGGAGGACGGGGGATGGGGATGATTGATCCCACAGGAGCATGGGATGGAGAATAGAGGTCCCACAGGAGGAAGGGGATGGGGGAGAGAGATCCCACAGGAGGAAGGGGGATTGGGAAGAGTGTTCCCACAGGAGGAAGGGGGATTGGGAAGAGAGTTCCCCCAGGAGGATGGGGGATGGAGGAGAGAGAACCTACAGGAGGAAGGGCGATGGGGATGAGAGGTCCCACAGGAGGAAGGGGGATGGGGATGAGAGGTCCCACAGTAGGAAGGGGGATGGAGGAGAGAGTACCCACAGAAGGAAGGGGGATGGGTATGAGAGGTCCCACAGGAGGAAGGGGGACGGAGGAGAGAGTACCCACAGAAGGAAGGGGGATGTGGATGAGAGATCCGACAGGAGGATGGGATGGAGTATCGAGGTCCCACAGGAGGAAGGGGAATGTGGGAGAGAGATCCCACAGGAGTAAGGGGGATTGGGAAGAGTGTTCCCACAGGAGGAAGGGGGATTGGGAAGAGAGTTCCCACAGGAGGATGGGTGATGGTGGAGAGAGATCCCACAGGAGGAAGGGGGATGGGGAAGAGATCCCACCGGAGGAAGGGGGATGGGGAAGGGAGATCCCGCAGGAGGAATTGGGATGGGAAAGAGTGATCCCACAGGAGGAAGTGGGATGGTGGAGAGAGATCCCCAAGGATGAAGGGGGATGGGGGAGAGAGGTCCTTCAGGAGGAAGGGGGATGGGGGAGAGAGCTCCCACAAGAGGAAGGGGGATGGGGGAGAGAGATATCACAGGAGGAACGGGGATGGGGAAGAGAGATACCATAGGAGGATGGGGGATGGAGAAGAGAGATCCCACAGGAGGAAGGGGGATGGGGGAGAGATCCCACAGGAGGAAGGGGGATTGGGAAGAGTGTTCCCACAGGAGGAAGGGGGATTGGGAAGAGAGTTCCCCCAGGAGGATGGGTGATGGTGGAGAGAGATCCCGCAGGAGGAAGGGGGATGGGGAAGAGATCCCACCAGAGGAAGGGGGATGGGGAAGGGAGATCCCGCAGGAGGAAGTGGGATTAGCGAGAGAAATCCCACAGGAGGAAGGGGGATGGAGAAGAGAGATCCCACAGGAGGAAGGGGGATGGGGGAGAGATCCCACAGGAGGTAGGGGGATAGGGGAGAGAGTTCCCACAGGAGGTTGGGGGATGGGGGAGAGAGATCCCACAGGAGAAAGGGGGATGGAGAAGAGAGATCCCACAGGAGGAAGGGGGATGTGGGAGAGAGATCCCAGAAGAGGTAGGGGGATGGAGGAGAGAGATCCCACAGGAGGATGGGGGATGGAGGAGAGAGAACCCACAGGAGGAAGGGGAATGGGGGAGAGAGCTCCCACAGGAGGAAGAGGGATGTTGGAGAGGGATCCCACAGGAGTAAGGGGGATGGGGAAGAGAGAACCCACAGGAGGAAGGGGGATGGGGATGATTGATCCCACAGGAGCATGGGATGGAGAATAGAGGTCCCACAGGAGGAAGGGGGATGGGGGAGAGAGATCCCACAGGAGGAAGGTGGATGGAGAATAGAGGTCCCACAGGAGGAAGGGGGATGGGGGAGAGAGATCCCACAGGAGGAAGGGGAATGGGGGAGAGAGATCCCACAGGAGGAAGGGGGATTGGGAAGAGTGTTCCCACGGGAGGAAGGGGGATTGGGAAGAGAGTTCTCCCAGGAGGATGGGTGATGGTGGAGAGAGATCCCGCAGGAGGAAGGGCGATGCGGAAGAGATCCACCGGAGGAAGGGGGATGGGGAAGGGAGATCCCGCAGGAGGAAGTGGGATTAGCGAGAGAAATCCCACAGGAGGAAGGGGGATGGAGAAGAGAGATCCCACAGGAGGATGGGGGATGGGGAAGGGAGGTCCCACAGGAGGATGGGGGAGAGAGTTCCCACGAGGAAGGGGGATGTGGACGAGAGATCCCACAAGAGGAAGGGGAATGGGGTAGCGAGACCCCACAGGAGGAAGGGGGATGGAGGAGAGAGTACCCACAGAAGGAAGGGGGATGGGGATGAGAGATCCCACAGGAGGATGGGATGGAGTATAGAGGTCCCACATGAGGAAGGGGGATGGGGTGAGAGATCCCACAGGAGGATGGGGGATGGAGGAGAGAGACCCCACACGAGGAAGGGGAATGGGGGAGAGAGGTCCCACAGGAGGAAGAGGGATGTTGGAGAGGGATCCCGCAGGAGGAAGGGGGATGGGGAAGAGAGAACCCACAGGAGGAAGCGGGATGGGGATGATTGATCCCACAGGAGCATGGGATGGAGAATAGAGGTCCCACAGGAGGAAGGGGGATGGGGGAGAGAGATCCCACAGGAGGAAGGGGAATGGGGGCGAGAGATCCCACAGGACGAAGGGGGATTGGGAAGAGAGTTCCCCCAGGAGGAAGGGGGATGGGGAAGAGATCCCACCGGAGGAAGGGGGATGGGGAAAGGAGATCCCGCAGGAGGAAGTGGGATGTGGACGAGTGATCCCAGAAGAGGAAGGGGGATGTGGATGAGAGATCCCACAGGAGGAAGGGGGATGGGGGAGAGAGATCACACAGAAGGAAGGGGGATGGGGGAGAGAGATCCCAGAAGAGGAAGGGGGATGGAGGAGAGAGATCCCACAGGAGGATGGGGGATGGAGGATGAGAACCCACAGGAGGAAGGGGAATGGGGGAGAGAGGTCCCACAGGAGGAAGAGGGATGTTGGAGAGGGATCCCACAGGAGGAAGGGGGATGGGGAAGAGAGAACCCACAGGAGGACGGGGGATGGGGATGATTGATCCCACAGGAGCATGGGATGGAGAATAGAGGTCCCACAGGAGGAAGGGGGATGGGGGAGAGAGATCCCACAGGAGGAAGGGGGATTGGGAAGAGTGTTCCCACAGGAGGAAGGGGGATTGGGAAGAGAGAACCCACAGGAGGACGGGGGATGGGGATGATTGATCCCACAGGAGCATGGGATGGAGAATAGAGGTCCCACAGGAGGAAGGGGGATGGGAGAGAGAGATCCCACAAGAGGAAGGGGGATGGGAGAGAGAGATCCCACAGGAAGAAGGGGGATGGGGAGTGGGATCCCACAGGAGGAAGGCGGATGGGGAAAAGAGATCCCACAAGAGGAAGGTGGATGGGGAAGAGAAATCCCACAGAAGGAAGGGGGATGGGGGAGAGAGATCCCAGAAGAGGAAGTGGGATGTGGACCAGAGATCCCACAAGAGGAAGGGGGATGGGGGAGAGAGATCCCACAAGAGGAAGGAGGATGGGGGAAAGAGATCCCACAAGAGGAAGGGGGATGGGGGAGAGAGATCCCACAGGAAGAAGGGGGATGGGGAGTGGGATCCCACAGGAGGAAGGCGGATGGGGAAAAGAGATCCCACAAGAGGAAGGTGGATGGGGAAGAGAAATCCCACAGAAGGAAGGGGGATGGGGGAGAGAGATCCCAGAAGAGGAAGGGGGATGTGGACCAGAGATCCCACAAGAGGAAGGGGGATGGGGGAGAGAGATCCCACAAGAGGAAGGAGGATGGGGGAAAGAGATCCCACAAGAGGAAGGGAGATGGGGAGAGAGATCGCACAGGAGGAAGGGGATGGGGAAGAAAGATCACACAGGAAGAAGGGATGGGGAATAGAGGTCCCACAGGAGGAAGTTGACGGGGAAGGGAGATCCCACAGGAGAAAGGGATGGGGAAGAGAGTTCCCTGAGAAGGAAGGAGGATGGGGGAGAGAGATCCCACAGGAGGAAGGGGGATGTGGAAGAGAGATCCCAAAAGAGGGAGATGGATTGGGAAGAGAGATCCCACAGAAGGAAAGGGGATGGGGGAGAGAGATCGCACAAGAGGAAGGGGGATGTGGAAGAGAGATCCCAGAAGAGGAAGGGGGATGGGGGAGAGAGATCCCACAGGAGGATGGGGGATGGGGAAGGGAGGTCCCACAGGAGGAAGGGGGTTGGGGTGAGAGATCCCACAGGAGGATGGGGGATGGAGGAGAGAGAACCCACAGGAGGAAGGGGAATGGGGGAGAGAGGTCCCACAGGAGGAAGAGGGATGTTGGAGAGGGATCCCACAGGAGGAAGGGGGATGGGGAAGAGAGATCCCACAGGAGGAAGGGGGATTGGGAAGAGTGTTCCCACAGGAGGAAGGGGGATTGGGAAGAGAGTTCCCCCAGGAGGATGGATGATGGTGGAGAGAGATCCCACTGGAGGAAGGGGGATGAGGAAGAGATCCCACCGGAGGAAGGGGGATGGGGAAGGGAGATCCCGCAGGAGGAAGTGGGATGGGAAAGAGTGATCCCACAGGAGGAAGTGGGGTGGTGGAGAGGCATCCCCCAGGATGAAGGGGGATGGGGGAGAAAGGTCCTTCAGGAGGAAGGGGATGGGGGAGAGAGCTCCCACAGGAGGAAGGGGGATGGGGGAGAGAGATACCAAAGGAGGAACGGGGATGGGGAAGAGAGATACCACAGGAGGAAGGGGGATGGGGAAGTGAGATCCTACAGGAGGAAGGGGGATTAGCGAGAGAAATCCCACAGGAGGAAGGGGGATGGAGAAGAGAGATCCCACAGGAGGAAGGGGGATGGGGGAGAGAGCTCCCACAGGAGGAAGGGGGATGGGGAAGAGAGCTCCCACAGGAAGAAGGGGGATGGGGGAGAGAGATCCCACAGGAGGAAGGGGGATGGGGGAGAGAGTTCCCACAGGAGGATGGGGGATGGGGGAGAGAGATCCCACAGGAGGACGGGTGATGGAGGAGAGAGATCCCACAGCAGGAAGGGGGATGTGGACGAGTGATCCCAGAAGAGGAAGGGGGATGTGGATGAGAGATCCCACAGGAGGAAGGGGGATGGGGGAGAGAGGTCACACAGGAGGAAGGGGGATGGAGAAGAGCGATCCCAGAAGCGGAAGGGGGATGGGGGAGAGAGATCCCACAGGAAGAAGGGGGATGGGGAGTGGGATCCCACAGGAGGAAGGCGGATGGGGGAAAGAGATCCCACAAGAGGAAGGTGGATGGGGAAGAGAAATCCCTCAGAAGGAAGGGGGATGGGGGAGAGAGATCCCAGAAGAGGAAGGGGGATGGAGGAGAGAGATCCCACAGGAGGATGGGGGATGGAGGAGAGAGAACCCACAGGAGGAAGGGGAATGGGGGAGAGAGGTCCCACAGGAGGAAGAAGGATGTTGGAGAGGGATCCCACAGGAGGAAGGGGGATGGGGAAGAGAGAACCCACAGGAGGAAGGGGGATGGGGATGATTGATCCCACAGGAGCATGGGATGGAGAATAGACGTCCCACAGGCGGAAGGGGGATGGTGGAGAGAGATCCCACAGGAGGAAGGGGAATGGGGGAGAGAGATCCCACAGGAGGAAGGGGGATTGGGAAGAGTGTTCCCACAGGAGGAAGGGGGATTGGGAAGTGTGTTCCCCCAGGAGGATGGGTGATGATGGAGAGAGATCCCACAGGAGGAATGGGGATGGGGAAGAGATCCCACCGGAGGAAGGGGGATGGGGAAGGGAGATCCCGCAGGAGGAAGTGGGATGGGAAAGAGTGATCCCACAGGAGGAAGTGGGGTGGTGGAGAGAGATACCCCAGGATGAAGGGGGATGGGGGAGAAAGGTCCTTCAGGAGGAAGCGGGATGGGGGAGAGAGCTCCCACAGGAGGAAGGGGGATGGGGGAGAGAGATACCACAGGAGGAACGGGGATGGGGAAGAGAGATACCACAGGAGGAAGGGGGATGGGGAAGTGAGATCCTACAGGAGGAAGGGGGATTAGCGAGAGAAATCCCACAGGAGGAAGGGGGATGCAGAAGAGAGATCCCACAGGAGGAAGGGGGATGGGGGAGAGATCCCACAGGAGGAAGGGGGATAGGGGAGAGAGTTCCCACAGGAGGTTGGGGGTTGGGGGAGAGAGATCCCACAGGAGAAAGGGGGTTGGGGGAGAGAGCTCCCACAGGAGGAAGGGGGATGGGGAAGAGAGCTCCCACAGGAGGATGGGGGATGGAGGAGAGAGAACCCACAGGAGGAAGGGGAATGGGGGAGAGAGGTCCCACAGGAGGAAGAGGGATGTTGGAGAGGGATCCCACAGGAGGAAGGGGGATGGGGAAGAGAGATCCCACAGGAGGAAGGGGGATTGGGAAGTGTGTTCCCACACGAGGAAGGGGGATTGGGAAGAGAGTTCCCCCAGGAGGATGGGTGATGGTGGAGAGAGATCCCACAGGAGGAAGGGGGATGGGGAAGAGATCCCACCGGAGGAAGGGGGATGGGGGAGAGTGTTCCCACAGGAGGATGGGGGATGGGGGAGAGAGATCCCACAGGAGGACGGGTGATGGAGGAGAGAGATCCCACAGCAGGAAGGGGGATGTGGACGAGTGATCCCAGAAGAGGAAGGGGGATGTGGATGAGAGATCCCACAGGAGGAAGGGGGATGGGGGAGAGAGATCACACAGAAGGAAGGGGGATGGGGGAGAGAGATCCCAGAAGAGGAAGGGGGATGGAGGAGAGAGATCCCACAGGAGGATGGGGGATGAAGGAGAGAGAACCCACAGGAGGAAGGGGAATGGCGGAGAGAGGTCCCACAGGAGGAAGAGGGATGTTGGTGAGGGATCCCACAGGAGGAAGGGGGATGGGGAAGAGAGAACCCACAGGAGGACGGGGGATGGGGAAGATTGATCCCACAGGAGCATGGGATGGAGAATAGAGGTCCCACAGGAGGAAGGGGGATGGGGGAGAGAGTTCCCACAGGAGGATGGGGGATGGGGGAGAGAGATCCCACAGGAGGACGGGTGATGGAGGAGAGAGATCCCACAGCAGGAAGGGGGATGTGGACGAGTGATCCCAGAAGAGGAAGGGGGATGTGGATGAGAGATCCCACAGGAGGAAGGGGGATGGGGGAGAGAGATCACACAGGAGGAAGGGGGATGGAGAAGAGCGATCCCAGAAGCGGAAGGGGGATGGGGGAGAGAGATCCCACAGGAAGAAGGGGGATGGGGAGTGGGATCCCACAGGAGGAAGGCGGATGGGGGAAAGAGATCCCAGAAGAGGAAGGGGGATGGAGGAGAGAGATCCCACAGGAGGATGGGGGATGGAGGAGAGAGAACCCACAGGAGGAAGGGGAATTGGGGAGAGAGGTCCCACAGGAGGAAGAGGGATGTTGGAGAGGGATCCCACAGGAGGAAGGGGGATGGGGAAGAGAGAACCCACAGGAGGACGGGGGATGGGGATGATTGATCCCACAGGAGCATGGGATGGAGAATAGAGGTCCCACAGGAGGAAGGGGGATGGGGGAGAGAGATCCCACAGGAGAAAGGGGGATTGGGAAGAGTGTTCCCACAGGAGGAAGGGGGATTGGGAAGAGAGTTCCCCCAGGAGGATGGGGGATGGAGGAGAGAGAACCTACAGGAGGAAGGGCGATGGGGATGAGAGGTCCCACAGGAGGAAGGGGGATGGGGATGAGAGGTCCCACAGTAGGAAGGGGGATGGAGGAGAGAGTACCCACAGAAGGAAGGGGGATGGGTATGAGAGGTCCCACAGGAGGAAGGGGGACGGAGGAGAGAGATCCCACAGGAGGAAGGGGGATGGGGAAGAGATCCCACCGGAGGAAGGGGGATGGGGAAGGGAGATCCCGCAGGAGGAATTGGGATGGGAAAGAGTGATCCCACAGGAGGAAGTGGGATGGTGGAGAGAGATCCCCAAGGATGAAGGGGGATGGGGGAGAGAGGTCCTTCAGGAGGAAGGGGGATGGGGGAGAGAGCTCCCACAAGAGGAAGGGGGATGGGGGAGAGAGATATCACAGGAGGAACGGGGATGGGGAAGAGAGATACCATAGGAGGATGGGGGATGGAGAAGAGAGGTCCCACAGGAGGAAGGGGGATGGGGGAGAGATCCCACAGGAGGAAGGGGGATTGGGAAGAGTGTTCCCACAGGAGGAAGGGGGATTGGGAAGAGAGTTCCCCCAGGAGGATGGGTGATGGTGGAGAGAGATCCCGCAGGAGGAAGGGGGATGGGGAAGAGATCCCACCAGAGGAAGGGGGATGGGGAAGGGAGATCCCGCAGGAGGAAGGGGGATTAGCGAGAGAAATCCCACAGGAGGAAGGGGGATGGAGAAGAGAGATCCCACAGGAGGAAGGGGGATGGGGGAGAGATCCCACAGGAGGAAGGGGGATTGGGAAGTGTGTTCCCCCAGGAGGATGGGTGATGATGGAGAGAGATCCCACAGGAGGAATGGGGATGGGGAAGAGATCCCACCGGAGGAAGGGGGATGGGGAAGGGAGATCCCGCAGGAGGAAGTGGGATGGGAAAGAGTGATCCCACAGGAGGAAGTGGGGTGGTGGAGAGAGATACCCCAGGATGAAGGGGGATGGGGGAGAAAGGTCCTTCAGGAGGAAGCGGGATGGGGGAGAGAGCTCCCACAGGAGGAAGGGGGATGGGGGAGAGAGATACCACAGGAGGAACGGGGATGGGGAAGAGAGATACCACAGGAGGAAGGGGGATGGGGAAGTGAGATCCTACAGGAGGAAGGGGGATTAGCGAGAGAAATCCCACAGGAGGAAGGGGGATGCAGAAGAGAGATCCCACAGGAGGAAGGGGGATGGGGGAGAGATCCCACAGGAGGAAGGGGGATAGGGGAGAGAGTTCCCACAGGAGGTTGGGGGTTGGGGGAGAGAGATCCCACAGGAGAAAGGGGGTTGGGGGAGAGAGCTCCCACAGGAGGAAGGGGGATGGGGAAGAGAGCTCCCACAGGAGGATGGGGGATGGAGGAGAGAGAACCCACAGGAGGAAGGGGAATGGGGGAGAGAGGTCCCACAGGAGGAAGAGGGATGTTGGAGAGGGATCCCACAGGAGGAAGGGGGATGGGGAAGAGAGATCCCACAGGAGGAAGGGGGATTGGGAAGTGTGTTCCCACACGAGGAAGGGGGATTGGGAAGAGAGTTCCCCCAGGAGGATGGGTGATGGTGGAGAGAGATCCCACAGGAGGAAGGGGGATGGGGAAGAGATCCCACCGGAGGAAGGGGGATGGGGGAGAGTGTTCCCACAGGAGGATGGGGGATGGGGGAGAGAGATCCCACAGGAGGACGGGTGATGGAGGAGAGAGATCCCACAGCAGGAAGGGGGATGTGGACGAGTGATCCCAGAAGAGGAAGGGGGATGTGGATGAGAGATCCCACAGGAGGAAGGGGGATGGGGGAGAGAGATCACACAGAAGGAAGGGGGATGGGGGAGAGAGATCCCAGAAGAGGAAGGGGGATGGAGGAGAGAGATCCCACAGGAGGATGGGGGATGAAGGAGAGAGAACCCACAGGAGGAAGGGGAATGGCGGAGAGAGGTCCCACAGGAGGAAGAGGGATGTTGGTGAGGGATCCCACAGGAGGAAGGGGGATGGGGAAGAGAGAACCCACAGGAGGACGGGGGATGGGGAAGATTGATCCCACAGGAGCATGGGATGGAGAATAGAGGTCCCACAGGAGGAAGGGGGATGGGGGAGAGAGTTCCCACAGGAGGATGGGGGATGGGGGAGAGAGATCCCACAGGAGGACGGGTGATGGAGGAGAGAGATCCCACAGCAGGAAGGGGGATGTGGACGAGTGATCCCAGAAGAGGAAGGGGGATGTGGATGAGAGATCCCACAGGAGGAAGGGGGATGGGGGAGAGAGATCACACAGGAGGAAGGGGGATGGAGAAGAGCGATCCCAGAAGCGGAAGGGGGATGGGGGAGAGAGATCCCACAGGAAGAAGGGGGATGGGGAGTGGGATCCCACAGGAGGAAGGCGGATGGGGGAAAGAGATCCCAGAAGAGGAAGGGGGATGGAGGAGAGAGATCCCACAGGAGGATGGGGGATGGAGGAGAGAGAACCCACAGGAGGAAGGGGAATTGGGGAGAGAGGTCCCACAGGAGGAAGAGGGATGTTGGAGAGGGATCCCACAGGAGGAAGGGGGATGGGGAAGAGAGAACCCACAGGAGGACGGGGGATGGGGATGATTGATCCCACAGGAGCATGGGATGGAGAATAGAGGTCCCACAGGAGGAAGGGGGATGGGGGAGAGAGATCCCACAGGAGAAAGGGGGATTGGGAAGAGTGTTCCCACAGGAGGAAGGGGGATTGGGAAGAGAGTTCCCCCAGGAGGATGGGGGATGGAGGAGAGAGAACCTACAGGAGGAAGGGCGATGGGGATGAGAGGTCCCACAGGAGGAAGGGGGATGGGGATGAGAGGTCCCACAGTAGGAAGGGGGATGGAGGAGAGAGTACCCACAGAAGGAAGGGGGATGGGTATGAGAGGTCCCACAGGAGGAAGGGGGGCGGAGGAGAGAGATCCCACAGGAGGAAGGGGGATGGGGAAGAGATCCCACCGGAGGAAGGGGGATGGGGAAGGGAGATCCCGCAGGAGGAATTGGGATGGGAAAGAGTGATCCCACAGGAGGAAGTGGGATGGTGGAGAGAGATCCCCAAGGATGAAGGGGGATGGGGGAGAGAGGTCCTTCAGGAGGAAGGGGGATGGGGGAGAGAGCTCCCACAAGAGGAAGGGGGATGGGGGAGAGAGATATCACAGGAGGAACGGGGATGGGGAAGAGAGATACCATAGGAGGATGGGGGATGGAGAAGTGAGGTCCCACAGGAGGAAGGGGGATGGGGGAGAGATCCCACAGGAGGAAGGGGGATTGGGAAGAGTGTTCCCACAGGAGGAAGGGGGATTGGGAAGAGAGTTCCCCCAGGAGGATGGGTGATGGTGGAGAGAGATCCCGCAGGAGGAAGGGGGATGGGGAAGAGATCCCACCAGAGGAAGGGGGATGGGGAAGGGAGATCCCGCAGGAGGAAGGGGGATTAGCGAGAGAAATCCCACAGGAGGAAGGGGGATGGAGAAGAGAGATCCCACAGGAGGAAGGGGGATGGGGGAGAGATCCCACAGGAGGAAGGGGGATAGGGGAGAGAGTTCCCACAGGAGGTTGGGGGATGGGGGAGAGAGAACCCACAGGAGGAAGGGGAATGGGGGAGAGAGGTCCCACAGGAGGAAGGGGGATGGGGGAGAGAGATCCCACAGGAGGAAGGGGGATGGGGGAGAGAGATCCCAGAAGAGGTAGGGGGATGGAGGAGAGAGATCCACAGTAGGATGGGGGATGGAGGAGAGAGAACCCACAGGAGGAAGGGGAATGGGGGAGAGAGGTCCCACAGGAGGAAGAGGGATGTTGGAGAGGGATCCCACAGGAGGAAGGGGGATGGGGAAGAGAGAACCCACAGGAGGACGGGGGATGGGGATGATTGATCCCACAGGAGCATGGGATGGAGAATAGAGGTCCCACAGGAGGAAGGGGGATGGGGGAGAGAGATCCCACAGGAGGAAGGGGGATTGGGAA
This sequence comes from Hemitrygon akajei, assembly GCF_048418815.1. Classification (NCBI taxonomy): domain Eukaryota; kingdom Metazoa; phylum Chordata; class Chondrichthyes; order Myliobatiformes; family Dasyatidae; genus Hemitrygon; species Hemitrygon akajei. The sequence goes on along the minus strand of NW_027331938.1, from coordinate 6,451,300 downwards.
GAGTGTTCCCACAGGAGGAAGGGGGATTGGGAAGAGAGTTCCCCCAGGAGGATGGGGGATGGAGGAGAGAGAACCTACAGGAGGAAGGGCGATGGGGATGAGAGGTCCCACAGGAGGAAGGGGGATGGGGATGAGAGGTCCCACAGTAGGAAGGGGGATGGAGGAGAGAGTACCCACAGAAGGAAGGGGGATGGGTATGAGAGGTCCCACAGGAGGAAGGGGGACGGAGGAGAGAGTACCCACAGAAGGAAGGGGGATGTGGATGAGAGATCCGACAGGAGGATGGGATGGAGTATCGAGGTCCCACAGGAGGAAGGGGAATGTGGGAGAGAGATCCCACAGGAGTAAGGGGGATTGGGAAGAGTGTTCCCACAGGAGGAAGGGGGATTGGGAAGAGAGTTCCCACAGGAGGATGGGTGATGGTGGAGAGAGATCCCACAGGAGGAAGGGGGATGGGGAAGAGATCCCACCGGAGGAAGGGGGATGGGGAAGGGAGATCCCGCAGGAGGAATTGGGATGGGAAAGAGTGATCCCACAGGAGGAAGTGGGATGGTGGAGAGAGATCCCCAAGGATGAAGGGGGATGGGGGAGAGAGGTCCTTCAGGAGGAAGGGGGATGGGGGAGAGAGCTCCCACAAGAGGAAGGGGGATGGGGGAGAGAGATATCACAGGAGGAACGGGGATGGGGAAGAGAGATACCATAGGAGGATGGGGGATGGAGAAGAGAAATCCCACAGGAGGAAGGGGGATGGGGGAGAGATCCCACAGGAGGAAGGGGGATTGGGAAGAGTGTTCCCACAGGAGGAAGGGGGATTGGGAAGAGAGTTCCCCCAGGAGGATGGGTGATGGTGGAGAGAGATCCCGCAGGAGGAAGGGGGATGGGGAAGAGATCCCACCAGAGGAAGGGGGATGGGGAAGGGAGATCCCGCAGGAGGAAGTGGGATTAGCGAGAGAAATCCCACAGGAGGAAGGGGGATGGAGAAGAGAGATCCCACAGGAGGAAGGGGGATGGGGGAGAGATCCCACAGGAGGAAGGGGGATAGGGGAGAGAGTTCCCACAGGAGGTTGGGGGATGGGGGAGAGAGATCCCACAGGAGAAAGGGGGATGGAGAAGAGAGATCCCACAGGAGGAAGGGGGATGGGGGAGAGAGATCCCAGAAGAGGTAGGGGGATGGAGGAGAGAGATCCCACAGGAGGATGGGGGATGGAGGAGAGAGAACCCACAGGAGGAAGGGGAATGGGGGAGAGAGGTCCCACAGGAGGAAGAGGGATGTTGGAGAGGGATCCCACAGGAGTAAGGGGGATGGGGAAGAGAGAACCCACAGGAGGAAGGGGGATGGGGATGATTGATCCCACAGGAGCATGGGATGGAGAATAGAGGTCCCACAGGAGGAAGGGGGATGGGGGAGAGAGATCCCACAGGAGGAAGGTGGATGGAGAATAGAGGTCCCACAGGTGGAAGGGGGATGGGGGAGAGAGATCCCACAGGAGGAAGGGGAATGGGGGAGAGAGATCCCACAGGAGGAAGGGGGATTGGGAAGAGTGTTCCCACGGGAGGAAGGGGGATTGGGAAGAGAGTTCCCCCAGGAGGATGGGTGATGGTGGAGAGAGATCCCGCAGGAGGAAGGGCGATGCGGAAGAGATCCCACCGGAGGAAGGGGGATGGGGAAGGGAGATCCCGCAGGAGGAAGTGGGATTAGCGAGAGAAATCCCACAGGAGGAAGGGGGATGGAGAAGAGAGATCCCACAGGAGGATGGGGGATGGGGAAGGGAGGTCCCACAGGAGGATGGGGGAGAGAGTTCCCACGAGGAAGGGGGATGTGGACGAGAGATCCCACAAGAGGAAGGGGAATGGGGTAGCGAGACCCCACAGGAGGAAGGGGGATGGAGGAGAGAGTACCCACAGAAGGAAGGGGGATGGGGATGAGAGATCCCACAGGAGGATGGGATGGAGTATAGAGGTCCCACATGAGGAAGGGGGATGGGGTGAGAGATCCCACAGGAGGATGGGGGATGGAGGAGAGAGACCCCACACGAGGAAGGGGATGGGGGAGAGAGGTCCCACAGGAGGAAGAGGGATGTTGGAGAGGGATCCCGCAGGAGGAAGGGGGATGGGGAAGAGAGAACCCACAGGAGGAAGCGGGATGGGGATGATTGATCCCACAGGAGCATGGGATGGAGAATAGAGGTCCCACAGGAGGAAGGGGGATGGGGGAGAGAGATCCCACAGGAGGAAGGGGAATGGGGGAGAGAGATCCCACAGGACGAAGGGGGATTGGGAATAGTGTTCCCACAGGAGGAAGGGGGATTGGGAAGAGAGTTCCCCCAGGAGGAAGGGGGATGGGGAAGAGATCCCACCGGAGGAAGGGGGATGGGGAAAGGAGATCCCGCAGGAGGAAGTGGGATGGGAAAGAGTGATCCCACAGGAGGAAGTGGAGTGGTGGAGAGAGATCCCCCAGGATGAAGGGGGATGGGGAGAATGGTCCTTCAGGAAGAAGCGGGATGGGGGAGAGAGCGCCCACAGGAGGAAGGGGGATGGGGGAGAGAGATACCACAGGAGGAACGGGGATGGGGAAGAGAGATACCACAGGAGGAAGGGGGATGGGGAAGTGAGATCCTACAGGATGAAGGGGGATTAGCGAGAGAAATCCCACAGGAGGAAGGGGGATGGAGAAGAGAGATCCCACAGGAGGAAGGGGGATATGGGAGAGATCCCACAGGAGGAAGGGGGATAGGGGAGAGAGTTCCCACAGGAGGTTGGGGGATGGGGGAGAGAGATCCCACAGGAGAAAGGGGGTTGGGGGAGAGAGCTCCCACAGGAGGAAGGGGGATGGGGAAGAGAGCTCCCACAGGAGGAAGTGGGATGGAGGAGAGAGAACCCACAGGAGGAAGGGGGATGGGGATGAGAGGTCCCACATGAGGAAGGGGGATGGGGAGAGAAATCCCACAGGAGGAAGGGGGATGGAGGAGAGAGAACCCACAGGAGGAAGGGGGATGGGGATGAGAGGTCCCACAGTAGGAAGGGGGATGGAGGAGAGAGTACCCACAGAAGGAAGGGGGATGGGTATGAGAGGTCCCACAGGAGGAAGGGGGACGGAGGAGAGAGTACCCAGAGAAGGAAGGGGGATGTGGATGAGAGATCCCACAGGAGGATGGGATGGAGTATCGAGGTCCCACAGGAGGAAGTGGAATGTGGGAGAGAGATCCCACAGGAGTAAGGGGGATTGGGAAGAGTGTTCCCACAGGAGGAAGGGGGATTGGGAAGAGAGTTCCCACAGGAGGATGGGTGATGGTGGAGAGAGATCCCACAGGAGTAAGGGGGATTGGGAAGAGTGTTCCCACAGGAGGAAGGGGGATTGGGAAGAGAGTTCCCACAGGAGGAAGGGCGATGGGGGAGAGAGATATCACAGGAGGAACGGGGATGGGGAAGAGAGATACCATAGGAGGAAGGGGGATGGAGAAGAGAGGTCCAACAGGAGGGAGGGGGATGTGGGAGTGATATCCCACAGGAGAAAGGGGAATGGGCGAAGTGATCCCACAAGACGAAGGTGGATGGGGAAGAGATCCCACAAGAGGAAGGGGGATGGAGAAGAGAGATCCCACATGGGAAAGGGAGATGTGGAAGAGAGATCACACAGGAGGAAGGGGGATGGGGGAGAGAGATCACACAGGAGGAAGGGGGATGGAGAAGAGGGATCCCACAAGCGGAAGGGGGATGGGAGAGAGAGATCCCACAGGAAGAAGGGGGATGGGGAGTGGGATCCCACAGGAGGAAGGCGGATGGGGAAAAGAGATCCCACAAGAGGAAGGTGGATGGGGAAGAGAAATCCCACAGAAGGAATTGGGATGGGGGAGAGAGATCCCAGAAGAGGAAGGGGGATGTGGACGAGAGATCCCACAAGAGGAAGGGGGATGGGGGAGAGAGATCCCACAAGAGGAAGGAGGATGGGGGAAAGAGATCCCACAAGAGGAAGGGAGATGGGGAGAGAGATCGCACAGGAGGAAGGGGATGGGGAAGAAAGATCACACAGGAAGAAGGGATGGGGAATAGAGGTCCCACAGGAGGAAGTTGACGGGGAAGGGAGATCCCACAGGAGAAAGGGATGGGGAAGAGAGTTCCCATAGAAGGAAGGAGGATGGGGGAGAGAGATCCCACAGGAGGAAGGGGGATGTGGAAGAGAGATCCCAAAAGAGGGAGGTGGATTGGGAAGAGAGATCCCACAGAAGGAAAGGGGATGGGGGAGAGAGATTGCACAAGAGGAAGGGGGATGTGGAAGAGAGATCCCTGAAGAGGAAGGGGGATGGGGGAGAGAGATCCCACAGGAGGATGGGGGATGGGGAAGGGAGGTCCCACAGGAGGAAGGGGGATGGGGTGAGAGATCCCACAGGAGGATGGGGGATGGAGGAGAGAGAACACACAGGAGGAAGGGGGATGGGGAAGAGATCCCACCGGAGGAAGGGGGATGGGGAAGGGAGATCCCGCAGGAGGAAGTGGGATGGGAAAGAGTGATCCCACAGGAGGAAGTGGGGTGGTGGAGAGACATCCCCCAGGATGAAGGGGGATGGGGGAGAAAGGTCCTTCAGGAGGAAGGGGATGGGGGAGAGAGCTGCCACAGGAGGAAGGGGGATGGGGGAGAGAGATACCAAAGGAGGAACGGGGATGGGGAAGAGAGATACCACAGGAGGAAGGGGGATGGGGAAGTGAGATCCTACAGGAGGAAGGGGGATTAGCGAGAGAAATCCCACAGGAGGAAGGGGGATGGAGAAGAGAGATCCCACAGGAGGAAGGGGGATGGGGGAGAGAGCTCCCACAGGAGGAAGGGGGATGGGGGAGAGAGATATCACAGGAGGAACGGGGATGGGGAAGAGAGATACCATAGGAGGATGGGGGATGGAGAAGAGAAATCCCACAGGAGGAAGGGGGATGGGGGAGAGATCCCACAGGAGGAAGGGGGATTGGGAAGAGTGTTCCCACAGGAGGAAGGGGGATTGGGAAGAGAGTTCCCCCAGGAGGATGGGTGATGGTGGAGAGAGATCCCGCAGGAGGAAGGGGGATGGGGAAGAGATCCCACCAGAGGAAGGGGGATGGGGAAGGGAGATCCCGCAGGAGGAAGTGGGATTAGCGAGAGAAATCCCACAGGAGGAAGGGGGATGGAGAAGAGAGATCCCACAGGAGGAAGGGGGATGGGGGAGAGATCCCACAGGAGGAAGGGGGATAGGGGAGAGAGTTCCCACAGGAGGTTGGGGGATGGGGGAGAGAGATCCCACAGGAGAAAGGGGGATGGAGAAGAGAGATCCCACAGGAGGAAGGGGGATGGGGGAGAGAGATCCCAGAAGAGGTAGGGGGATGGAGGAGAGAGATCCCACAGGAGGATGGGGGATGGAGGAGAGAGAACCCACAGGAGGAAGGGGAATGGGGGAGAGAGGTCCCACAGGAGGAAGAGGGATGTTGGAGAGGGATCCCACAGGAGTAAGGGGGATGGGGAAGAGAGAACCCACAGGAGGAAGGGGGATGGGGATGATTGATCCCACAGGAGCATGGGATGGAGAATAGAGGTCCCACAGGAGGAAGGGGGATGGGGGAGAGAGATCCCACAGGAGGAAGGTGGATGGAGAATAGAGGTCCCACAGGTGGAAGGGGGATGGGGGAGAGAGATCCCACAGGAGGAAGGGGAATGGGGGAGAGAGATCCCACAGGAGGAAGGGGGATTGGGAAGAGTGTTCCCACGGGAGGAAGGGGGATTGGGAAGAGAGTTCCCCCAGGAGGATGGGTGATGGTGGAGAGAGATCCCGCAGGAGGAAGGGCGATGCGGAAGAGATCCCACCGGAGGAAGGGGGATGGGGAAGGGAGATCCCGCAGGAGGAAGTGGGATTAGCGAGAGAAATCCCACAGGAGGAAGGGGGATGGAGAAGAGAGATCCCACAGGAGGATGGGGGATGGGGAAGGGAGGTCCCACAGGAGGATGGGGGAGAGAGTTCCCACGAGGAAGGGGGATGTGGACGAGAGATCCCACAAGAGGAAGGGGAATGGGGTAGCGAGACCCCACAGGAGGAAGGGGGATGGAGGAGAGAGTACCCACAGAAGGAAGGGGGATGGGGATGAGAGATCCCACAGGAGGATGGGATGGAGTATAGAGGTCCCACATGAGGAAGGGGGATGGGGTGAGAGATCCCACAGGAGGATGGGGGATGGAGGAGAGAGACCCCACACGAGGAAGGGGAATGGGGGAGAGAGGTCCCACAGGAGGAAGAGGGATGTTGGAGAGGGATCCCGCAGGAGGAAGGGGGATGGGGAAGAGAGAACCCACAGGAGGAAGCGGGATGGGGATGATTGATCCCACAGGAGCATGGGATGGAGAATAGAGGTCCCACAGGAGGAAGGGGGATGGGGGAGAGAGATCCCACAGGAGGAAGGGGAATGGGGGAGAGAGATCCCACAGGACGAAGGGGGATTGGGAATAGTGTTCCCACAGGAGGAAGGGGGATTGGGAAGAGAGTTCCCCCAGGAGGAAGGGGGATGGGGAAGAGATCCCACCGGAGGAAGGGGGATGGGGAAAGGAGATCCCGCAGGAGGAAGTGGGATGGGAAAGAGTGATCCCACAGGAGGAAGTGGAGTGGTGGAGAGAGATCCCCCAGGATGAAGGGGGATGGGGAGAATGGTCCTTCAGGAAGAAGCGGGATGGGGGAGAGAGCGCCCACAGGAGGAAGGGGGATGGGGGAGAGAGATACCACAGGAGGAACGGGGATGGGGAAGAGAGATACCACAGGAGGAAGGGGGATGGGGAAGTGAGATCCTACAGGATGAAGGGGGATTAGCGAGAGAAATCCCACAGGAGGAAGGGGGATGGAGAAGAGAGATCCCACAGGAGGAAGGGGGATATGGGAGAGATCCCACAGGAGGAAGGGGGATAGGGGAGAGAGTTCCCACAGGAGGTTGGGGGATGGGGGAGAGAGATCCCACAGGAGAAAGGGGGTTGGGGGAGAGAGCTCCCACAGGAGGAAGGGGGATGGGGAAGAGAGCTCCCACAGGAGGAAGTGGGATGGAGGAGAGAGAACCCACAGGAGGAAGGGGGATGGGGATGAGAGGTCCCACATGAGGAAGGGGGATGGGGAGAGAAATCCCACAGGAGGAAGGGGGATGGAGGAGAGAGAACCCACAGGAGGAAGGGGGATGGGGATGAGAGGTCCCACTGGAGGAAGGGGGATGGGGATGAGAGGTCCCACAGTAGGAAGGGGGATGGAGGAGAGAGTACCCACAGAAGGAAGGGGGATGGGTATGAGAGGTCCCACAGGAGGAAGGGGGACGGAGGAGAGAGTACCCAGAGAAGGAAGGGGGATGTGGATGAGAGATCCCACAGGAGGATGGGATGGAGTATCGAGGTCCCACAGGAGGAAGTGGAATGTGGGAGAGAGATCCCACAGGAGTAAGGGGGATTGGGAAGAGTGTTCCCACAGGAGGAAGGGGGATTGGGAAGAGAGTTCCCACAGGAGGATGGGTGATGGTGGAGAGAGATCCCACAGGAGTAAGGGGGATTGGGAAGAGTGTTCCCACAGGAGGAAGGGGGATTGGGAAGAGAGTTCCCACAGGAGGAAGGGCGATGGGGGAGAGAGATATCACAGGAGGAACGGGGATGGGGAAGAGAGATACCATAGGAGGAAGGGGGATGGAGAAGAGAGGTCCAACAGGAGGGAGGGGGATGTGGGAGTGATATCCCACAGGAGAAAGGGGAATGGGCGAAGTGATCCCACAAGACGAAGGTGGATGGGGAAGAGATCCCACAAGAGGAAGGGGGATGGAGAAGAGAGATCCCACATGGGAAAGGGAGATGTGGAAGAGAGATCACACAGGAGGAAGGGGGATGTGGAAGAAAGATCCCACAGGAGGAAGGGGGATGGGGGAGAGAGATCACACAGGAGGAAGGGGGATGGAGAAGAGGGATCCCACAAGCGGAAGGGGGATGGGAGAGAGAGATCCCACAGGAAGAAGGGGGATGGGGAGTGGGATCCCACAGGAGGAAGGCGGATGGGGAAAAGAGATCCCACAAGAGGAAGGTGGATGGGGAAGAGAAATCCCACAGAAGGAATTGGGATGGGGGAGAGAGATCCCAGAAGAGGAAGGGGGATGTGGACGAGAGATCCCACAAGAGGAAGGGGGATGGGGGAGAGAGATCCCACAAGAGGAAGGAGGATGGGGGAAAGAGATCCCACAAGAGGAAGGGAGATGGGGAGAGAGATCGCACAGGAGGAAGGGGATGGGGAAGAAAGATCACACAGGAAGAAGGGATGGGGAATAGAGGTCCCACAGGAGGAAGTTGACGGGGAAGGGAGATCCCACAGGAGAAAGGGATGGGGAAGAGAGTTCCCATAGAAGGAAGGAGGATGGGGGAGAGAGATCCCACAGGAGGAAGGGGGATGTGGAAGAGAGATCCCAAAAGAGGGAGGTGGATTGGGAAGAGAGATCCCACAGAAGGAAAGGGGATGGGGGAGAGAGATTGCACAAGAGGAAGGGGGATGTGGAAGAGAGATCCCTGAAGAGGAAGGGGGATGGGGGAGAGAGATCCCACAGGAGGATGGGGGATGGGGAAGGGAGGTCCCACAGGAGGAAGGGGGATGGGGTGAGAGATCCCACAGGAGGATGGGGGATGGAGGAGAGAGAACACACAGGAGGAAGGGGGATGGGGAAGAGAGTTCCCCCAGGAGGAAGGGGGATGGGGAAGAGATCCCACCGGAGGAAGGGGGATGGGGAAAGGAGATCCCGCAGGAGGAAGTGGGATGGGAAAGAGTGATCCCACAGGAGGAAGTGGAGTGGTGGAGAGAGATCCCCCAGGATGAAGGGGGATGGGGAGAATGGTCCTTCAGGAAGAAGCGGGATGGGGGAGAGAGCGCCCACAGGAGGAAGGGGGATGGGGGAGAGAGATACCACAGGAGGAACGGGGATGGGGAAGAGAGATACCACAGGAGGAAGGGGGATGGGGAAGTGAGATCCTACAGGATGAAGGGGGATTAGCGAGAGAAATCCCACAGGAGGAAGGGGGATGGGGATGAGAGGTCCCACATGAGGAAGGGGGATGGGGAGAGAAATCCCACAGGAGGAAGGGGGATGGAGGAGAGAGAACCCACAGGAGGAAGGGGGATGGGGATGAGAGGTCCCACTGGAGGAAGGGGGATGGGGATGAGAGGTCCCACAGTAGGAAGGGGGATGGAGGAGAGAGTACCCACAGAAGGAAGGGGGATGGGTATGAGAGGTCCCACAGGAGGAAGGGGGACGGAGGAGAGAGTACCCAGAGAAGGAAGGGGGATGTGGATGAGAGATCCCACAGGAGGATGGGATGGAGTATCGAGGTCCCACAGGAGGAAGTGGAATGTGGGAGAGAGATCCCACAGGAGTAAGGGGGATTGGGAAGAGTGTTCCCACAGGAGGAAGGGGGATTGGGAAGAGAGTTCCCACAGGAGGATGGGTGATGGTGGAGAGAGATCCCACAGGAGTAAGGGGGATTGGGAAGAGTGTTCCCACAGGAGGAAGGGGGATTGGGAAGAGAGTTCCCACAGGAGGAAGGGCGATGGGGGAGAGAGATATCACAGGAGGAACGGGGATGGGGAAGAGAGATACCATAGGAGGAAGGGGGATGGAGAAGAGAGGTCCAACAGGAGGGAGGGGGATGTGGGAGTGATATCCCACAGGAGAAAGGGGAATGGGCGAAGTGATCCCACAAGACGAAGGTGGATGGGGAAGAGATCCCACAAGAGGAAGGGGGATGGAGAAGAGAGATCCCACATGGGAAAGGGAGATGTGGAAGAGAGATCACACAGGAGGAAGGGGGATGTGGAAGAAAGATCCCACAGGAGGAAGGGGGATGGGGGAGAGAGATCACACAGGAGGAAGGGGGATGGAGAAGAGGGATCCCACAAGCGGAAGGGGGATGGGAGAGAGAGATCCCACAGGAAGAAGGGGGATGGGGAGTGGGATCCCACAGGAGGAAGGCGGATGGGGAAAAGAGATCCCACAAGAGGAAGGTGGATGGGGAAGAGAAATCCCACAGAAGGAATTGGGATGGGGGAGAGAGATCCCAGAAGAGGAAGGGGGATGTGGACGAGAGATCCCACAAGAGGAAGGGGGATGGGGGAGAGAGATCCCACAAGAGGAAGGAGGATGGGGGAAAGAGATCCCACAAGAGGAAGGGAGATGGGGAGAGAGATCGCACAGGAGGAAGGGGATGGGGAAGAAAGATCACACAGGAAGAAGGGATGGGGAATAGAGGTCCCACAGGAGGAAGTTGACGGGGAAGGGAGATCCCACAGGAGAAAGGGATGGGGAAGAGAGTTCCCATAGAAGGAAGGAGGATGGGGGAGAGAGATCCCACAGGAGGAAGGGGGATGTGGAAGAGAGATCCCAAAAGAGGGAGGTGGATTGGGAAGAGAGATCCCACAGAAGGAAAGGGGATGGGGGAGAGAGATTGCACAAGAGGAAGGGGGATGTGGAAGAGAGATCCCTGAAGAGGAAGGGGGATGGGGGAGAGAGATCCCACAGGAGGATGGGGGATGGGGAAGGGAGGTCCCACAGGAGGAAGGGGGATGGGGTGAGAGATCCCACAGGAGGATGGGGGATGGAGGAGAGAGAACACACAGGAGGAAGGGGGATGGGGAAGAGATCCCACCGGAGGAAGGGGGATGGGGAAGGGAGATCCCGCAGGAGGAAGTGGGATGGGAAAGAGTGATCCCACAGGAGGAAGTGGGGTGGTGGAGAGACATCCCCCAGGATGAAGGGGGATGGGGGAGAAAGGTCCTTCAGGAGGAAGGGGATGGGGGAGAGAGCTGCCACAGGAGGAAGGGGGATGGGGGAGAGAGATACCAAAGGAGGAACGGGGATGGGGAAGAGAGATACCACAGGAGGAAGGGGGATGGGGAAGTGAGATCCTACAGGAGGAAGGGGGATTAGCGAGAGAAATCCCACAGGAGGAAGGGGGATGGAGAAGAGAGATCCCACAGGAGGAAGGGGGATGGGGGAGAGAGCTCCCACAGGAGGAAGGGGGATGGGGAAGAGAGCTCCCACAGGAGGAAGGGGGATGGGGGAGAGAGATCCCACAGGAGGAAGGGGGATGGGGGAGAGAGTTCCCACAGGAGGAAGGGGGATGGAGAAGAGGGATCCCAGAAGCGGAAGGGGGATGGGGGAGAGAGATCCCACAGCAGGAAGGGGGATGTGGACGAGTGATCCCAGAAGAGGAAGAGGGATGTGGATGAGAGATCCCACAGGAGGAAGGGGGATGGGGGAGAGAGATCACACAGGAGGAAGGGGGATGGAGATGAGGGATCCCAGAAGCGGAAGGGGGATGGGGGAGAGAGATCCCACAGGAAGAAGGGGGATGGGGAGTGGGATCCCACAGGAGGAAGGCGGATGGGGGAAAGAGATCCCACAAGAGGAAGGTGGATGGGGAAGAGAAATCCCACAGAAGGAAGGGGGATGGGGGAGAGAGATCCCAGAAGAGGAAGGGGGATGGAGGAGAGAGATCCCACAGGAGGATGGGGGATGGAGGAGAGAGAACCCACAGGAGGAAGGGGAATGGGGGAGAGAGGTCCCACAGGAGGAAGAGGGATGTTGGAGAGGGATCCCACAGGAGGAAGGGGGATGGGGAAGAGAGAACCCACAGGAGGAAGGGGGATGGGGATGATTGATCCCACAGGAGCATGGGATGGAGAATAGAGGTCCCACAGGAGGAAGGGGGATGGGGGAGAGAGATCCCACAGGAGGAAGGGGAATGGGGGAGAGAGATCCCACAGGAGGAAGGGGGATTGGGAAGAGTGATCCCACAGGAGGAAGGGGGATTGGGAAGAGTGTTCCCCCAGGAGGATGGGTGATGGTGGAGAGAGATCCCACAGGAGGAATGGGGATGGGGAAGAGATCCCACCGGAGGAAGGGGGATGGGGAAGGGAGATCCCGCAGGAGGAAGTGGGATGGGAAAGAGTGATCCCACAGGAGGAAGTGGGGTGGTGGAGAGAGATCCCCCAGGATGAAGGGGGATGGGGGAGAAAGGTCCTTCAGGAGGAAGGGGGATGGGGGAGAGAGCTCCCACAGGAGGAAGGGGGATGGGGGAGAGAGATACCACAGGAGGAACGGGGATGGGGAAGAGAGATACCACAGGAGGAAGGGGGATGGGGAAGTGAGATCCTACAGGAGGAAGGGGGATTAGCGAGAGAAATCCCACTGGAGGAAGGGGGATGGAGAAGAGAGATCCCACAGGAGGAAGGGGGATGGGGGAGAGATCCCACAGGAGGAAGGGGGATAGGGGAGTTCCCACAGGAGGTTGGGGGATGGGGGAGAGAGATCCCACAGGAGAAAGGGGGTTGGGGGAGAGAGCTCCCACAGGAGGAAGGGGGATGGGGAAGAGAGCTCCCACAGGAGGATGGGGGATGGAGGAGAGAGGTCCCACAGGAGGAAGAGGGATGTTGGAGAGGGATCCCACAGGAGGAAGGGGGATGGGGAAGAGAGATTCCACAGGAGGAAGGGGGATTGGAAAGTGAGTTCCCACAGGAGGATGGGTGATGGTGGAGAGAGATCCCACAGGAGGAAGGGGGATGGGGAAGAGATCCCACCGGAGGAAGGGGGATGGGGAAGGGAGATCCCGCAGGAGGAAGTGGGATGGGAAAGAGTGATCCCGCAGGAGGACGAGGGGTGGTGGAGAGAGATCCCCCAGGATGAAGGGGGATGGGGGAGAAAGGTCCTTCAGGAGGAAGGGGGATGGGGGAGAGAGCTCCCACAGGAGGAAGGGGGATGGGGGGAGAGATACCACAGGAGGAACGGGGATGGGGAAGAGAGATACCACAGGAGGAAGGGGGATGGGGAAGTGAGATCCTACAGGAGGAAGGGGGATTAGCGAGAGAAATCCCACAGGAGGAAGGGGGATGGAGAAGAGAGATCCCACAGGAGGAAGGGGGATGGGGGGAGAGAGATCCCACAGGAGGAAGGGGGATGGGGGAGAGAGTTCCCACAGGAGGATGGGGGATGGGGGAGAGAGATCCCACAGGAGGACGGGTGATGGAGGAGAGAGATCCCACCGCAGGAAGGGGGATGTGGACGAGTGATCCCAGAAGTGGAAGGGGGATGTGGATGAGAGATCCCACAGGAGGAAGGGGGATGGGGGAGAGAGAGATCACACAGAAGGAAGGGGGATGGGGGAGAGAGATCCCAGAAGAGGAAGGGGGATGGAGGAGAGAGATCCCACAGGAGGATGGGGGATGCAGGAGAGAGAACCCACAGGAGGAAGGGGAATGGGGGAGAGAGGTCCCACAGGAGGAAGAGGGATGTTGGAGAGGGATCCCACAGGAGGAAGGGGGATGGGGAAGAGAGAACCCACAGGAGGAAGGGGGATGGGGATGATTGATCCCACAGGAGCATGGGATGGAGAATAGAGGTCCCACAGGAGGAAGGGGGATGGGGGAGAGAGATCCCACAGGAGGAAGGGGGATTGGGAAGAGTGTTCCCACAGGAGGAAGGGGGATTGGGAAGAGAGTTCCCCCAGGAGGATGGGTGATGGTGGAGAGAGATCCCGCAGGAGGAAGGGGGATGGGGAAGAGATCCCACCGGAGGAAGGGGGTTGGGGAAGGGAGATCCCGCAGGAGGAAGTGGGATTAGCTAGAGAAATCCCACAGGAGGAAGGGGGATGGAGAAGAGAGATCCCACAGGAGGAAGGGGGATGGGGGAGAGATCCCACAGGAGGAAGGGGGATAGGGGAGAGAGTTCCCACAGGAGGTTGGGGGATGGGGGAGAGAGATCCCACAGGAGAAAGGGGGATGGAGAAGAGAGATCCCACAGGAGGAAGGGGGATGGGGGAGAGAGATCCCAGAAGAGGAAGGGGGATGGAGGAGAGAGATCCCACAGGAGGATGGGGGATGGAGGAGAGAGAACCCACAGGAGGAAGGGGAATGGGGGAGAGAGGTCCCACAGGAGGAAGATGGATGTTGGAGAGGGATCCCACAGGAGGAAGGGGGATGGGGAAGAGAGAACCCACAGGAGGAAGGGGGATGGGGATGATTGATCCCACAGGAGCATGGGATGGAGAATAGAGGTCCCACAGGAGGAAGGGGGATGGGGGAGAGAGATCCCACAGGAGGAAGGGGAATGGGGGAGAGAGATCCCACAGGAGGAAGGGGGATTGGGAAGAGTGTTCCCACAGGAGGAAGGGGGATTGGGAAGAGAGTTCCCCCAGGAGGATGGGTGATGGTGGAGAGAGATCCCGCAGGAGGAAGGGCGATGGGGAAGAGATCCCACCGGAGGAAGGGGGGTGGGGAAGGGAGATCCCGCAGGAGGAAGTGGGATGGGAAAGAGTGATCCCACAGGAGGAAGTGGGGTGGTGGAGAGAGATCCCCCAGGATGAAGGGGGATGGGGGAGAAAGGTCCTTCAGGAGGAAGGGGGATGGGGGAGAGAGCACCCACAGGAGGAAGGGGGATGGGGGAGAGAGATACCACAGGAGGAACGGGGATGAGGAAGAGAGATACCACAGGAGGAAGGGGGATGGGGAAGTGAGATCCTACAGGAGGAAGGGGGGATTAGCGAGAGAAATCCCACAGGAGGAAGGGGGATGGAGAAGAGAGATCCCACAGGAGGAAGGGGGATGGGGGAGAGAGATCCCAAAAGAGGGAGGTGGATTGGGAAGAGAGATCCCACAGAAGGAAAGGGGATGGGGGAGAGAGATCGCACAAGAGGAAGGGGGATGTGGAAGAGAGATCCCAGAAGAGGAAGGGGGATGGGGGAGAGAGATCCCACAGGAGGATGGGGGATGGGGAAGGGAGGTCCCACAGGAGGATGGGGGAGAGAGATACCACGAGGAAGGGGGATGTGGACGAGAGATCCCACAAGAGGAAGGGGAATAGGGTAGCGAGACCCCACAGGAGGAAGGGGGATGGAGGAGAGAGTACCCACAGAAGGAAGGGGGATGGGGATGAGAGATCCCACAGGAGGATGGGATGGAGTATAGAGGTCCCACATGAGGAAGGGGGATGGGGTGAGAGATCCCACAGGAGGATGGGGGATGGAGGAGAGAGAACCCACACGAGGAAGGGTAATGGGTGAGAGAGGTCACACAGGAGGAAGAGGGATGTTGGAGAGGGATCCCGCAGGAGGAAGGGGGATGGGGAAGAGAGAACCCACAGGAGGAAGCGGGATGGGGATGATTGATCCCACAGGAGCATGGGATGGAGAATAGAGGTCCCACAGGAGGAAGGCGGATGGGGGAGAGAGATCCCACAGGAGAAAGGGGAATGGGGGAGAGAGATCCCACGGGAGGAAGGGGGATTGGGAATAGTGTTCCCACAGGAGGAAGGGGGATTGGGAAGAGAGTTCCCCCAAAGAAGGGGGATGGGGAAGAGATCCCACCGGAGGAAGGGGGATGGGGAAGAGAGTTCCCACAGGAGGAAGGGGGATGGGGGAGAGAGATCCCACAGGAAGAAGGGGGATGGTGGTGAGAGATCCCTCAGGAGGAAGGGGAAGGGAGGAGAGAGAGCCCACAGGAGGAAGGGGGATGGGAGAGAGAGATCCCACAGGACGAAGGGGGATGGGAGAGAGGGATCCCTCAGGAGGAAAGGGGATGTGGAAGAGAGTTCCCACATGAGAAAGGGCAATGGGGGAGAGAGATCCCACAGGAGGAAGGGCTATGGGGGAGAGAGATCCCACAGGTGAAAGGGGGATTGGGAAGTGAGATCCTGCAGGAGGAAGGGGGATGGGAAAGAGAGATCCCACAGGAGAAAGGGGGATTGGGGAGTGTTATCCCACAAGAGGAAGGGGGATGGGGGAGAGAGTTCCCAAAGGAGGCAGTGGGATGGAGGAGAGAGATCCCACAGGAGGAAGGGGGATGGGGAGAGAGATCCCACAGGAGGAAGGGCGATGGGGGAGAGAGATCCCACAAGAGGAAGGGGGATGGAGGAGAGAGATCCCACAGGAGGAAGGGTGATGGAACAGAGAAAACCCAGAGGATAAAGGGGGATGGGGGAGATTGATGCCACAGGAGGAAGGGGGATGGGGGAGAGAGATCCCACAGGAAGAAGGGGGATGGTGGTGAGAGATCCCTCAGGAAGAAGGGGGATGGGGCAGAATGATCCCACAGGAAGAAGGGGGATGGTGGAGAGAGATCCCACAGGACGAAGGGGGATGGGAGAGGGATCCCTCAGGAGGAAAGGGGATGTGGAAGAGAGTTCCCACATGAGAAATGGCAATGGGGGAGAGAGATCCCACAGGAGGAAGGGGGATGGGGGAGAGAGATCCCACAGGAGGAAGGGCGATGGGGGAGAGAGATCCCACAGGAGAAAGGGGGATTGGGAAGTGAGATCCTGCAGGAGGAAGGGGGATTGGGAAGAGAGTTCCCAAAGGAGGCAGTGGGATGGAGGAGAGAGATCCCACAGGAGGAAGGGGGATGGGGAGAGAGATCCCACAGGAGGAAGGGGAATGGGGGAGAGAGATCCCAGAGGAGGAAGGGGGATTGGGAAGAGCGTTCCCAGAGGAGGAAGGGGGATTGGGAAGAGAGTTCCCACAGGAGGAAGGGGGATGGGGAAGAGAGAACCCACAGGAGGAAGGGTGATGGTGGAGAGAGATCCCACAGGAGGAAGGGGGATGGGGAAGAGATCCCACCAGAGGAAGGGGGATGGGGAAGGGAGATCCCGCAGGAGGAAGGGGGATGGGAAAGAGTGATCCCGCAGGAGGAAGGGGAATGGGGGATAGAGATCGCACAGGACTAAGGGGGATGGGGAAGGGAGGTCCCGCAGGAGGAAGGGGGATGGGAAAGAGAGATCCCACTGGAGGAAGGAGAATGGGGGATAGAGATCCCACAGGACTAAGGGGGATGGGGAAGGGAGGTCCCGCAGGAGGAAAGGGAATGTGGGAGAGAGATCCCACAGGAGAAGGCGGATGGTGGAGAGAGATCCCACAAGAGGAAGCGGAATGGAGGAGAGAGAGCCCACAGGAGGAAGGGGGATGGGAGAGAGAGATCCCTCAGGAGGAAGGGGGATGGGGGAGAGAGATCCCACAGGAGGAAGGGGGATGGGGAGAGAGAGATCCCACAGGAGGAAGGGGGATGGGGAGAGAGAGATCCCACAGGAGGAAGGGGTTGGGGGAGAGAGATCCCACAGGAGGAAGGGGGATGGGAGAGAGAGATCCCACAGGAGGGAAGGGGGATGGGAGAGAGAGATCCCAGAGGAGGAAGGGGGATGGGGAAGAGAGATCCCACAGGAGAAGGCAGATGGTGGAGAGAGATCCCACAAGAGGAAGGGGAATGGGGAAGTGAGATCCCACAGGAGGAAGGGGGATGGAGGAGAGAGATCCCACAAGAGGAAGCGGGATGGGGAAGGGAGATCCCACAGGAGCAAGGGGGATGGTGGAGAAAGATCCCCCAGGACGAAGGGGGATGGGGGAGAGAGATCCCACAGGAGGAATGGGATTGGGAAAAGAGTTCCCACAGGAGGAAGGGAGATGGGGGAGGGAGATCCGCCGGAGGAAGGGGGATGGGAAAGAGAGATCCCACAGGAGGAAGGGGAATGGGGGAGAGAGATCCCCCAGGATGAAGTGGGATGGGGGAGAGAGGTCCTTCAGGAGGAAGGGGGATGGGGGAGAGAGCTCCCACAGGAGGAAGGGGGATGTTGGAGAGAGATCCCACAAGAGGAAGGGGAAGGGAGGAGAGAGAGCACACAGGAGGAAGGGGGATGAGAGAGAGAGATCCCACAGGAGGAAGGGGGATGGGGAAGAAAGATCCCACAGGAGAAAGCGGATGGTGGAGAGAGATCCCACAAGAGGAAGGGGAATGGGGAAGTGAGATCCCACAGGAGGAAGGGGGATGGAGGAGAGAGATCCCACAAGAGGAAGCGGGATGGGGAAGGGAGATCCCACAGGAGGAAGGGGGGATGGTGGAGAAAGATCCCCCAGGACGAAGGGGGATGGGGGAGAGAGAGAGATCCCACAGGAGGAAGGGGGATGGGGGAGAGATCCCACAAGAGGAAAGGGGATGGAGGAGAGAGATCCCACAGGAGGAAGGGTGATGGAACAGAGAAAACCCAGAGGATAAAGAGGGATGGGGAGATTGATCCCACAGGAGGAAGGGAGATGGGGGAGGGAGATCCCGCCGGAGGAAGGGGGATGGGAAAGAGAGATCCCACAGGAGGAAGGGGAATGGGGGAGAGAGATCCCCCAGGATGAAGTGGGATGGGGGAGAGAGGTCCTTCAGGAGGAAGGGGGATGGGGGGAGAGAGCTACCACAGGAGGAAGGGGGATGTTGGAGAGAGATCCCACAAGAGGAAGGGGAAGGGAGGAGAGAGAGCACACAGGAGGAAGGGGGATGAGAGAGAGAGATCCCACAGGAGGAAGGGGGATGGGGAAGAAAGATCCCACAGGAGAAAGCGGATGGTGGAGAGAGATCCCACAAGAGGAAGGGGAATGGGGAAGTGAGATCCCACAGGAGGAAGGGGGATGGAGGAGAGAGATCCCACAAGAGGAAGCGGGATGGGGAAGGGAGATCCCACAGGAGGAAGGGGGATGGTGGAGAAAGATCCCCCAGGACGAAGGGGGATGGGGGAGAGAGATCCCACAGGAGGAAGGGGGATGGGGGAGAGAGATCCCACAAGAGGAAAGGGGATGGAGGAGAGAGATCCCACAGGAGGAAGGGTGATGGAACAGAGAAAACCCAGAGGATAAAGAGGGATGGGGGAGATTGATCCCACAGGAGGAAGTGGGATGGGGGAGAGAGATCCCACAGGAAGAAGGGGGATGGTGGTGAGAGATCCCTCAGGAGGAAGGGGAAGGGAGGAGAGAGAGCCCACAGGAGGAAGGGGGATGGGAGATAGAGATCCCACAGGACGAAGGGGGATGGGAGAGAGGGATCCCTCAGGAGGAAAGGGGATGTGAAAGAGTGTTCCCACATGAGAAAGGGCAATGGGGGAGAGAGATCCCACAGGAGGAAGGGGGATGGGAAAGAGAGATCCCACAGGGGGAAGGGGAATGGGGGAGAGAGATCCCCCAGGATGAAGTGGGATGGGGGAGAGAGGTCCTTCAGGAGGAAGGGGGATGGGGGAGAGAGCTCCCACAGGAGGAAGGGGGATGTTGGAGAGAGATCCCACAAGAGGAAGGGGAAGGGAGGAGAGAGAGCACACAGGAGGAAGGGGGATGAGAGAGAGAGATCCCACAGGAGGAAGGGGGATGGGGAAGAAAGATCCCACAGGAGAAAGCGGATGGTGGAGAGAGATCCCACAAGAGGAAGGGGAATGGGGAAGTGAGATCCCACAGGAGGAAGGGGGATGGAGGAGAGAGATCCCACAAGAGGAAGCGGGATGGGGAAGGGAGATCCCACAGGAGGAAGGGGGATGGTGGAGAAAGATCCCCCAGGACGAAGGGGGATGGGGGAGAGAGATCCCACAGGAGGAAGGGGGATGGGGGAGAGAGATCCCACAAGAGGAAAGGGGATGGAGGAGAGAGATCCCACAGGAGGAAGGGTGATGGAACAGAGAAAACCCAGAGGATAAAGAGGGATGGGGGAGATTGATCCCACAGGAGGAAGGGAGATGGGGGAGGGAGATCCCGCCGGAGGAAGGGGGATGGGAAAGAGAGATCCCACAGGAGGAAGGGGAATGGGGGAGAGAGATCCCCCAGGATGAAGTGGGATGGGGGAGAGAGGTCCTTCAGGAGGAAGGGGGATGGGGGAGAGAGCTCCCACAGGAGGAAGGGGGATGTTGGAGAGAGATCCCACAAGAGGAAGGGGAAGGGAGGAGAGAGAGCACACAGGAGGAAGGGGGATGAGAGAGAGAGATCCCACAGGAGGAAGGGGGATGGGGAAGAAAGATCCCACAGGAGAAAGCGGATGGTGGAGAGAGATCCCACAAGAGGAAGGGGAATGGGGAAGTGAGATCCCACAGGAGGAAGGGGGATGGAGGAGAGAGATCCCACAAGAGGAAGCGGGATGGGGAAGGGAGATCCCACAGGAGGAAGGGGGATGGTGGAGAAAGATCCCCCAGGACGAAGGGGGATGGGGGAGAGAGATCCCACAGGAGGAAGGGGGATGGGGGAGAGAGATCCCACAAGAGGAAAGGGGATGGAGGAGAGAGATCCCACAGGAGGAAGGGTGATGGAACAGAGAAAACCCAGAGGATAAAGAGGGATGGGGGAGATTGATCCCACAGGAGGAAGTGGGATGGGGGAGAGAGATCCCACAGGAAGAAGGGGGATGGTGGTGAGAGATCCCTCAGGAGGAAGGGGAAGGGAGGAGAGAGAGCCCACAGGAGGAAGGGGGATGGGAGAGAGAGATCCCACAGGACGAAGGGGGATGGGAGAGAGGGATCCCTCAGGAGGAAAGGGGATGTGAAAGAGTGTTCCCACATGAGAAAGGGCAATGGGGGAGAGAGATCCCACAGGAGGAAGGGGGATGGGGGAGAGAGATCCCACAGGAGGAAGGGGGATAGGGGAGAGAGATCCCACAGGAGGAAGGGGGATGGGGGAGAGAGATGCCGCAGGAGGAAGGGGGATGGGGGAGAGAGATGCCGCAGGAGGAATGGGGATGGGGGAGAGAGATGCCGCAGGAGGAAGGGGGATGGGGCAGAGAGATCCCACAAGAGGAAGTGGGATGGGGTAGTGATCGCACAGGAGGAAGGGGGATGAGGGAGAGAGATCCCACGGGAGGAAGGGGGATGGGGGAGAGAGATGCCGCAGGAGGAAGGGGGATGGGGAAGAGAGATCCATCAGAAGGAAGGGGGATGGGGAAGAGAGATCCCACAGGAGGAAGGGGGAAGGGGAAGAGAGATCCCACGGGAGGAAGTGGGATGGGGTAGAGAGGTGCCGCAGGAGGAAGGGGGATGGGGGAGAGAGATCCCACAAGAGGAAGGGGGATGGGGAAGAGAGATCGCACAGGAAGAAGGTGGATGGTGGAGAGAGATCGCACAGGAGGAAGGGGGATGAGGGAGAGAGATCCCACGGGAGGACGGTGGATGGTGAGGAGAGATCCAACAGCAGATAGGGTGAGTGGGAACAGAGAGTCCAGAGGATGAATGGGGGATGGGAAAGTGAGATCCCACAGGAGGATTGCCTCCCGTGCCACGTGCTAGTGAGGCTAGAAATAATGCAGCTAAATACGTGAATGAGGGGATGGTGCATGAGGGAGGGGTTCATGTTTCTGGACAATTCGGTTTTCTTCCAGGGGAGTTGGGACCAGTTCGAATTGGGCAGTTTGCACCTGAATTGGAGGGGGACTAACATCCTTGCCAGTAGGTTAGCAAGTTCTGCTCCGGGGGTTTTAAACAAGGTTGCAAGGGGAGGGGGCAGAGTGTTAGAGCAGATAGTGATGTGGAGGGGGATAATGGTCATGCGAGGACTGCCTGTATAGACAGATATCAATGGTTTGTACGTGATAGAAATGTTCTCAGGTGTATCTATTTCAATACAAGGAGTATTGTAGGTAAGGCAGATGAGTTTAGGGCGTGGATTGGCACATGATGATTTCGACATTATTGCTATTAGTTTGACTTGGTTTGCAGGAGGGACAGGACTGGCAGCTTCATGTTCCGAGGTTACGTTGTTTCAGATGTGATAGAGGGGGAGGGATGAAAGGGGGAGGAGTGGCATTACTAGTCAGGGAGAATCTCACAGCTGTGCGTAGACCGGACAGCCCGGAGGGCTCGTCTACAGAGGCCGTATGGGTGGAGCTGAGGAACGGGAAAGGAGTGACCACACGAATAGGGTATTATTATATACGGCCCAATAGTCAGAGAGAATTGGGGGAGCAAATCTGTAGAGAGTTAGCACACCAATGTAAGAAACAGAAAGTTGTAATCATAGGGGATTTTAACTTCCCACATATTGACCTGGACTCCCTCTCTGTGAAAGGGTTAGATGGCGTGGAGTTTGTCAAATGTGTTCAGGAAAGTTTTCTAAATCAATATATTGAGGTACCAACGAGAGAGAGTGCAGTACCTGATCTCCTATTAGGGAATCAGACAGGTCAGGTGACAGAAGTATGTGTAAGCGAACATTTTGGGTCCAGTGACCATAATGTCATTAGTTTCAAGATAATTATGGATAAGGATAGAACTGGTCCACCAGTTAAGGTTCTGAATTGGAGAAGGGCCAGTTTTGTGGAAATGAGAGAGGATCTGGGAAAAGTGGATTGGGATAAGTTGTTTTCTGGCAATGATGTATTCAGTAAGTGGAGTTACTGAACCGCGCTTACATCCGGAGTTTGCATGTTCCTGCCAGGATTAAAGGCAAAGTTAACAGGGATAGGGAACCTTGTTTTTCAAGGGAT
The DNA here is from genome assembly GCF_048418815.1 of Hemitrygon akajei. NCBI lineage: Eukaryota > Metazoa > Chordata > Chondrichthyes > Myliobatiformes > Dasyatidae > Hemitrygon > Hemitrygon akajei. The sequence goes on along the minus strand of NW_027331938.1, from coordinate 6,429,041 downwards.
ATTGGCGATCTGGTTAAGTAGGTGTTTAGCAGGTACAGGCAACAGGGAACAAATGAGATACTTGAACAGTACAGAGAATGTAAGGGAATACTAAAGAAGGAAATCAGGAAGGCAAAAAGAAGACATGAGGTTGTGTTGGCAGATCATGTGAAGGTAAACCCGAAGGGTTTCTACGTATATTAAGAGTAAAAGGATAGTAAAGGACAAAATTGGTCCCCTAGAAGATCAGAGTGGTTGTCTATGTGGTCTGTGTGTGGAGCATCATGAGATGGGGAAGATCTTAAACAGTCTTTTTGCGTCAGTGTCTACTCAGGAAACTGGCATAGCAGATATGGAATTAAAGGAAACAAACAGTAGTGTCATGGAACGCGGCCAGTGAGTGAGTGGGCCAGTGAAGGAGTGGAAATTTGAGGCTTTGACTCGAGAGATTCTGGCCGTTTTGGCAGTTGGACTGTGCAAATCAAGACAACCAAGATTTGAATAGCTCAGACTCAGCAGAAAGCAGCTGATTGACCAAGCAGTTTGAAAAGCTCAAACAAATAAACAGAGGGGTAGCTCAAGCTGAGCGGCCTGTGGAAAGCGGCCAGTGAGTGAGTGGAGATTTGAGGCTTTGACAGGTCTTTACAATGCCTCCTGAGACGATTATGTGCCTCTCCTGTGAGATGTGGCAGTCTTGGGGGAATTCCCCTCTCCCGCAGAGTCACATCTGCCTGAAGTGCTTGCGGCTGGGCGATCTGGAAGACCGTGTGAGGAATCTGGAACAGCAGCTGGATGACCTTCGACTCATAAGGGAGAATGAGGTAGACATAGATGAGAGCTACAGGGAGGTAATCGCACCTAGGCTGCCGGAAGCAGGTCGTTGGGAGACAGTCAGAGGGGGGAAAGCGAAGGAGAGTAGACAGGTAGTGCAGAGCACCCCTGTAGCCATTCCCCTGAATAATAAGTTTACCGTCCTGGATACTGTTGGTGAGGACGACCGACCAGGTGTGAGCCACCGTGTCAGGGCCTCTGTCACTGAGTCTGACCCTGTGGTGCAGAAGGGTGGGACGGAGAGGAGGAGAGCTGTCGTCATTGGAGACACTATAGTCAGGGGAGCAGACAGGAGATTTTGTGGACGTGAGAAGGAAACCCGCATGGTTTGTTGCCTCCCGGGTGCCAGGATCCGGGATGTGTCTGACCGGGTGCATGACACTCTGGTACGAGAGGGAAAGCAACCAGAAGTCGTGATACATATTGGTACCAACGACATAGGCAGGAAGAGGGATGAGGTCCTGAAAGGTGAGTTTCGGGAACTAGGCAGAAGGCTGAAGAACAGGACCTCAAGGGTGGTGTTCTCAGGATTGCTGCCAGTGCTACGTGATAGTGATGGTAAGAATTGGAGGAGATGGCAGTTGAATGCGTGACTGAGGAGTTGGTGCAGGGGACAGGGTTTTAGATTTTTGGATCATTGGGATCTCTTCTGGGGAAGGTGGGAACTGTACAGATTGGATGGGTTGCACCTGAACTCAAGGGGGAGCAATATCCTTGCTGGTAGGTTTGCTAGCATGGTTCGGGAGGGTTTAAACTAATTTGCAAGGGGGATGGGACCCAGAGCGATAGAGCAGTGAAAGAAGTGCATGGAGTAAAGCCAGATCTGACACATAGAGAGGCTTTGAGGAAAGAGCAGCAGAATAAAGGGTTTAAAGGCAGTAAGGTAGAAGGGCTAAAGTGCGTGTACTTCAATGCAAGAAGCATCAGGAACAAAGGTGATGAACTGAGAGCTTGGATACATACATGGAATTATGATGTAGTGGCCATTACGGAGACTTGGCTGGCACCAGGACAGGAATGGATTCTCAATATTCCTGGATTTCAGTGCTTTCAAAGGGATAGAGAAGGGGGAAAAGGGGAGGACAGGTGGCATTACTGGTCAGGGATACTATTACAGCTGCAGAAAGGGTGGGTAATGTAGCAGGATCCTCTTCTGAGTCAGTATGGGTGGAAGTCAGGAACAGGAAGGGAGCAGATACTCTACGGGGGTATCCTATCGGCCCCCTGGTTGCAGCAGAGATACCAAGGAGCAGATTGGGAGGCAGATTTTGTAAAGGTGCAAAAATAACAGGGTTGTTATCATGGGTGACTTTAACTTCCCTAATATTGATTGGCACTTGATTAGTTCCGATGGTTTAGATGGGGCAGAGTTTGTTAAGTGTGTCTAGGATGGATTCCTGTCACAGTATGTTGACAGGCTGACGAGGGGGAATGCCATACTAGATCTAGTATTAGGTAACGAACCGGGTCAGGTCACAGATCTGTCAGTGGGTGAGCATCTGTGGGACAGTGCCCACTGCTCCCTGACCTTTAGCATTATCATGGAAATGGATAGAATCAGAGAGGACAGGAACATTTTTAATTGGGGAAGGGCAAATTATGAGGCTATAAGACTAGAACTTGCGGGTGTGAATTGGGATGATGTTTTGCAGGGAAATGAACTATGGACATGTGGTCGATGTTTAAGGATCTCTTGCAGGATGTTAGGGATTAATTTGTCCCGGTGAGGAAGATAAAGAATGGTAGGGTGAAGGAACCATGGGTGACAAGTGAAGTGGAAAATCTAGTCAGGTGGAAGAAGGCAGCATACATGAGGTTTAGGAAGCAAGGATCAGATGGGTCTATTGAGGAATATAGGGTAGCAAGAAAGGAGCTTAAGAAGGGGCTGAGTAGAGCAAGAAGGGGGCATGAGAAGGCCTTGGCGAGTAGGGTAAAGGAAAACCCCAACGCATTCTTCAATTATGTGAGGAACAATAGGATGACAGGAATGATGGTCGGACCGATTAGAGATAAAAGTGGGAAGATGTGCCTGGAGGCTGTGGAATTGAGCGAGGTCCTCAATGAATACTTCTCTTCGGTATTCACCAATGAGAGGGAACTTGATGTCGGTGAGGACAATATGAGTGAGGTTGATGTTCTGGAGCATGTTGATATTAAGGGAGAGGAGTTGTTGGAGTTGTTAGGATGGATAAGTCCCCGGGGCCTGCCGGAATATTCCCCAGGCTGCTCCACGAGGCAAGGGAAGAGATTGCTGAACCTCTGCCTAGGATCTTTATGTTCTCGTTGTCCACGGGAATGGTACGGGAGGATTGGAGGGAGGCGAATGCTGTCCCCTTGTTCAAAAAAGGTAGTAGGGCTAGTCCAGGTAATTATAGATCAGCGAGCCTTACATTTGTGGTGGGAAAGCTGTTGGAAAAGATTCTTAGAGATAGGATCTATGGGCATTTAGAGAATCATGGTCTGATCAGGGACAGTCAGCATGGCTTTGTGAAGGGCAGATCGTGCCTAACAAGCCTGATAGAGTTCTCTGAGGAGGTGACCAGGCATATAGATGAGGGTAGTGCAGTGGATGTGATCTACAAGGATTTTAGTAAGGCATTTGACAAGGTTCCACACGGTAGGCTTACTCAGAAAGTCAGAAGGCCTAGGATCCAGGGAAGTTTGGCCAGGTGGATTCAGAATTGTCTTGCCTGCAGAAGGCAGATGGTCATGGTGGAGGTAGAACAATCAGATTGGAGGGTTGTGACTAGTGGTGTCCCGCAAGGATCTGTTCTGGGAGCTCTTCTTTTTGTGATTTTTATTAACGACATGGATGTGGGGGTAGAAGGGTGGGTTGGCAAGTTTGCAGACGACACAAAGGTTGGTGGTGTTGTGGACAGTGGCGAGTATTGTCGAAGATTGCAGAGAGACATTGATAGGATGCAGAAGTGGGCTGAGAAGTGGCAGATGGAGTTCAACCCGGAGAAGTGTGAGGTGGTACACTTCGGAAGGACAAACTCCAAGGCAAAGTACAAAGTAAATGGCAGGATAGTTGGCAGTGTGGAGGAGCAGAGGGATCAGGGGATACATGTCCACAGATCCCTGAAAGTTGACTCACAGGTAGATAGGGTAGTTAAGAAAGCTTATGGGGTGTTAGCTTTCATAAGTCAAGGGACAGAGTTTAAGAGACGCGATGTAATGATGCAGCTCTATAAAACTCTAGTTCGGCCACACTTGGAGTACTGTGTCCAATTCTGGTCGCCTCACTATAGGAAGGATGTGGAAGCATTGGAAAGGGTACAGAGGAGATTTACCAGGATTCTGCCTGGTTTAGAGAGTATGGATTATGATCAGAGATGAAGGGAGCTAGGGCTTTACTCTTTGGAAAGAAGGAGGATGAAAGGAGACATGATAGAGGTGTACAAGATATTAAGAGGAATAGACAGATTGGACAGCCAGCGCCTCTTCCCCAGGGCACCACTGCTCAATACAAGAGGACATGGCTTTAAGGTAAGGGGAGGGAAGTTCAAGGGGGATATTAGAGGAAGGTTTTTCACTCAAGAGAGTGGTTGGTGCGTGGAATGCACTGCCTGAGTCAGTGGTGGAGGCAGATACACTAGTGAAGTTTAAGAGACTACTAGACAGGCATATGGAGGAATTTAAGGTGGGGGGTTATATGGCAGGCAGGGTTTGAGTGTCGGCACAACATTGTGGGCCGAAGGGCCTGTAATGTGCTGTACTATTCTGTGTTTTATGGAACATATAGAGATTAAAGAGGAGGAGGTGCTTATTGCCTTACAGCAAATAAAGGTAAATAAATCCCCCAGGCCTGACATGATATTTTCTCGGACCTTGAGAGAGACTAGTGTAGAAATTGCAGGGGTCCTGGCAGAAATATTTAAAATGTCCTTCGCCACAAGTGTGGTGCCGGAGGATTGGAGGGTAGCGCATGTTGTTCCGTTGTTTGAAAAAGGCTCCAAAAGTACACCAGGTAATTACTGGCCAGTGAGCCTGACATTGGTATTAGGTAAATTATTGGAAGGTGTTCTGAGAGATCGGATATACAAGGATTTGGACAACCAAGGGCTGATTAAAGATAGTCAGCATGGCTTTGTTCATGGCAGATCGTGTTTAATGAATCCTGTCGTGTTTTTCGAGGAGGTTACCAAGAATGCACATGAAGGAAAGGCTGTGGATGTTGTCTACATGAACTTTAGTAAGGCTTTTGACAAGGTCCCACATGGGAGGTTAGTTCAGAAGGTTCAGACAGTAGCTATCCATGGAGAGGTTGTAGATTGGATTCAAAATTGGCTGTGTGTGAGAAGACAGAGAGTGGTAGTGGTCATTGCTTCTCAGACTGGAGGCCTGTGACTAGTGGTGTGTCTCAGGGATCTGTGCTGGGACCATTGTTGTTTGTTGTCTATATCAATGATCTAGATGATAGTGTGATAAATTGAATCAGCAAGTTTGCTGATGACACTAAGAGTGGAGGCGTTGTGGACAGCGAGGAAGGCTTTCAAAGCTTGCAGAGGGATCTGGACCAACTGGAAAAATGGGCCAGAAAATGGCAGATGGAATTTAATGCAGGCCAGTGTGAGGTGTTCCATTTTGTAAGGACAAATCAAGGTAGGACATACACAGTAAATGGTAGGGCACTGAGGAGTGCGCAGGAAGAAAGGGATCTGGGAGTTCAGATACATAATTCCCTGAAAGTGGCGTCACAGGGAGACAGGGTTGTAAAGAAGGCTTTTGGCATCCTGGCATTCATAAATCAAAATTGAGTATAGGAGTTGGAATGTTATGGTGAGGTTGTATAAGACATCGGTGAGGCCAAATTTGGAGTATTGTGTGCAGTTCTGGTCACTGAACTATAGGACGGATATCAGTAAGACTGAAAGTGTGCGGAAAAGATCTGCGAGGATGTTGCCGGCTCTTCAGGAGTTGAGTTACAAGGAAAGATTGAACAGGTTAGGACTTTGTTCCTTGGAGCGCAGAAGAATGAGGGGAGATTTGATAGAAGTTTACACAATTACGAGGGGTATAGACAGGGTAGATGCGAATGGGCACTTTCCACACAGATTAGGAGAGATAAATTACAAAAGGACTTTGCTTCAGGGTGAAAGGGGAAAGGTTTAGGGGGAACGTCCTCACTCAGAGAGTTGTGAGAGTGTGGAACGAGCTGCCATCTGATGTGGAAAATGCGGACACACTCTTAAGTTTTAAGAATAAGTCTGATAGATGCATGGATGGGAGAGGTCTGGAGTGTTATGGACTGGGTGCAGGTCAATGGGACTATCGGAATAAAGTTTTGGCACAGAGCAGAAGGGCCGAATGGCTTGTTTTCTATGCTGTAGTGTTATATGATTTTACAATTCTATGAAGGAATATGGGGAGGTCAGTTCCCACAGGAAGAAAGGGGATGGGGAAGAGAGATCCCACAGGAGGAAGGGGGATGGGGGAGAGAGATCCCACAGGAAGAAGGGGGATGGGGAAGAGAGATCCCACAGGAGGAAGAGGGATGGGGAAGATAGATCACACAGGATGAAGGGGGTTTGCGAAGAGAGATCCCATAGGCGGATAGGGGATGGGGAAAAGAGATCTGACAGGAGGAAAGGGGGATGGAAAAGAGATATCCCACAGGAGGAAGGGGGATGGGGAAGAGAGATCTGACAGGAGGAAGGGGGAATGGAGAGGAGAGATCCCACAGGAGGAAGGGGGATGGGAAGGGATACCACTGGAGGGAAGGAAATGGGGAAGAAAGATCCCGCAGGAAGTGGGTTGGGGAAAAGACATTCCGCTGGAGGATGAGGAAAGGGTAATAGAGAGCCCACAGGAGGAATGGGGATGGGGACGAGATCCCTAAGAATCGAAGGGGGATTGGGATAAAAAGTCCCACAGGGGGATTCCAATGGTAAACGATAATCCTACAAGACGAGAGGATGCAGAAAATTTTTGTACGTGTGTGTTGGGTCTGAACAGAGACCCAGAGGAGGTGCGGCCTCGCTCTCTGTGTATCTGGTAGTGAGCAAAGTCACACACTATCAAGGGCAGGGGAGGACAATCTCACAATGTTATTTCTTTCCTTCTCACTGGGACAGTCTGCTGACGGTCTCTTGTCCCTCACCGGGAAGGGGGTGTGAATCTCTGACCCACCTGCTGCAGTCAGTGTCGGTCTGGGTGTCAGTAGCAGTGAGAAGGAACATTGTCAATGGACGTGTCACAGGCAGCAGGAAACACGGCCATTCCTGTGATTTACTACCATTAAACCAATGGTCGTTATTCACTGATCTGATGAAGTCTCCAATATCCCTTCACAAGGAACCACAGAACCTTCCCGTCCTTGGGGAATTACTGACCGATCCCCTGGGCATTTGTCACAATTCTTCACAATCTGATTTATCACAGTTTAACCCAAATCTCTTTACATTGAAATGACACAATAGAACAGTTTCACAGTTCAGAGTGAGAGATAAATCAAGTTACCTCAACTCCTGGCACTTGTGCAGCCCGGGTCCCAGCCGCTGGATTCCTTCACACTGAATGTGGCAGTTCTCCAGGTCGAGGTGTTTTATTGTATCACAGAGTCCGATGACATGAGACAGGACCGCGCAGTCAATCGGGGTCAGTGTCATTCCACTGAATGAAAGTGTTTCCACAGATCCCAGTGCGTCCTGAGCCAGTCCACGATTCTGAGACTCAAACAGGTAGTGCAATGTGTTCAGGAGGCTCCTTTTACCAGCTTCACTCCCTGTGTTTCCACTCTGTCGTTTAACCTCCTCCTTCACCCAGTCAATCACCCGGCAGGTTGTTTCAAGATGAAATGGGCCCAGAAACTCCACCAGGCCCTGAGCTGTCATTGGGTTGGAGAGACCAGCAACAAAACGGAGAAATACCTCAAATCGCCCATCTGTCGTGTTGTGGGCATCAGTGAGGAATTTCAGAATTTCCCCGGGATGTGGATTCAGGAATTGTGCGACTGCAGCTACAAACTCTTGGATGGTGAGGTGTGGGAATGTGTACACCACGCTCTGGGCAGAATCCTCTCTCTCCAAAAGCTCCATCAGGAACCCGGACAAGAACTGGGAAGGCTGCAGATTGTAGTTGATCAAATCTCCATCTGTAAACACAATCTTCTTCTCGGACACTCCTTTGAAGGCCATCTGTCCAACCCTGAGTAACACATCACGGGGTCTATCAATCTCACGGCCGTGGTTTTTCAGGATGTTGTAAATATAGTAGGAGTACAGTTGGGTGATGGTCTTGGGAACTCGCTGTGGGTCCCTGACTCTTTGTGTAAAGAAGGGGCCCAGTGCCAGAGCGAGGATCCAGCAGTAGGAGGGGTTGTAGCTCATGGTGTACAGGATCTCGTTCTCCTTCACGTGTTTGAAAACAGCTTCGGCCACCGTCTGATCTTCAAAATGTCTGATGAAATATTCCTTCCGTTCCTCATGAACAAATCCCAGGATTTCAGCCCGGACACTGATCTCCGCCTTTTCCAATAAATGTAACGCAGTGGGACGGGTGGTCACCAGCACTGAACACCCTGGGAGCAGCTTGCCCTGGATTAAACTATACACAATGTCCGACACCTTGCACTTGAATTCAGGATCTGTGCATGTGTACTGAGGTTCAGTGACTCCCCGTCTGTCAGCAAAATCAATTTCGTCATTGAATTCATCCAAACCATCGAATATAAACAGCAATCCCTCTGGGTTCTTCCAGACCTCTCTCAGTATATTTCCAAAGTAAGGATACTGATCCAGAATCAGTACCTTCAGGTTTATTCTGCAGTTAATGGTGTTTAAATCTCGGAATTTGAAACTGAAGACAAACTGGAATTGTTGGTATATTTTCCCCATGGCCCAGTCATAAACAATCTTTTGTACCATCGTTGTTTTCCCGATCCCCGGGACTCCGGCCACTGCTGCTGATCTCCCAGATTTGGATTTACACCGGGAAAAGCTGCTCTGGAATAACTGATCAGTACGGATTTTTTCCAGCTGTCTGCGGAGTTGTTTCTCTCTATAATCCTCATGGTCTCTGCCTCTTGCCAGCAGCTCATGTTCCACCAGTGTCCGATCTCGAACAGTAGAAATGACCGTGAGCTCAGCGTATCGATCAGCCAGCTGGAAAACCTTCACCTTCTCCGTCATCAGGATCGTGTTCACTCTCAGTGTTTCAGTTTGTGCCCGCAGAGTCTCCTGGTGTTTCTGTTGAACATCTTCCATGGGAACAGAGAACATATTCAAAACGTTAAACGGCTCATCTGACAAAGAACTTTATAACGGTATTTCAGCATTCAGTGTTTGAGATTACATGAATAAGTTCAATGCTTCCATGGATATTAGGACAGAAAGTAAAATTCTGTTCACAGACACGGAATTGACAGCAATGGATGTCCCTGAAAATGTCCAATCCTCATGTTCTGGTTCTAGTTATTTGTGAAGGTGAACATTCCCCTGATTGCACTTTCTGAGGAAGCTTAAACAAGCATCACTCCCCAGTAACATCTTAACTACATTCTACAGAGGCGTGGTTGAGAGTGTGCTGACCTTTGGCATCACAACCTGGTACTCCAGCTGCAGTGCTGCCGACAAAAAAGCCTTGCAGGGGGTGGTTAGGGGAGCAGAGAAGGTTATTGGGGTATCCCTACCTTCTTCCAAGACCTCTTTCAACGTCGATGCCTCCAGAAGACATGGTACATCATTAAAAACCCCTCACACCCTCTCCATGAACTGTTTGTTCTTCTGCCATCAGGCAAACGTTACAGGAGCATCAAAACTAAAACCACAAGGCTACTAAACAGCTTCCTCCCACAGGCAGTCAGACTGCTAAATAGCTGCTCTACCTGACTCTGCTTTGGACACTTTTAACTTCCACCGGACACTTATAAGTTGATTTAAAGCGACATGTGGCTGTTGTGTTTTACTATTTATTGTAGTGTTTATTATTTAGTTTTGCGTTTGTTATGTTATGATTGGACTGCTCCTGGGAAACGCTGTCTCATTCTACCCTGCAGAGCTGATGTACGGTTGGAATAACAATAAAGTTTTTGAATCTTGAATATCCTGTTGCGATTCTGACTGCACCTCCCGTTACAACAACATTTCACTATATTTAAAGCATTGTTTGCATCATTAACAGACGATGTTAATGTTGATCTGGTGTGGAACTATGAAGAGCAGGACACTGCATTTTGGCCAATCTGCACACTGGGGAGTCACAGGTGTCCACTGCTCTTGCATCAAAACAGGAGCAGAATACGCGGGAAATACTCAAGTCAGGCAGCGTCTGGGGGAGAATCACAGTGAAGTTGCGGATCGATAACCCATCGGAATGACAGGAATGAAAGTGGGTAGTTTTCAATCGCAGTGATGGAGGATTGGTGGAAAGGTGGAATCTCTGTTAATGGAAGAAGCCACACGCGTCTGTCTCAGTGATGTACATCGTGTCTGTGGGAGAGGATGGTGAAGTCTTGGCAACTGCTACTCATCAGTCTTGCTGTGGGGGTATGGGGCTCTGTCTAATGAGGCCTCTGTCTTACAGAGTCGACCATGGATGTCCTGCCCCTGCAAGCCGGGACACTCCGATATGGAGAGGAAGCTTCTGCCGATGTAGCAAGCTCCCTCTCTCCATGCATCTGATGTACTCAAAGGAACGACATAGACTGACACAGCTTGGCACCAGAGGTGTCGCAGGAGATGCCAGTCTGCGTTGAACACCATTTAACACTGACTCAGGGACTCCAGCTCCAGGCTTTTCCCACTGGGTTTACTCCCAAACTCTTCCCCATGAGGGGTTACAGTTACAAGGCAGTGCAGTTTTGAGATCAGAGTTTTCTTGTTCCTGGATGAGCTGCCAATCACAGCCGACAAGCCCCATCTGCCCAAAGCGACTGGTTGTAAGGCACCAGTAACCCACCTCTGCCCCTTCTCCTGTCAGAAGAAACGCTTCCACCGGGATTAGTGGCTAAACCGCACGTGAAGGCCAAGAGCTGGACAGAGGCTACTCGCCACTGGGAGCATTTAATAGGTCGTGGCAGCTCATCCGCACTGTCACCCCCCTACCCCCGGTTATAACAATCTTAAGCAACCAAGGGGCGATGTATTATTGACAATGAATCGGTAAATTGGTTTATTATTGTGACATGCACCACTGTAAAATGGAAAACTTTTCTGCATGCGATCCAAATAGATCATTACATCACATCGGTGCAATGAGGTTGTACAAGGAAAAATGGAACAGAATAGTTCAGGGAAACAGTGTTTCAGTTGCCGAGAAAATGCAGTGCAGGCAGACGATAAGGTAGAAGGCCAAAGGATCATTGGGAGGTCAGCGTTGAGTTTTTTGGGACTATGTTCCTAAACTGTAGAATTCAACACCTGAAACTACAGTACTGTGCAGAAGTCTGAGGTGTATATTAGGACTGACACATTTTGTCTTTTATTTTATAGTTTGCACTTTATCCCGTAGTGATGCGGTTTGAACGGCATTGTCTGGATGAAAGGTGCTTTTTTAATAAGTCATCATTATTATTATTATTATTATTATTATTATTATTATTATTATTATTATTATTATTATTATCATCTTCATCATCATCTTAGCCTAAACTGGTAAAACTTGAGGTACAGGGATAGCCAAGCACACGCATGTCTCAATTGATAGGAGATTTCAGACTATTCTCGTGGTGTATAGTGTTATGGGTTTTCGATGATTTACACAAGTATCGCCGTGTGGGCCTAATTTATTAATACTATTCTGTAAAGCCTTTAGGATGATACCAGTTATTGATATTACGATTGGGATAAATAATACCCTGTTCGTGTTCCATAGTCTTTCATTTTGCCCTTTCAATTCAACATATTTCTGGTATTGTTTTTTACTAATTTATTTCTGTAAGTTATGTGTGTTTGGAATGGCTATATATATTTAAAAAGTTGCTTTTGCTTGTTTATCCTGTAAAATTACATCCGAACGCAGATCATGTATTATCCTATCTGAAATAATGATGGGACGCAGTATGATAGAAAGGACTCTAACTCTAAAATTGGAAAAGGCTTGTACGTTTAGTAAATTATGGTGTTTTTCATCAGTGGTAGTTTAAGCAATGTTTTTGTGAATGTTGTCCGCCATTTTATTGTGCTTGTACAAGTAATGAGATTCAGTTGAACTACTGCAGGATCTTGTAAAGTCAGATTGTTTGTAGTTTCTCTTATAATTTTCAGCATATATCGTCTTGGACCTATGAGTTGTTCATTCTGTATTATTGATAACTACATGTGTCAACAACCTTGTCCTGTATTGCTACAATGATCCCTTCTGTTTCTGGGAAGAGGTCTCCAACTCTGAGACAGGGGCTCGACGCTTCCTTGTCGACATCTAATCGGCTCAGATCGTGTCGATGTCCTCCGTGGGGAGTCAGACTCTTCCATTGGTTAACGTTTTCTACTATTATGATAGTTTCTTCATTTTTATGGGTTATGCTTTCATTTACGTTCAGTGATGTGTACCCCTTATCAGATTTGCATATGCGTGTATGGAGTGCTGAATCCTGCTTGCGTTATGACAATGTGTCAATAGAGCTAATTGTGGATTTCAGAAAAGGTGAGCTGAGGGAACACGACACACCAGTCCTCACAGAGGGATCTGATGTGGAAAGAGTGAGCAATTCCAAATTCCTGGCTGTCAATATCTCCGAGTATCTAACCTGGACCCAATATATCGATGCAGCTACAGAGAAGGCACAACAGTGGCTATATTTCATCAGGAGTTTCCAGCATCACTTGAATATTTCTACAGATGTAACTTGCAGAGCATTGGAACTGGCTGCATCACCGTCTGGTTCACGAGGAACGGAGTAAGGCGCACACTCAACGATTCAGGAGCAACTTCTCCTCTGCCATCTAGTTTCTGACTGGACATTGAACCCATCGATAGTGACTCACTAATCTCTTTTTAAATTTCTATTTCTGCACTACTTATTTAGTTTAATATTTCATATAATCACACAGACATGCACAGTTATATATGTTCAACTTCCAGGCCCTGAAGCCACTTCGCTGCTCAGCCAGATCCACCGTCTGACAGGCCACATGTCTCGCATGGATAACTCCAGGTTACCGAAAGCAGTACTCTACGGAAAACTCTCTCAGGGCAAGAGAGATCGTGGTGCCCCGCGCAGGAGGTACAAGGACCAAATTAAGCAGAGGCTCTCTCAGGTAAATATGGAGGTCAACGAGTGGCAGCCGCTGATCCACGGAAAAGCCAGGAATTTTGAGGAACCCAGAAGAGCGACTGCTGAAAAGAAGAGGGGATGCAAGAAGGATCCAACTACCCAAGCGCCTGCATCCCAGCTGTCCCTGTGTCCCAACTGCTCCCGAGTCCACAGATCCAGAATTGGCCCCTACCGTCACCAACAATCGTGTCGTCATCCAGTACCACCACCACCCCCCCCCCCCACACACACACACACACACACACACAGACACACACACAGACACACACACACACACACACACACACACACACACACACACACACACACACATACACACACACACACACACACACACACACACACACACCTATTTGGGAAGAGAACAGGATTTAGGGTATGTTTCATGATCATTAATGCTTGGTGGAACCCCGGAATGTCCATGCCCTCAAATCCTTTTGTTCCCCAGATCTGGAGTACCTGGTGCTGCTGCGTAAACCTTTCCGGCTGCCAAGGGAGTTCCCGGCTGTTATTATCACAGCTGTGTAATAACAACATCCCCCAGTTGTGTGTTATTGTCACAGAGGGGAGATTATTTCCTTCAGAAATCGGTCAGGACTTCCCAAACCACAAAATTTGTATCAACAGTTCCGTGTGAACAGCACTTGCCGTGTGATCGACTGCTTACATTGCCGGTGATCAGCAGGAGCTCAAGAAATTCAGCTCCGATCTGTGCAAAGTCATCCAGGCAGCGAAACGACAATACAGAGATCGTATTCAGGCACAGCTCTCCACCAACAACACACACAGCTTATGGCAAGCTCTGCACCCCAATGCAGACTTCAGAGCTAAGTGCAGTGGTGCTGCCAACATCGCTGCCTGTCTCCCAGAGGATCTAAGTCTCTTTACGCTCGGTTCGATATCGCCAACACTGAGACCCCGAGGAGAGCCGACAAAGCGACCTGCACATTGGTCATCTCTGAGGCTGAAATTCGCAGGTGTTTCCAACGAGTGGACAGTCGCAAGCTTGCGGGACCGGACGGCGTCCCAGGGCGGGTACTCAGGATGCGCGCGGCACAACTGGCAGGTGTATTTACGGATATTTTTAATCTCACCCTCTCCCAGTGTAGAGTTCCCTCCTGCTTCAAATCATCCACCATTGTTCCTGTACCTAAAACAACTAAGGCAACATGCCTGAACGTCTGGCATCCTGTCGCACTCACCTCAATAATAAGCAAATGCTTTGAGAGACTGGTCATGGACTACATCTGCAGCTTGTTACCACCCAGACTGGACCCCCTACAATTCACCTACCGACACAACCGATCAACAGATGACACAATAGCCACTGCTCTGCACACCTCCTTAAACATCTGGAGAAGAGGGATGCTTATGTGAGAATGATGTTATTAGACTACAGTTCAGCATTCAATACCATCATTCCCTCCAGGCTTGACAAGAAGCTCAGAGACCTCGGCCTTCACCCTGCCTTGTGCAGCTGGGTCCTGGATTTCCTGTCAGATCACCAGCAAGTGGTAAGAGTGGGCTCCCTCACCTCTGCCCCTCTGACCCTCAACACAGGAGCCCCTCAGGGCTGTGTCCTAAGCTCCCTCCTTTACTCTCTGTATGCGCATGACTGTGTCGCTACCCACAGCTCCAATCTGCTAATTAAATTTGCTGAGGATACTATATTTATTGTCCAAATCTCAAATAATAACGAGGCAGCCGACACAGAAGAAGTCATCACCCTGACACGGTGGTGACAAGAAAACAACTTCTCCCTCAATGTCGCAAAAACAAAGGAGCTGGATGCAATGTTGCACAGACAAGAGGAATGGAGACAGGCTAACCCCTATTGACATCAATGGATCTGGGGTTGAGAGAGTGAACAGCTTTAAGTTCCTCGGCATTCACATCACTGAGGACCTCACGTGGTCTGTACACATCAATTGTGTGGTGAAAAAAGGCACAACAGCACCTCTTTCACCTCAGATAGAACCACAGAACCGTAGAGCATTACAGCACAGAAACAGGCCTTTTGGCCCTTCTTGGCTGTGCTGTACCATTTTTCTGCTTAGTCCCACTGACCTGCACCTGGCCCATATCCCTCCATACAACTCTCATCCATATACCTGTCCAAGTTTTTCTTAAATGTCAAAGTCATCCCGTATTCACCACTTCATCTGGCAGCTCATTCCACACTCCCACCACTCTCTGTGTGAAGAAGCACCTTCCCCAATGTTCCCTTTAAACTTTTCCCCCTTCACCCTTAACCCATGACCACTGTTTTTTTTCTCAAGTCCCGGCAACACCTTTGTAAACCTTCTCTGCACTCTTTCAACCTTATTAATATGCTTCCTGCAATTAGGTGATCAAAACTGCATACAATACTCCAAATTCAGTCTCACCAATGTCTTATACAACCTCACCATTACATTCCAACTCTTAAACTCAGTACTTTGATTTATAAAGGCCAATGTACCAAAAGCTCTCTTTATGACCCTATCTACTTGTGATGCCACTTTTCGGGAATTATGTATCTATACTCCCAGATCCCTCTGTTCTACTGCCCTCCCCAGTGTCCTAACATTTACCTTGTATGTTCTACCTTGGTTTGACCTTCCGAAGTGCAATACCTCACACTTGTCCGCATTAAACTCCATCTGCCATTTTTCAGCCCATTCCCCCAACTGGTCCAAATCCCTCTGCAAGCTTTGAAAACCTTCCTCACTGTCCACTACACCTCCAATCTTTGTTTCATCAGCAAATTTGCTGATCCAATTTGCCACATTCTCATCCAGATCATTGAGATAGATGACAAATAACAATGGACCCAGCACAGATCCCCGTGGCACACCACTAGTCACAGGCCTCCACTCAGAGTAGCAATCCTCCACTACCACTCTCTGGCTTCTTCCATTGAGCCAATGTCTAATCCAATTTACTACCTCTCCATGTATATCTAGCGACTGAATCTTCCTATCTAACCTCCCATGCAGGACCTTGTCAAAGGCCTTACGGAAGTCCATGTATACAACATCCACTGCCTTTCCTTCATCCACTTTCCTGGTAACTTCCTCGATAAACTCTAATAGATTGGTTAAACATGATCTACCACGCACAAAGCCATACTGACTTTTTCTAATAAGTCCCTGTCTATCCAAATACCTGGAGATCCTATCTCTTACTATTCCTTCCAATAATTTACCTACTACCGATGTCAAACTTACCGGCCTATAATTTCACGGCTTACTTTTTGAGCCTTTTTTAAACAACGGAACTACATGAGCTATCCTCCAATCCTCTGGCACCCGATCCGTGGATATCGACATAATATTTATGCCAGGGCCACTGCAATTTCAACATTAGTCTCCTTCAAGGTCCGAGGGAATACCCTATCAGGTCCTGGGGATTTATCTACTCTGATTTACCTCAAGACAGCAAGCACCTCCTCCTCTTTAATCTGTATAAGTTCCATGACCTCCCGACTTGTTTGCCTTGTTTCCATAGACTCCATTCCAGTTTCCATAGTAAATACAGATGCAAAATACCCATTTAATATCTCTCCCATTTCTTTTGATTCCATACATAGCCGACCACTCTGATCTTCAAGAGGACCAATTTTATCCCTTACTATCATTTTGCTCTTAACATACCTGTAGAAGTTCTTAAAATTATCGTTCACCCTGACTGCCAAAGCAACCTCATGTCCTCTTTTAGCCCTCCTGATTTCTTTATTAAGTATTTTCTTACTCTTTTTATACTCCTCAGGCATCTTATTTCCTCCCTGTTGCCTATACATGTTATACATCTCTCTCTTCTTCTTTATCAGAGTTCCAATATCCCTCGATAGCCAAGGCTCCTTATTCTGATTCATTTTGCCTTTAACCCTGACAGGAACATACAAACTCTGCACTCTCAAAATTTCTCCTTTGAAGGTCTCCCACTTACCAATCACATCCTTGCCAGAGAACAACGTGTCCCAATCTACGATTTTTTGATCCCTTCGCATTTCTTAAAATTTGGCTCTTTTCAGGTTTAGAAACTCAACCCGAGGACCAGATCTATCTTTATCCCTGATCAAGTTGAAACTAATGACGTTATGATCACTGGAACGAAAGTGATCCCCTACACAGGCTTCCATCAGGTGCCCTAACTCATTTGCTAATAGGAGATCTAATATTGCATCCTCCCTAGTTGGTACATCTATATATTGTTTTAGAAAACTTTTCTGAACACATTTTACAAACTCTAATCTAGACGTTTAACAGTATGGGAGTCCCAATCAATGTGTGGAAAATTAAAATCCTCTACAATCACAAATTTCTGTCTCCTGCAGTTGTCTGTTATCTCTTTGCAGATTTGCTCCTCCAATTCTCGCTGACTATTGGGTAGTCCATAATACAACCCTGTTAATGTGGTCATACCTTCCTGTTTCTCAGCTCCACCCATATGGCCTCCGTAGACAAGCCATCTAATCTGTTCTGCCGAAGCACTGCTGTAATATTTTCCCTGACTAGCAAAGCCACCACCCAGCCTTCATCCCTCTGTCTCTATCACGTCTGAAACATTGGAACCCTGGAACACTGAGCTGCCAGTCCTGCCCCTCCTGTAGCCAAGTTTCAGTAATGGCTATGATGTCGTAATTCCACGTGTCAATCCAGGCCCTCAGCTCGCCTGCCTTTCCCACAATTCTCCACGCTTTTAAATATACACACCTCAAAAGATTATTACCAGCACACACAACCTTGCTATTTGTGACTTTGCATGAACTACCAACATCATTTATTTTTACCCCCGTTCCACTATCTGCTCTGGCACTCTGGTTCCCATCGAGTTTAAACCCTCCCCAATAACACTAGCAAACCTCCCTGCAAGTATATTGGTGCCCTTGTAGTTCAGGTGTAACCCATCTCTCTTGTACAGGTCCCACCTGCCCCTGAAGAGGTCCCGATGATCTAGAAATCGGAAACCCTGCCCCCTACACCAGTTTCTCAGCCACGTGTTCATCTGCCAGAGCATCGCACTCTTACCCTCACTGGCACGTGGCACAGGCAGCAATCCGGAGATTACTACCCTCTATGTCCTGTTTTTCAACTTCCTACCAAGCTCTCTGTACTCACTCTTCAGGACATCCTGACTCTTTCTACCTATGTCATTGGTACCGATGTGTACCATGACATCTGGCTGATCACCCTCCCACCTCAGAATGCTGTGCAGACGATCAGAGACATCCCTGACCATGGCACCCGGGAGGCAACAAACCATCCGGGAGTCTCTGTCACAACCACAGTATCTCCTGTCTGAACCCCTGACTATGGAGTCCCCTATCACTACCGCTCTCCTCTTCCTCCTCCCTCCGTTCTGCACTGCAGAACCAGACTCAGTGCCAGAGATCCGGCTGCCGCAGCTTGTCCCGGGTAAGCCATCCTCCCCCCCCCCAACAGTATCCAAATTGGTATACCTATTTTGGAGGGGAATGGCCACAGAAGAACCCTACATTAACTGTCCTTTCCCCTTCGCTCGCCTGATGGTAACCCAATTACCTGTGCCCTGTTTCTTAGGTGTAACTACCTCCCGGAAGCTACTATCTATAAACTGCTCAGTCTCCCGAATGATCCGGAGGTCATCCTGCTCCTGCTCCAGTTCCCTAATGCGGTCTGTTAGGAGCTGCAGCTGGATGCACTTCTTGCAGGTATCGTTGTCAGGGACACTGGATGTCTCCCTGACTTCCCACATCCTGGAAGAGGAGCATTCCGACATCCTGCCTGGCATATTCTCTAGTCTGAACAAAAAAAAAGAAAAACAGAAAAACAGATGGTTGGGATGGTTGAGGACGTTTGGGATGGGCTCCTAATTGCTAACGATTTTCTATAGGGGCACAATTTTGTGCATCCTGACTGGCTGCATCACTGCCTGGTATGGGAACTGTACTTCTCTCAATCGCAGGACTCTGCAGAGAGTGGTGCGGACAGCCCAGTGCATCTGTAGATGTGAACTTCCTACTACTAAGGTCATTTCAGAGATAGGGGGTAAAAAGTGCCCGAAGGATCATTCTGGACCCAAGTCTCACCAACCACAAACTGTTCCAGCTGCTACCATCCGGGAAATGGTACCGCAGCGTAAAAGCCAGGACCAACAGGCTCCGGGACAGCTTCTTCCACCAGGCCATCAGACTGATTAATTCACGCTGATACAATTCTATTTCCACAATTGAATACATAAATACAGACTCACTGCACACACTTTACTGTAATCGTGCTGCTGGCGCAGAAAAACAATTTTCACGACATGTGTCCATGATATTAACCCTGATCCTGAAAATTTTATCTGGCTGTTGTCTCATTTTTTTAGATCTGTTATTCATCATCCTCATACTGTCCTCGTTCATATCAATCCAAGTGCGCTCCAGTGCACATGGGGTTTTCCAGAAATTGCTATTTAAGTTCTTATTGTTTTGCATATTTTCCAGATCTGTTTCAGACCAGGATATTTTACCAAAATTATACATCAATATGGGCACAGTCAGTGTTTACTACCTTCGTTATATTTTTACTGTTCAGCTCTGTTTGGCAGATTTTCTTGATCCTTGATGTAAATTCAAAGTTTGTTCAGTCTTGCAGTAAATTCAGATTTTCTTCAGCCTTGAAGTAAATTTTGTTGGAAGGTTTTCCTTTATCACACTATTGTCTATTTTCTTTGCTTATTGATATCCTAAATATACGTTTCATATTCTGTTGCATTGTATCCTGATGCTCTGTTTGAAATTCTACCGGCTCTATTGCACCTTTCTTTATGTTTAATCATGATCTGTACTTTCCTAGTCTAAAGTTCATGCTTATATATTTGGAAATTAGTTCCATTATTTGAATTATTCGTTTCAGCTTTACTGATGCAAGAGCAAATATTTTCAAATCATCAATGTATAACTGTGTCAAGGTATAGTTCGTATATTTTTCTGATTAGATATCTGATTTTTATCTGTTTCAGTAAATTATGAGTGGGCTTAAAGCTAGACAAAACCATAGTGGGCTTAGTGAGTCGCTTTGGAAAATCCCTCCATTTATTTTGATAGTGGTCGTTTTTCCTCTGTGGTTGTTAATAGGACGATTATTTTACGCGAATGCTTCATCAGTTGTAGAAATTTCACAAGTATTGTATGAATTATATGTATATTTGGAACTTCTCTTAAACACAAGGAACAGAATCAGATGTGTTTTTTTTTGATTGACAATATAACACTGAAAGTTTTCTGCTTTCCACAGGGTTTGAAATAGAATTACATAATCTGTTATCTGTTGTTCAAACCCGAACGGTATTCTGTCTGCTCTCCTGTGAGTATATTGTGGTTATCTAAGTTGTTATTTGAGTTGTTATTAGTTACGAGATGTACGATGCTATAATTTTAGATATAAAATTGTCTTATTATTATTAAGAGCCAATAATAACATAGTAGGTGACCAGTTAGTAGTCTTATAAATGCAGAATAAAGCTGTCGTTGAGGCTGGTGGTACATACCTTCAGCCTTTTATATGTTCTGCCCCATGGGAGTATGACAGAGAGGATGTATGAGGTGGTTTGGGGTTCAGTAGCAAGGCTTTGGTTCGGGTTTGTGTCTTGCCAGCTTGATTGAGTTCCTCCAGGAGGTGACAAAGGTGATGGATGCAGTCACACATGGATATTGTCTACTTGTATATTGGTAGAGTGTTTGACAAAGTCCCACATGGGAGGCTCATACAGAATATTAACATGCTTGAGAACTGTGGGGAACTGTCCTGGCTGCCAGGGACACAAACTGGGAGAAATGTCTTGGCTGGCGGGTGGTGAATCTGTGAAATTATTGTCATAGACGGCTGAGGAAGTCACTTCATTGGATATATTTAAAATGCAGGTCGATATGTTCCTGATTAGGAAGAGTGTCAACGTTTACTGGGATAATGGGGTAAAGAGGAATTGAAGAGCAAATTCACTGAGCCGAATGGCTTAATTCTGCTCCTAGGTCTTATGGTTTTAGGGAGCATCTGGAGTATTGTGTTCACTTCTGATTGTCCAGCTCTTGGAAGGATTGGAGAGGGTGCAGAACAGGTTCATCGGGATGTTGCCTGGGTTCGGTGACATGTGCTACAAGTAGAGGTTTGATAAACTTGGTTTGTTTATTCTGGAGTTAGAATAGAGATCTGACTGAGGTGTACAAGTTTGAGAGATATGAGTCTGGGTCGACAGCTTGTATTTTGTTTCTGTTTTTGTTTGTTATTTTTTACATATGACTGGTGTCTGGTACCAGAGAGCGTTTGGTTAAGGTGAGACGGGGTAAATTTACAGCAATTGTGGGTAGTTTTTTAACAGAGTTCCGGGTGCCTGGAATTTACTGTCTGAGTCAACATGGCTTTGTGAAGGGAAGGTCATGCCTCACGAGGCTAATTGAGTTTTTTGAAGAGGTAACAAAAAGCAATTGACGGAGGTACGGTGGAATATGTGGTTTACATGGATTTTAGCAAGGCATTTGACAAGGTCTCTCACGAGAGACTCATCCAGAAAATCATGAGGCACGGGATAAGTGGAACCTTGGCTGTTTGGATAAATAATTGGCTTACAGGAAGAAAGCAGAGGGTAGTAGTGGAAGGGAAGTATTCTGCCTGGAGGTCGGTGACTAGTGGAGTGCCACAGGGATCTGTCCTGGGACCCCTGCTATTTGTGATTTTTTATAAATGACCTGGATGTAGAGGTGGAAGAATGGGTGAGTAAATTTGTGGATGACATGAAGATTGGAGGAGTTGTGGATGGAGCTGTAGGTTGTCGAAGGTTACAAGAGGATATAGACAGGGTGCGGATTTGGGCAGAAAAGTGGCAGATGGGGTTCAATCCGGATAATTGTGAGGTGATGCATTTTGGAAGGACAAACCAGAATGCTGAGTACAAGTTTAATCGTTGGTTACTTAAGAGTGTGAATGAACAGAGGAACCTTTGGGTTCAAATCCATACATCCCTTAAGGTCGCTGCACGGGTTGATAGGATAGTTAAGAACTCCTATGGGATGCTAGGCTTCATTAATAGGGGGATTGAGTTCAAGAGTAGAGAGGCCAAGTTAAAAATCTTCAAATCTCTGGTGAGACCACACTTAGAGTATTGTGTTCAATTCCAGTCACCTCATTATAGGAAGGATGTGGAAGCTATGGAGAGGGTGCAGAGGAGATTTACCAGGATGTTGCCTGGTTTGGAGAACAAGTCATGTGAAGCAAGGTTAGCAGAGCTGGGACTTTTCTCTTTGGAGCGTAGAAGGATGAGAGGGCACTTGATAGAGGTCTAAAAAATTATGAGAGGCATAGATAGGCTGGATTGCTAGAACCTGTTTCCCAGGGCACCAATAGCAAACACTAGAGGGCATATGTACAAAGTTAAGGGAGGGAAGTTTAGCGGAGACATCAGGGGTAAGTTTTTTACAAAGGGTTGTGGGTGCCTGCACAACTTGCCAGGGATGGTGGTGGAGGCTAAAACAGTAAGGGTATTTAAGAACCTCTTGGACAGGCACATGGATGAAAGAAGAATAGAGGGTCACGGGGTAGTGTGGGGTTGGTACTCTTTTTAAAGGAATACATGGGTCGGCACAACATCCAGGGCGGAAGAGCCTGTACTGTGCTGTAGTATTCTAGTGTCTAGAGTCTAGTGACTAAGGTCATGTCGGAGGGAACTATGTTATAGATGCTCCTAGTTATACATGAATGTGCAGGAAATGCAAGGAAATGGTCAATAATATAAGAAAGGATACCAAAGTTCTTTTTTATTCTTTCCCAGATATATAAAGAGTGAAAAAAGGGAGAGGGTCGATATCGGGCCACTAGAAACTGCTGTTGTAGTTGCAGTAACGGGTGAAAAGGAAATGCCAGACAAACTCTGTGCAAGTCACTAGCAGAATTCCAAAAGGTAAAGATAATCAGCAAACAGAATTGCGTGTAGTGCTATTACAAAGGAAAAGGGGCTTGGAAGATGAAAGGTCTGCAGATAGAAAAGTCACTGGACTGGGTCATAGAGTGTATCAGGAGCCTGCCTAGGGTGTGTTGGGATTCCCAGAGCGTTAGGACCTGGAGTGAAGGCTTCATCAGAACCAACAGCTGGATTAATAGAAAAATATATTGTAGAATATTCAGGCTGCAAAGAGAGATTCGTTGAATTGTTACTTGAATCCAGAGATCAGCGAATGATTAATGGCTAATTTTGATTCCCGGGTTTTGCCAAGTCACAAACTAACACTTGAGATGTGGTTTGAACTGTGCATTTGATCACTCACCTATCAGCTGAGTGGGTAATTCAGATAAACCTTGGCCGATGTTCATGTATTCCTGTGGATCAGGACCTGTTTAAATATTTAAAAAAATCCATGGAAACAGAGCTAAAATAATTAAAATAACTAAAATGTTTATCTCAACGTGCCTTTGTGTTCAGTGCGTGGTTTTAACATACCGAGTTCCTGTATTTCCTTCAGTATTCTGTCCAACTTCGGTAACTCAGTCCTCCACATCAGAAAGGATTCCCACATCGCCCTCCGGGCCTGGGAGCCTTTGCCATTCACCAAACTGAGGAAGAGTCTGGAACTCTCTGCCCGGTTTCCCTTCTCTGTCAGTTCAGTGACTTTCTACAAAAGGAAACAATGGACTTATTGTGGAGCAGACAGACAGACATGGAGAATGTACAGGAAAGTATCTGTTCATGGCCCCAGTAGCTTCAGAACAGATGCAGTCACTGGGCTGTTACCTCATCCTCTCTGGGTTCAGTCATTAACAGAGAAACAGTAACTGAAGGAAATTCTAAATCAATAGTGTGTAAGAATAAGGATTTCCTGACACCCTGCAGTAGATGCAATGTGATTAATTTCCTTGATCTGTCAATGTGCAGCATTACATCAACAAGCTGTGACAACAAGAACGGAAGAGAGGGGGGAGAGAGAGCAAAAACAAATGGATGGCGGGCATCACTGAATCGTGGCTGACAAAAGTTTATAGTTGGGTGCTTAAATCCAAGGATAAATATTGAATCGAAAGGATACGCAGGTAGGTGAAACTGTTGGGTTGAAACTGCTGTCATTAAACATGAAAAGTCCTGAGAAAGAGGTGATGTCGGATTAGACGATGTGGATGTTAAGAAACTGCGTAGATAAAATGACCCTGAAGGAAATTATATACAGGCATGTTAACAGTAGCCAGGATGTGGGCTACAAATTACAACTGGGGAGAGGAGAGGCATGGAAAAAGGTCAATGCTAAAATTGTCACGGGGAGTTTCAATATGCAGGTAGCTTTGGAAAATCAGGTCGGTGCTGAATCCCAAGTGAGGGAATTTATGTAGAATGCCTATGAGATGGCTTTTGAGAGAAGCCTATGGTTGAGCCCAGTATAGGAAAGGCGGGTCTGGATTCTGTGTTGTGTATTGAACCAGATTTGATTAGGGAGCTTCAGCTAAATAAACCCTTAAGAGACGGTGATCATAAAATAGCAGAACTCAGCCAGCAGGTTGAAAGGGAGCAAGTAAAGTTAGAGGTATCAGTGCTACAGTAGAATAAAGGAATTACCTCGGTATGAGAGAGGAACTCGGCAATAATACATTCGAAAATGACACTAACAGGGACAATGGCAGAGCAGGAATGGCTGAAGTTTCTCGGAGGACAAACAATCACAATGATGAAGAATTATTCTAAAGGGAGGATGATCAACCGTGGCTGACGAGGTAGTCAAAGCAGCACAAAAGCAAAGGAGGCGGCACAGAATATTACAAAATATAGTAGAAAGCTGGAGGACTGGGATGTTTTTACAAATCAACAGAAGGCAATTAAAAAGCCGTAAATAGAGAAAAAATGAAATAGGAAGGCAGGCTAGAGAATGATGTAAAATAGCTTACCAAAACGTCCGTCTGATATATGAAGATTGAAAGAGAGGAGAGTGGATATTGGGCTGCTTGAAAATGACAGTGGAGAGGTACTGTCAGGGGACAAGGAAATGCCGGAAGATATTGGTCGGCATTTTGCGTCAGTCCTCACTGTAAAAACACTAGAACGTGCCAGATATTTGAGAATGTCCGGTGGCAGAAGTGAGTGTATTTGCAATTATTGCGGAGAAGGCGCTCGGAAAGCTGAAAGTTCTGAAGATAGATGAGTCCAGATCAACTCACCCGATTGCTTCTGAAAGAGGAGGCTGAAGAGATTGTGGAGACATTAGTAATGATCACTGAAGAATCACTAGATTTTGGAATGGTTCCGGAGGACTGATCATTTTAAACTATAGACCAGTTAGTCTGATCAGCGTTTGGGAAGATGTCAGCAGTCGGTAATTGAGGATAAGGTTTCGGGGTATTCGGACGCACATGATAAGAAAAAGGCCAACATCCATGGAAGGGAATCTTGCCTGACAGAACTGTTGGAATTTTTTGAGAGAACAGCATGCTGGGTCGACAACAGAGAGTCAGTGCAAGTTGTTTACTTGGACTTCCCGAGGACCTTTGACTAGGTGTCCCACATGGACCGATGAAAAAATGGACACATCAGTGGCAATTGGAATGTAGTATAGTGAGGTACGTGGCCATATACTGTAGCAGAAATAATGAAGACGTAGACTATTTTTGAATCTGGGAGAAAATTCAGAAATCGGAGTTGTAAAGAGTCTCTGGAGACCTGGTGCAGGATTCCGTGCAGGTTGAGTCGGTGTTCGGAAAGACAAATACAAAGCTAGCATTCATTTCAAGAGGATCAGAATATAAGAACAAGCACTGGCCAGACCACACTTGCATATTTTGATCCCCTGTTCAGAGAAAATATGTGATGGCATCGTGAAAAATCCAGAGAGGAATCTAAACTAACAGACCCTGTGATATTAAACCAGATTTTGATGGGAATGGATCCTGGATGCACCTGTACTGGCCGGAGTGTGGAAGGATGAGGGGGAATCTGATTGCAACCTGTGGAATATCGAAAGGCATTGAGAGGACGTGGAGATGATGTTTCTAAGTGGGGGAGTCTAGAACCAGACGGAACAGCCTCAGATTAGAGGGACGTCCATTTAGAACAGAAATGAGGAGATTATTTAGCCGAGGAGTAGTGAATCTGTAGAATTCATTGGCACTGACAGCTGCGGAGACCAGGTCATTGAGTATATTTAAAACAGAGGTTGGTATCTTCTTGACTAGTCTGG
Source organism: Hemitrygon akajei (assembly GCF_048418815.1). NCBI lineage: Eukaryota > Metazoa > Chordata > Chondrichthyes > Myliobatiformes > Dasyatidae > Hemitrygon > Hemitrygon akajei. Next base: position 6,402,861 of record NW_027331938.1, on the reverse strand, counting down.
TCAGCAAAGTTCACTGGGAGAAGGTAGGAGAATGGGGTTGAGGGGGATAGTACATCACCCATGATGTAATGGCGGAGCAGAATCGATGGGCCTAATGGCCAATTGTGTTCTGATGCCTTATGGTCTCATGATGTGTAAAGACAAAAGAAGATTAAGAAATGTCAGTACGGCTATCTTATAATGGAGGTGGTTACTGCCTGGCACTCATACCGTAAAATGGTAATGACATCCTGAATGCAGGCATGGGCTTCCTGAGTAACTGAGGAATTATGAATTAAACATTGAATAGTCTTCAAGCAACATACACCTATGATGGAATTAAGGTAACTGAATATGGATGGACTTAGGACATCACTCTGAGAAATAAGAGAGGCAGCGTTTAAGGGTAAGCACAACATTGTGGGCCGAAGGGCATGTACTGTGCTGTACTGTTCTATGTTCTGTGTCCCGGATTTGAATGATTGATCTCCTAGAACAGATATCAGTAGGGAATAATGGACAACAATTATGAAATAAATCAGTATAATTCCCTGATGGCCCACTGCACTGTAAAATAATCCCTCAGTTTCACTGCTACCAGGTCTGAGGAGTTACAGTTGTGAAAGAAATTTAACCAGTAAAGCAGACGTCTCCAGATGATGAATTTATAGATCAGCATCATCTTTACAGATCACCTCTTGCCTTTGGATAATGCCTGTGAGATTCATTACAGACAGCGCCAATGAATCCCAACGAGAACAGAGTTACTCACGGGTGTAACACACTTGATTTTCTAATACCACTCATGGCTGAATAGGTCAGATCTAGGACAAGACAATCACTGTTTGTGAGCTCCAAGGAGAGTGACCTGAAATGGTGTGTCCCTGTCTCTCATTAGTCAGATATTCTGCAAGTTAGCAGTTTTTTTTTTTTTTGTTTGCCCCTTCCCTTTCAGGAAATCCTATTGATCTCCTTCCCTTTCAGGACAACCTGTTGATTTCTTGGGATCATGAGATATCAGCTAGTCACCAGATTTATTTTATGTTTTGTGCTTTCTTCTGCCCTTTTAGATCAATCTATTGATTTTTGTGGTCATAAGATATCAGCTTTGTGCGTGATCTTTCACATCTAATCAATCTCAGAGATTTTCGAGGAAGTTACCGGGAAAGTTGATGAAGGCAAGGTTGTGGATATTGTCTACATGGACTTCAGCACAGTACAGGATCAACAGGTGTACCTTGTACACCTACAAGGTCCCGTACAGGACGTCTGTCTAGAAGATTCAGTTGCTTAGCATTCAAGATAAAGTAGTAAACTGGATTAGACACAAACTTTTTGGAAAGAATCCGGAGTGTCACTATAGACTGTTGCATTTCTGTTTGGCGCCTGTAACTTGTGCAGTGTCACGGGAATCGGTGTTGTGCCTGTTGTTGTTTGTCATCTATATCAATGATCTGGATGAAATTATGGTTAAGAGCATCAGCAAATTTGCTGATGACTCCAACATTGGGAAGGAGCAGTTGACAAAGAGGTAGATTACAAGAGCTTGCAGTGAGGTCTGGACCAACCGGAGAATGGGTTTAAAAGGGGCCGATGCAATTTAATGCAGACAGTTGCAAGATGTTGCACTTTCTTTGGACCAATCAGGGTAGATCTTACACAGCGACCAGTAGAACAAAGTGATCTGGGAATACAGGTACATAAGCCATTGAAAGTGGCAGCAAATCTTGATAGGCTCTGAAAGTAAGTTTCTTAGCACATTATCCTTGGTAATTGAAAATATTGTGTACGATATGATGTTGTATAAGACGTTGGAGAGGCCTAATTTGGATATTATGTGCAGTTCTGCACACCTACCTGCAGGACAGATGGAAATGTTTGAAAGAGTACAAAAAAAACATTACAAGGATGTTACCTGGACTGGAAGACATAAGTTATAAGAAAAGAGTGAACTGATTAGGACTTTATTCATTGGAACATGAAAGATTGAGCGGAGATTTGATAGAAGTGTACACAATTACATTGGGATATATATAGGATAAATGCAAGCAAGCATTTTGTACTGAGGTAAAGAGGTACTACAACAAGAGGTTATCACCAAAGGGTGAAAGGTGAAAAGTTCAAAGGGTACAAAAGTGAAACCGGTTTACTCAGAGGGTGGTGAGAGTGCGAAACTAGCTAGCAGGGCAAGTAGTGCAAGTGGTTAAGAGAATTCTGAATAGATGCATGCGTAATGAGCCTATAGAGCGCCATTGCCCGGTGCAGGTCAATGGGAATAAGTAGATTCTGTAGTCTGGCATGGAATAGATGTGCCAAAAGGCCTGTTTCTGCACTGTACTTTGCTGTGGCTATGACAAGTCAGCCACACATTGTTTGGGAACTCACGGAACCAAGACAAGCTGTGGTTAGCTGGTTTCCCTCCCTCAGGTACCGCAGTGAAGCCGGTTGGCCCAATTGACAGTTTAATACTCATCCTGGATTAATGAGATGAGGTGAAGCTACCCGACGGTTCAGCCAAGATTTGAAATTAGTTTCAGACCGAATGCCTTTTGGAAGTCCAGATATGCAGCCACTGCTCTTACTTCACACTGATAAATACAGCAGGTGATACAAGAAAAGGTGATGCTAAACCTGCAGTTCCCAGTGCTCCCCACCTTAAAAACTGAAACCAGATCTGCGAGAGACGAGTCAGAGATCAAAGTCTCCATTCCCAAGTCGATCTCCTAAAACGTGCTGGAGATTAATGTTGATCCCTATTCCCTCTGATACCAGCAGATCAGTGACAATACACGAACTGCACTCACCTCATTTTCTTGTCTACTGAAATGTCCCTCCTTTGTCAACATCCAACCCAGTCTCTCAACCTTTTCTTCAATTGCTTGTTTGAGTCTGTCCCTGTAGAACTTTGTCAGTTGGTACAGTCGATATTCCTCCCCCTGTGCCAGGAGGTCGGAGATTGTAAACTCTGGCTCTGTGAATATAAAAAGGGAAATGTAGGCTTGAACTCAGATATCCCTCGTCTCCACCGCTCTCACCCAACTCAACCAAAAACCGTGTCTTGAACCTGCCTACAGATACAAAATTGGATTAATTCTCCATCTCCAACACCATCACACTGAGCACGGAGTCCCCCTATGGCTGTGTGCACAGACCACTGCTGTTCACTCTGCTGACCCACGACTGTGCTGCAACACACAGCAAGAACGACGAGTCAGCTTACAGAGAGGAGGTGCAGCAACTAACGGACGGGTGCAGAGCCAGCAGCCTGTCTCTGAATGTGAACAAAACAAATTTCTTGGTGTTCATCTAGCGGAGAATCTCACCTGGTCCCTCAACACCAGCTCCATAGCAAAGAAAGCCCAGCAGCGTCTCCACTTTCTGCGAAGTCTGAGGAAAGTCCATCTCCCACCACACCCCCCATCCTCATCACATTCTAAGGTGGTTGTATTGAGAGCATCCTGAGCAGCTGCACCACTGCCTGGTTCGGAAATTGCACCATCTCAGATCGCAAGACCCTGCAGCGTATAGCGAGGTCAGCTGAGAAGACCATCGGGGTCTCTCTTCCCGCCATCACGGACATTTACACTACACGCTGTATCCGTAAAGCCAGCAGCATTATAAAGGATCCATGCACCCCTCATACAATCTCTTCTCCCTCCTGCCATCTGGGAAAATGCACCGAAGCATTCGGGCTCTCACGGCCAGACTATGTAACAGTTTCTTCCCCCAAGCTATCAGAATCCTCAATACCCAGAGCCTGGCCTGACACCTTACTGCCCTATTGTCACGTATATTATTTATTGTAATGTCTGCACTGTTTTGTGCACTTTATGCAGTCCTAGATTGCTGTGTAGTTTAGTGTAGTTGTTGTGTGTTTTTTTTTTCTTTTCCTCTGTTGTTTTTTTACGTAGTTCAGTCTAGTTTTTGTAATGTGTCATGCAACACCATGGTCCTGAAAAACGACTCATTTTTACTATGTACTGTATCAGCAGTTCTGGTCGAAATGGCAATAAAAAAGTGACTTGACTTGACTTGAATGTAATACTTGCCTTAAAGCCTACCCAACAATGTTCTAGGCATTACGTAATAGAAGGACCACATTTAATATAAACCAGTCCATCCCCCATCCGACCCACTCACCTATTTAAATTTGGATGGGCATAAATGTTGGGACTGTCGGTAATATTCACTTCCCAGAGATACCCTTTCCATCCTGGCGAATACATTTCCCCTGATTCACATCCTGGAAACACTCTTCTCATCTGCTCAGTTGCATTTCCTCCATTGCACATTCTGGAAATCCTCAGAGCAGGTAGTGCATTTCCTGTAGTGGGGTAACGGCTGTCGACTACACCACATGTACCACACCCACACATTCTCTCTCTCATCTGATCAGCCCTCGAAAAAGGCCTCACCTTTGTCCTCCTCCCTGCCACATTCTGAGAACCCGTCAGTCTCATATTTCACTCACCTGCTCCTTGTTGAGGACTGGACAATTCCATGTTTAATGAGCGTCCGAGCCGACAGACGGTCGCCTCACTTGTGCTGGTTCCAGGGTGCTGATCGGTGTCTCTGACGTCACTGTCTCTGAGCTGAATTTGCTCCTCCTTCTCTGCGGCCGGACCGCATTCCATTGGGACATCACTCTCAATCTGACCCTGCTTTGGTACCTTGCTTCCCGTGTCCCGATCATCTTCCCTCGATGATCCGCCTGGTAAAGTCCTCTTCAGTACTTTCCATACTAGTTTCAATTTTCCACATGAAATAAGTAATGAATTGCACGTTATACAAGTATGATTTAGATCTGAACCAAACTGATTCAGATTGCAGTGGAGCCGAGACTCTGGTTGACCAGATTTGGAGTGGAACTGTGCTGGTTAATGTGAATCGTATATCCTGTCAGGTGATCATCCCGATAGGCCGGTGACCGGACACATTTACTCCCAGTAAAATAGCACAATAAGCACAGTAATACTAATCACAGCAGTTGAACACACGGATGACCAGGGGATCATAATACATCGGTGTCCGGTGATACTGGGAAATATCACTGTGATTATCTTCCACAAGTTAAAATCTCCCTCAGTCACTAACTGTCCAGTAGTCTGTGTCACACAAAGACCAGCAACGGGATTACACATGGTCCAGTCTGCTGGATCACACATTCTCCAGTTGCTTTGTCACACGAGGGGCTGGAGACTGGACAAGGGGACTGGAGTTGCTTTCTCCAGTGCCCTTGGTCACAGACTGACTATTCCCTTGAGACGCACGTCGTCCGGTCCCCTGGGTTGCAGGCTGACCATTCCCTTGAGATCTATGCTGACCTCTCCCCTGGTTCCCATCTTATCCCCCAACTGCTGATCATCATGTAACAACTATGCATGTCATTGGCTAAGTCTTGGTTATAGAGCTTTGTGTGTAGTTGCAGTTGCTAATCTATAGGATGGAGGTGATGAAGCTGGAAAGTGTTTAGTGAAGAATGAACACTACGGTACTTGGCTAGGGTGTTGTTTTTTGTGTTATATGGTTGGGCTGGGACAGCTTGCCCTGGAGCTCAGGAGCTTGAAGGGAAACCTTACACACACACACACAGTAATCGGGTGCAGATAGGGTAGATGGTCACAGTCTTTTTCCCCTCGTAGGGGAGTCTGAGACTCGAGGGCAGAGATTTAAAAGGGACCAAACGGGCATTTTTTCACGTGGTGGCTGATGGTTATAAATTACATGCATCCAGAGGAGGCCGCAAACACAAATAAAATTACAAAATTGAGAGCATGTGGGCAGGAAAAAGGGGAGAAGAAGTTTACGAGGGAAGTTTGGGAAAACTGCAGGAAAATGGGACATTTAGATCAGCATGAATTATATGGGCCGAAGGACCCGTTTCCAGGCTGGAGCATCGTTTTTATTCCAGCTGGAATCTCAGATTTGAGCACAATCACAATGTCTACAGGTGACACAGACATTTGGTCATTGGTTATGCCGGGTTTCCCAGCCAAGATCCTAGGAATTTAAATTCATGTGGAAGATCATATCAAGAGGGAAATAGTTAGAAACTCAGGGTCACCATTTCTCCACAGCCCAGACATTCAGTGGGGTGTTAGAACTCCGAAGCAGATCACAAATGTATCTACAATGAGCTGCCTCCTGATCCTCAGCCATTCCCAGCACCGGCAATGATCTCCGCTCCGCTACAGAAAACAGATTTCGGTGACACCCCTCCTCCTTTGCGTAGCAGGCAAGAAAAACCAGGGGGGAGTTGGTAGCTTTCCTTCCAAAACCTGAAATGCTGTGTTATCATAGAATCTCGGAAATCCCGGAAATGCTCCTATCATCTGCTTCTGAATTTTATAAATGAAAGTTGAAGATGTCTTACATATCAGGGCCTGTCTGGAGGTAAAACGGACCCTGTCCCTGAACATTTACATAAACCACGAGATCTCTGTCACATTCCTGTCTGTGTTTCACTCACGACCACCTGATTCAGGAGCCCCTGCTCCTTTCACTCAGCTGAAGCTTTGTATGGTGAGCGGAGTGATTCGACCATTACTGGTGTCAGGTCCCTGCGCTGGAACTGTTGGATTGATCAATTACTCAAGGCCGCTTTACCAGTGGGATAAATGACACTGCTTGATGAAACTTTTCTATCCACTGTTAACACCTCTGTCAGTTTTTTTCACCTGAACTAGTGTGTACAAACGCGATAAAAGTTTAATTCAAAGATCCCTGTGATCATACCTTTGTCCATTCTGATTCTGACTGGCGATTGTTGATTGTCGTCGTCTTGTTTACACTTTGGTCGCTCTGCAGGACAGCGCCACCTGCTGGTGAGGCTCTAAATTTCACAACAAGCAGACAATGAGTCAGAGAGTACGACTACTTTGCAAATATGACAGTATTTCCATCCCCTGCAGCATTTGGCATGGGGACCAAACATTCCCTGTTAGTAACCACTTCCACACCATATCTGTCCACTGATACCTGGCGCATCTGCTGACAGAGTTACAGAGCAATAAAATGCAAATTCAGAGCGTTCAGCCCAACGAGACAATGCCAACCACAGTGCCCACTGAGATGGTCACAATTTCCTGTGATGGGGCCATCTCCCTTCTGGCCTCTTCACTCCATCTACACACCCCAACTGCTTTTTGAATTATGCAACTGCACCTGCCTCGTCCACTTCCTCTGGCTGTTTCCTCCACATGATCCCCAACATCTGCATGAATCCGCTGCTGATCAGATTGGCTTTGCCATCTCTTTACCAACCCCTGTCCATTTAGATCCCCTAGATGCTACGATAATCTTCTCTGTGAACAGATCTACTAATGTTGTGCATTCTGTGAACTTACCTGTCAAGTAATCCTTGTGCAACCGCATCCAAATCATTGCTGTAAAATAACGAATATCAAAGGTCCCAATTTGTAGCCTCACGGCACAGCACTAATTAGTCGCCTCCATTGCGAGGAGAAATCTTCAACCAGCACTCTTTGCTTGCTACCTTGAAGCTAATTTTGAATACATCCAATTTGCTCTCTCTGGACAACATGGGACCTAATCATCGGGGCCAAGCTGTCATGTGACACTTTGTCAAAGGCTTTACTGAAGTCCCATGCACAACATCCATGGGAACATAACTTTGAATTTCCACCTCTGCGTAATGTCACGTTCACAGGTTCTGACCATGTAATTAGCAGAAAAGTACTTGATGAGGCCAAGGTATGTCAATGTAAATTATGGGTTGCCATGTGCTAGTGAGGACTGAATAAAATGCAGAGTTGGGATATTTTGCTTTATAAATGGTCTGTTCTCAGCAGAGGCCTACGCGACGATATATTCGAGGGTAAGTATACCACTGCAGATTGCAATAGCCAATGGGATCAAGGGCATGTTGCTGCAGTTCATGGTAATTCCACATTTCTACAATCACTACAACACGACACACTTGGGGCTTCTTATAAAGGGAGGAAATTGTCAACGCATTTTAAGATGATTATAACGTAACAAGGAAACATCAGAACTAACCAAAAGCTACTTCAGATGATGCAAGACCTTCAAATGAGCAAACACTCAGAGAATGTGATTGACTGTAAAGAGCTGGGCTTCTGAAAGCACATTACCAGACCTGGAGTGATTGCAACTTGGTCTGACCGAGGCATTCCACTTATTTCATACCTTCCTTTGTAAAGATATGTAATGTTTACAGGACCAGTGTTCGAGTGAATGAGACTCACCAAACTTTCTCTTGACTGAATCAATGAAAACTCTGAGTCAGAGGGTTCTCTTCAGTTGGTACTCTCAGTCCTCGGGCTGGTTCGCTTGTCGCTGTTCCCTCGTTCTCATTCGTGGCTTCTTTCCAGCTGTGGGCTTTTCTTCCAATAAATCTCTCACGGCAGGTCTAACTTTAACCAGAGAGATAATGAAGCACATTAACAATACAAAGGAGAAAAAAATATTTCTGCTCAATTTTTTCAAAAGCGAATCTCACTGAAATTTAAACGCTGAAGACAAATAAAAGAATCTCATGGAACAAATCTGTAATTGTCCCTCACACGTCACAAATCCTGATACGGGATATGAAGGACTCATCATTCAGTCATGATAAGATATCAGAGCAGAATGAAGTGATTCAGTCCATCGAGTCTCCTCCATCATTCAATCATGGTTAATTTTTTTTCGCCCCAATGCCATTTTCCTGCGTCCTCTTATAAAGTGCTGGAAACTCGGTACGGCAGATTGGATCTGTGGAACAAGACACTGTGGAAGACCCAGTATCAGAACTGGGATTATCCAGGATGATGCGTGATATGCTGAACGCTTAATTGCGCAATTTGGCCCAGATCCCATACTTGCTCATACCTATAATGGGGGAGGTACTACACACAGTGTTCTGAAAAGATAGTAAAAGTGATTATCGGGGCATTAATAGTGATCTTTCGAGAAACGAAAACGAAAAGCTCTTGAATTTATAGTAAATGGACCATCCAGTTATTCGCTGCTCAATATTAGTTCTATATCATTCAGCACCTGAGCGTCTTTGCCTCACAGTACGCTCCCACGGACAAGGCGAAATTATTATTAATTTTTCTTGCGTTATTCATTACTATTTCCTGGATACCAGAGAGGCTCCCGGTGAAACTGTTTTGTCCACTCTATTGACTTTTAACATCTCCTCGATAACAGGAAGCACGATAATGTACCATATTCAATCGTGATTGATATGCATAGAATGTAACGTGGTTCGGTCTCCAATGTTCCCTCTAATTACTATTTTTGCAGCTACATGGATCAACCATTGCTCTGAGCCGGGAATTTTCACACGGACTGAGAAAAGCACAACATCATAGATGTGTCCTCTTTTGTGAAATGCATCTATGAATATTTTAGGATGAAGACAGACAAGAGAAAAAAAACATTCTTTTGATTTTAATTACTAATTAAAGGACAGGATAAAAATGCAGTACAACAAAGAAAAACGTTCAGGTTTCATAAACGTTTATCCGGCAGTGTTTAATTCCATCTGCGCTGCAACAAAGGCTCCGTTCGTGGGAGCATTTTGGTTCTGCAGACTAAAGTCCCTTCCCGTACTGAGCATGCGCGATGTCGTCAGCGCGTTATCGGAGCTGTGAGCGGGGCCTCGGAAACGAACCTGCGGATGCTGCAGCCCTGCGGTACAACGGGATCACATGACGGGTGGACGGTCTCCCACGTGACTCCGTGACTCCACTCCTCGCCCCTCACACGCTGCCCGACACCCCCCCCCCCACCGCATTTCAAACATCATCTCATAATTACACTGGATATATTTTAAAATTTCCCTCTGCATCTTCCCCGTCCACATCCCTCCAGCCCCCAGGTCACAGTTACGGGTCTGAATCCCATCCCGGTCCGGCACACATTTTAGACCCAAACCAGAATTGTGCAGGTTTTATTTAAATCAGTCTATGTTTCTATTCACATTTCCCCGGCCGCACTGAACAGGATCACTGAAACATCAAGCGAGAAGCAACAGGAGGTGGCCATTCAGCCCCTTCAACCATCAACAAGATGGCGGCTGCTCTCCCATCTCAGCCACATGTTTCTGCCCGATCCTCATTTCCTCCATCCCTTCGGTCTCCACACATCTGCCGGCCTCTGTTTTATGTGAGGACGATCACCGAGTCTTCACCGCCCTCTGTGGAGGGGATTTACAGACATTCACCACCCTCGGAGTGGAGACATTTCCCCTCATCTCAGTCCCGGACAGTCCACCCCCTTTTCCAGAGACTGGGATCGCTGTTCAACCGGTAATGATGTTGTGCATTTCAATGTGTTCACCTCTCAGTCCTCGATTCTCTAAATGAAAGGGCGATCACATTTGATCTTTCTTCATATGATGACCTCACCACTCCAGGGATCAGTCTGCTGAATCTTTGTTGCACTCTCTACAACAAATACTCTCTAACCTCTTTGTTCATCCTCTATAGAATTAATTTCCATCTTCTGCAGCCCCGTGTTGCCCCAACCACTCACCTCCCACCCCTGTCACTATTTCCACCTTCCCACCTCCCCCCTCACCTGGATCCACCTCTCACTCCCCAGCTCTTGCCCCATCCCCACCCCTCACCTCTTTTCTCGGACTATTTCCCGTCCACTCTCAGGCCAGAGGGAGGGTCTCGGCTCGAAATGTTGACGGTCCATTTCCCTCCACAGATGCTGCCCGACCCACTGAGTTCCTCCGGCAGTTTGTTCTTTGGTCTATATAACCCGTGTTAGTATTGAGGTGGGGCAGGATTTTACACCATATTCCAGGTACAATCACAACAAAACACAAATAATTGTCACTCTGCCCCGACCCTCCGGCAGTTTGTCCTTTGGTCTGTATAACCCGTGTTAGTGTGGGGATCGGGATTTTACACCATATTCCAGGTACAATCTCAACAAAGTCCAAATAATCGTTAAAGTCATTTTCATTCTTATACCTGATAACTCTTAAAATAAATACAATGTACTTTCTACCTCCCTCCTTAGCCACTGCACTTCAGTCCCTCATTACTTAACGCACAGATGGTGCAGAAGAGGTTTACCAGGATATTGCCTGGATTAGAGGGCATGAGCTATAATGAGAGGTTGGACAAACTTGGGTTGTTTTCTCTGGAGCCCTGCAGGCTGGGGTGAGACGATGGAGGTGTATAACATTATGAGAGGCAGAGACAGAGAAGACAGACAATATTTTTTATCCTGGTCTAATAGAAGAGGCCATGTATTTAAAGTGAGGGGGAGTAGTCTGAAAGGAGATGTGAGGGGCAAGTGTTATTACCAGAGAGAGTGGCGGGTTGCTAGGATGTGTTGCCCGGGGTGCTGGTTCTGGCAGACACAGCGGTGACTTTTAAGAGATATTTAAATCAGCACATGAGTGTGAGGGACGTGTGGACATTGTGTTGGCAGAAGGGATTAGTTAGCCATTTGATTCCTAATTTAATTAGCTGAGCAAAACGTTTTGGGCCGAAGGGCCTGTTCTGGTACTGTACTGTTCAATGTTCTGTGTCTCTTGTCAAGAGGTTTCAGGGAAACTGAGGTAAAAGGAGTGAGTTGGAGAAACAGGTCAGCTGGAGCCTAATGTGGGAACTGTGAGATCACCCACTTCTGTAGCAGAAACAAATATTGAATTTATTGCCAAGTGCACAATATGGGAAGGTACAGGGACAGAGAAACACTGACTTGTAGCAGCATCACAGGCAAGTACATTCAGATGACAGATTATACAATTCTGCGCCATTATCAATATAGAAATACAAGTTTTATGTCATTAACAATATACAAATATATATGTTGTGTCAATAATCATAAATATAGATTTTCTGTCATTAACAATGTACAAATATACATTTTTTTCAAGAGCAGTCTTGAAAATGTTAAATTTGTTCCCTCAGCCAAGTTGTTGACACAGTTTGGAAACGACTGGGCTCAAAGCACCGGTCACTACAACACCCACGGGAACACCACGGGGACTGCCAACACAGATGCCTTGTGCAGGAAGGCACAGATTCGACTGTACTTCCTTAGAAGTTTGGCGTCATTCAATGTCTGTAGTGAGATGCTGAAGATGTTCTATAGGTCAGTTGTGGAGAGCGCCCTCTTCTTTGTGGTGGCATGTTGGGGAGGAAGCATTAAGAAGAGGGACGCCTCACGTCTTAATAAGCTGGTAAGGAAGGCGGGCTCTGTCGTGGGCAAAGTACCGGAGAGTTTAACATCGGTAGCTGAGCGAAGGGCGCTGAGTAGGCTACGGTCAATTATGGATAACTCTGAACATCCTCTACATAGCACCATCCAGAGACAGTTTCAGCGACAGGTTACTATCGATGCAATGCTCCTCAGACAGGATGAAGAGGTCAATACTCCCCAATGCCATTAGGCTTTACAATTCTACCGCCAGGACTTAAGGACTTTTTAAAAGCTATTATTAATGCTTTTTGAGATAGTGATTTAGATGTATATCATATTTTTTACTGAGTTAAGTATTGTATGTAATTAGTTTTGCTACAACAAGTGTATGGGACATTGGAAAAAAGGTTGAATTTCCCCATGGGGATGAATAAAGTATCTATCTATCTATCTATCATGCAGACCCAAGAAGGGTCTGGTTATTCATTCTCTTTTAACACCAAGACACCAGAAACAGGAGCAGGCCACTCAGCCCGTTCAGTTCATCCTGTCATTCAATAAGACTCCAGACCAGTTCATTCTTGCCCCCCAACACGACTCCAATCCACTTTGCCCGGACCATCGGCCACACTTGCAGATCAACAGTGTGCCGGTGTTTGCCTCCCAATGTGGTGAATCCCTCTGCTCGCCTCTGTATCCTGTCCGACCCCTCTCACACCATCTTCATCCTTTCAATAATATACCCCCTTCCCCACTGTCAATGGGCTCCTTCCCCATCCTGCTCCTTGATCCCCCAAACGACCTCTCAGACTCACCCCCCTCACACCATCTTCACCCCCTTCCCCACTGTCAATGGACTCCTTCCCCAGAGACAAACAACCTCTCAGACTCACCCCCCTCTCACACCATCTTCACCCCTTCCCCACTGTCAATGGGCTCCTTCCCCAGAGACAAACAACCTCTCAGACTCACCCCCTCTCACACCATCTTCACCCCCTTCCCCACTGTCAATGGGCTCCTTCCCCAGAGACAAACAACCTCTCAGACTCACCCCCTCTCACACCATCTTCACCCCCCTTCCCCACTGTCAATGGGCTCCTTCCCCATCCTGCTCCTTGATCCCCCAAACGACCTCTCAGACTCACCCCCTCACACCATCTTCACCCCCTTCCCCACTGTCAATGGGCTCCTTCCCCAGAGACAAACAACCTCTCAGACTCACCCCCTCTCACACCATCTTCACCCCCTTTCCCCACTGTCAATGGGCTCCTTCCCCAGAGACAAACAACCTCTCAGACTCACCCCCCTCTCACACCATCTTTATCATCTCAGTAAAATCCCTCACCCTCGTCATTCTGCCAGATCACTCACTCTGCGAGTAGCCTGCATCAAGCCAATGGGCCGAGCGGTCTCCTCCTTTCTGTCAGCAATACATTATAATCCGGTCACACAAGTCACTTCACGAACGCACCCAACTTCACGTGGAGGGAAATGTAAATAAATAAAAAGGCTGGACATTTACTTTGAGATTTGTTCTGTTTTGAATGGGAGTTTGAGGACGGGAGCGGAAGTCGGTATCAGCAGGGGTAACGCCCTCTCGGCCGGTCCATCTCCGTTATTGGGTGTAAGCAGTGATTGACATCACTTCTCACCAATGTGAAGAGGGTAACGCCTCTGTTGACTGTCGGGTGGGGTGGGTGGGTCAGGTAGCTGTTACCTTAGCCGGTAAAATTCAACCGTCTCAGCACCAGTGTGACGTAAGGAAGTGCACACGTGACGTCAGATCCTAGTGTGGGGGAACTCACACGTGACGTCAGGCATGAGGGGACGCAGAGTGATATCAAATCCCAGTGTGGGGAATGTGAGTGACTTTAAAGAGCTGGGATACTGACAGCACATCACCTGACCTGGAGTGATTGTAACTGGTCTGACAGAGGCATAACTGGTACTTCTGGGCACTTTCAGTCTCATCCCAACTATTTACTACCTTCCTTTGTGCAGGTATGTAATGTCTAAAGGACCAGTGTTTGAGTAAACGAGACTCACGAGACTTTCTGCTGATTGAATCACTGGAAACTCTGAGTCAGATGGCTTCTCTCCAGTTGGTGCTCTCAGTCCTCGGGCAGGTTAACTTGCTGCTGTTCCCTTGTCTTCACTCGTGGTTTGCTTCCATTTGGGGCAGTTCTTCCAATAAATCTCTCACCTCAGGTCTAATTTTAACACAACGGGTTCGACGGACTCGGAGTCCGCTGCGGTCGGGGCGCTTTCACTGTGTGCTGCGTCTGCGAGGCTGGGTCTGACGGAGCTTTCATTGTCTGTGAAGCTGAGTCCACAGGCGCCTTGGAAGTCCATAGCGGGGGTAATCCCTTCTGCCGACTGCGTGGGATGACGAGTCTATCGGGACCCTGAGGACTTGTGGAAACTGTGTCATGGTTTCTTTCGAACTTAGAATCTTTTAACATCTTTGGACTATTTTTTACTGTGCCCATGGTTCTTTTAAAAATCAGTTATGGTATTGGCTGCACTGTTGTAACTATACGTTAACTGTAACTATGTGGTTTTGTGTAGGTCTTGTAGCTTTAGTTTTTGGTTTGTTGGGTGGTAGAGTTGGTCTCCTGACTTGGTATGTCTGGGTAGTCTTACTTTGTCTGGTGGGTTTGGAGCTCCTTTCCGGGGAAACACATTAAGATCGTAGCGCCTTCCGGTTCACAGTCCGGTCCACGTTCCTTATTCCAGGTTTTCCCCAGTTTCTGTTGAGGAAGCTGATTCTTGTTTGGGCTGGATTGTTCTTGTCCATACCCCCTGTCTGTATCCCTTCCCTTCACCTTCCTCCTGGAGCCTGCGTCGCCTGGAGCCTTGCCTTCACCGCTGTCAAGTTCAACCACCGGAGCAAGATAAGGAACTGTCTTTCATTGTTTTCAACTGGAGTTCCAAGGGTTTGCCCACCCCTGATGTAACACTCACTGGTCTATAATCCCCAGGATTAAACGCATTGGGTTTATTGATGTGGCACAGAGCGACTGAGCAGAACCCAAGTGCAGGTCACCGGCGTGGAGATTGAGCTGGGGATGCGGGCGCAGGCGTGAACGTTGGACAGCAAACCGGAGGAATCTTGACACGGAGCTCTGACATGGAGTCTTGACACGGTGACGCGGTTTTCATGGAATATCTTGAGACTGGAGTTGAACTTAGAACAAACAGTTCTAAGCAGTCGAGAAACAAAGTATCACATGGGAATAGACCAACAAACTGGCAACCTGTGATCGTGTCGCCATCGTATTTATTTCACAGTCTCTGATGAAAACCAGGTGTATGGTAATTGAGTAAACTAGCAGCAATGGAGATCTAATGACTGAAATTAGGGCATAATTAGGGAGAAAGGAGCGTTAAAGGGGAACAGCCAACCGGAACCATGACAATTGAATTATGGAACAACATTTGACAGCCTCCAATCATGTGTTACTATCCCTGTGGCCAGAGAGGATACAATGATCATTGTCAATGCCCGGTAACCTCCCCCCTCACTTCCTGTAGTAATGTGGTGTATATTGGTAGATTGAACATCTCTTTCTTAATATTGCCATGCTGCTATGCTATCATCACAATCACTGTCCACCTCATTGGTAACTGAAGCAAAGCATTCATTAAGCACCTCACCTATCACCGCATCCTCCAGGCACGTTTCCACCATTGTTCCTGAGTAGTCCTAGTCCTACCCTCAATCTATTCACCCTCCTCTTCTTCACCCACATGTAGAATGCCTTGGGTTTTCCTTCGTCCTACTTCCCAAGGACTTCTCAAGTTGCCCTCGACCTCCAAGTCGCTTCTTAAGTTCCTTCCAGGATACCATATAATTCTCTAGAGCCTCGCTTGAATGTTGCTTACTGTACCTAAATAATGCTTCCTTTTCCCTCTTGCTTAAATGTTCTCATCCCTTGTGAACCACGGTTCGTTTATTTTAACATTCTTTCACTGTGTGTGGAACAAATCTACCCCGAACCGCATTCAAGTGTTCCTGAAACAAACTTCACAGTTCCATCTGGCATTTCCCTTTGAAAATGTTTTCCCAATTTACACCCCCAAGATCCTTCGAATACGATTGTAACTATCCATCCACTGGTTAAATACTGCCTCGTATTGTCTGCTACTATCCTTGTCCATGACAATGATAAAAGTTGGGGTGTTGTGGTCTCTATCTCAAAAAGGTCACCCATCGTGACATCTGTCACCTGACCAGCATCATTGCCTCATACTAGATACAGTATGGCAAATCCTCCAGTTAGCCCATCCACATACCATGTCAAGAATCCTTCCTGGACACACAACACATTCTGCCCCTTTGACACATTTTGGAACAAGGAGGTGGGATCAACATCAGGAAAGTTGAGATCAATAATGATAATAACCTTGTTGTTTTTGCACCTTTCCCAAATCTGCCAAGTTATCATTATCCCAGTGGCTTTGGGGGAGGCCTATAGAATACTCACAGAATGATAGCTCCCTTCCCTTTTCTGATTTCCACCCACATTGATGTCCTCTGTTTATGTAACTGTCATATGATTCCTAATTAGTAAAGACAATTCTCCGCCTTTCACCTCCCCCCCCCCCCATATGTATTATGAAACAAGTAAAATCTGGAGCATCAAACACCAATCCTGCCCTTGTAACAGTCCGGTCTGTGTAATGGTGATAACATGTACCATCCATGTTCTAAGTTACTCGTATTCTTAACACATATTGTATTGAATTAAAGACATTTCCAACTGACTACATGATGCCCTGTCCACATCCGACCCTTCCACAGTCTCTGTGAAATTCGCATCTACCTTTATATCAACTCTTCTATTATCTGACCAAACACTCTGGTTCCCATCCCGCAGCGACTGAGTTTAAACTCACCCCGGCAGCTCCAGCAGTCCTGGCTGCAGGGACATCTCAAGTACAGATATAACCCATGCCTTTGGTACAGGGCCAAATGGGAACATAACTTCATTATAAAACCTAAATATGCTTAATCACAGGTTCGTAGGTTCTGACAATTTATTAGTAGAAAAGCATTTGATGGCGACAGGGTATACAAATGTAAATTATTGGTTGGCATTTGCTAGTTAAGACTGAAATGTGGTGCTGGGACATTTGGCTTCAAGAGGGTTTGCGGAGGCTTGTGCGACAACATACTCGAGGGCAAGTATATCGTTGCAGCTTGCAATAGACAGGAGTCAATGGCATGTTGCTGTAGTTCACGGTAATTCCACATTTCTGCAATCACTAGAGCAGGAGAAAACTGCGGCCTCTTATAAAGAGAGGAAATTCTCAATGCATTTTGAGATTATTGTGACCTAACACAGCCAAGCAAGGAAACAAGCAGAACTGATAAGAGTTTGAAATGAGCAAACAATATGAGGGAATGTGCGTGGCTTCTCAGAGTAATTAGCAAATCTGCAGTGAGTGAAAATGGGTCTGACAGACGCATACTGGTATTCCGAGGCTTATTCAGTCCCACTCCAGCTATTTCCTACCTTCCTTGATACAGAAATGTAATGTCTAAAGGACCAGTGTTTGGGTAAATAAGACTCACCAAACTTTCTCCTGACTGAATCAATGGAGACGCCAAGTCAGATGGGTTATCTCCATTTGCTGCTGTCCGTCTTCGGGCTGGTTTCGTTGTTGCTGTTCACTCGTCTTCAGTTGTGATTTTCTTCCTGTCGTGGGCTTTTCTTCCAATAAATCTCGCAGGTCAGGTCTATCTTTAACCAGAGAGATAATGAAGCATGTTACTCATACAAAGTAGAACAAAGAAGTAAACTTATTGGAACTTAAACTTGAACTCATATATAATGATGCGAGTGAAGAAATCTGTAACTGCCCCTCACACTTTCCAAAGCCTGACATGGGATACAAAGAAACACACACAAAATTGCTGCAGGACCTCATCACACCAGGCAGCATCTGTATGTCGACTCTACTCTCTTCCATAGATGCTGCCTGGCCTGCTGAATTCCTCCAGCATTTTGTATGTGTTGCTTGGCAGCATCTGAAGATTTTCTCTTGTTTGTGATGGGACACAAAGAACTGATTACTCAGTCATGGTATAAGATACAAATCATAATGCACAGGAGTAGAATTAGGTGATTCGGTCAATCTAGTCTGCTCCAAAATCAATCATGGAGATTTTTTTTCCCAACACCGTATTCTTGCTTCCCTGCTATAGCACGCAACCTATTTAGCAATCCAGAACATGAATATACCCAACGACAGCCTCCACCACCCTCTGTGGCATCGAATTCCACAGATCAACCAACACTTGGCAAAAGTAATTGCTCTCATCTCAGTTTTTAAAGTGAAGCTTCTTTATTCTGAGGCGGTACTCTCAGATCCCAGACTCTCCGTCTAATCCAGACACCCTCTCCATTCTCACTGCAACCAAACTTCCTGTCATTCAGTCGGTGTAAATAATTACCCCTGTCCTAACCCGCCAACCATGTGAACCCCACTGAACACAGGCCCAGGGCCATCAAATGCTCCACATGCATAATGCTTATCATTCCTCGGATTATTCCGGCAGCAAAGAGCCCTGGGAGAGCTGGTGCTTGAGATACAATCTTGGGATGGGGGCTCCAGGAATATGGAACTGTCAGTGTCTGGGCTTCAGTCTCCGTTGGTGCTTTTACAGATGCGGCTGGATGTTCCTCCTTCCGCAATGAAGCAGAAGTCTCCGGTGGCTGGATATTGGTAGCGTGAATCTCTCAGTGTGAGATGTGGAAAAGATGTGCGAGGCTCTGGGTGCGGGCTGTGACCCTCTGAGGTTGCATCCTGGGATACCACACATGTCTTGACCCAGATAAAATGAATCGGGGAATCAAATTGTCCGCGTTTATGAGATGTTGAGCGAGTATTTCTGTTCTGTGCTCAGATGTTTGGTTCTGAAGTTCCTTTGGAAGCAAAGCAGAGAATGAGTTCCCATTCCATCTCTCACAGGGAGAGGCTGTGATTAAATACCCTGTTTTGTGTTTGCACCGGTAGAAATAGACCGGGGTTTCAGAACTGAATTCACATTTGGAAATTACCCCTCACTCTCACCTGTCTATCTGCCAGTGGAAGTCAAAGAGAAACTCTAGATGCTGAAGATAGAACAGAACATGGAACAGTACATCACAGGAACACAATAGTGTGCCAAACCAGCTGAAAAGTAAATCAACCCCCCCAAAAAAAACTACACTACATTTTCTGTGTAGCCATGTACATTCATATACAAATCAAGGGCATGAATAGTAAATTACAGAGATCTCAACACTGACACTCACATCCCACTCGTCACAGGCCTCCATTCGTTAGAACCATCTACATTCATCCCCCTCTCCTTCTTGTTCTCTAGCCCGGTGTGAACCCACCTCGCCAGCCCCCTGTGAATCCCACATGACCGAACCTCCCCGATCAGCTGCCATGCAGGATCTTGTTACAGACTTTACCAAAGTTCAGATGAACAACGTCACTGCCCAACTTCACCTAACGCCTAGGTCATTCTTAAATAATCTCCAAAATACTTGACAGATATGATATCCTATTGGACAGTGTTGACTGTGATTTCCCCATAACCAATGTCCAACCGCCCGGGATTTCAGCTTCACTGCAGACTGAGAAAATTCCGATCCCAGCTGCAGAATTACCAACCTGGACTGTAGTCCGTATACTGCCAATTCCATATCATCAGAGTCACCAACCCAATATTATCACCCATACAAAGACGCCTTGGTGCCGGCAATTTGCCGTGGGGTTCCTGCCATTTCCGATTCACAAACTAAGGTGGAATTGGAACCTAATGACCCTCTGCCGGGGCCGGTGCTCAGGCTGGTTCCCCGGTCTGTATAGAGGATGCGGATACACTTCAGCCTGACACCAGCAGCTAAACCGAGCACATTTGATCTCTATGTCATCGCTGTGTGGGATCTTGCACAGCAGAGCGGGCTGCCATGTTTCCTGCAGTGTAGCAGGAACAAAATGTAAAATTATAAAGTAGAAAAAGCTGGGAGCTCAGTACATCAGACTACGTCTCTGAAAGGAGAAATGGTGGAAGACCCAGTTCCAGAACTGAGACTGTCCAAGATGCTGCCGATCTGCTGAGCGTCTCCAGTATTTTCCCTTCCTTACTTTAAATTTCCTGCAACTGTAGTATTTTCTCCCTCTTCATTTTAATGCACAGATAGTAACTGATTGCCACCCTGAACTGTAAATGCCACCCCACCCCAAACAATTTATTAGTTCTGTTCATTCTGACCCTGGTATAACACATCCCACACAGTCAATGCTCACAGCATCCTTTCCTCCCACTATCACTCTGTTACATTTGCTCCCGAGGCCACTGTCTCTACACTGAGAGGCGGTGACCACAGAGCGATAAAAACTGCAACACTTGCTGCAGCTCTGACGGGCCGTTACCCTGGAAACAGAGGAAATGGCTCACTGAAAATAACCGAAAAAGGAAATAACAAACTCAACATCAGATGCTGTGAGTTCCGTTATGACAAAGATTAACAGTGCAGCCATTTTGTAACGGTGAATCAAAAATTGAAATGGTTGCTTTTACCCTGTCACGTGTTGTGTCCAACTAAACCTCTGGTATTCCTAGCGAACAATAACTAACTAACTAACTAACTAACTAACTAACTAACTAAATAAATAAATAACTAACTAACTAAATAAACAGACAGGCACACAAATAAATAAATAAATAAATAGAAAGCTGCAATACTAAACTTCACAATGAAGACAAAGTTTAGAAGAGAGATTGTTGAAATATATCATTGCGGCATTGGGATACAGGCTGGACAAACATTGAGCAAGCAGGTTGATATATATATCATTGAGCTGGTGGCATACAGGCAGGACAGAGATTGAACTAGAAGGTTGATATATATCATTGAGGTAGTGGGATACAGGCTGGACAGAGGTGGAACAAGATGGTTGATATATATATCATTGAGAATGGTTTGTTTTACCGAACGGCCTCTTCCAGTGTGCTGGAAATATGTAAAACAATTATCGACCCCAGGCGTCGATCCAGGTGGAGTTTGGATCCGATACCGGGCCGGGTGATGGAGGTAAAATTCACCAGGTACATCTTAATGGATGGGTTCAGTCTCGGCATCACCACCTCATCCCGCTCCTGGGACCAGAACACCAGGGGCTGAGCATCGGCTCATCTCAGGCGGTTCGGTGTGAAGGTCCCATAACCCGGACCGACCACGACAGTTTGTATCCAGGAAGCGGGACGAGGCCGCCAGTTCGAGGAAGTTAACGGGACTCTCTGCCCAACATGAGGTTCCCCGCCCCCGGGATCGACTTCAGTACTCACCGATGGGAAATTGTCGGTTGCGTTCAACCCCAGTGACCGGCCTCAATACTGACCGATGAGAACTTCATCAATTTGTCCGGAGAGCAGCGAGATCCGTCCGCCTGCTCCCCACAGACGATCATCTTCAACAGAGAACGGAAAGAAAACTCCCGCCCATCCGGAGACTGTGAGAGCGGGGGCGGGGCCTCGGAAGCGAAAACCTGAGATGCTGCATATCTGCGTTTGAAATGGGAGCGAGAAACCGGTGACTCTGCTCCTCGCCCCTCACACGCTGCCCGACCTACCTGCCGCATTCCCCACATTATTCCATATTTACACCAGCTACATTTCTAAAGTTTCCCTCTGTATCTTCCCCGTCCCCATGGCTCCATCTCCCGGTACTCAGAGTTAAGGGTTCGATTCCCATCCCGGTCCGACATACAATTCCCACCCGAAAAGGAATTGTGCAGGTTTCATTGAAATCACTTCTATGTTTATAAACACTCTTTTTCTATTCACATTCCTCCGGAGCCTCACTGGACAGGAACACTGAAACATCAAGTGAAAAACAGCAGGAGGAGGCCATTCAGCCCCTCTAACCATCAACAAGATGGCAGCTGCTCTCCCATCTCAGCCACATGTTTCTGTCCGATGCTCATTTCCTCCATCCCTTCCGTCTCCACACATCTGCCGGCCTTTGTTTTTTTTTGTGAAGACGATCACTAAGGTGTTGCTCCTCCACCCTGAGGGCGGTCTGATCGAAACGTCGGAATGGGAATCAGAATTAAAACGTCTGGCCGCTGCAATGTCCCCCTTGTGGCAGATGATGCAGAGATGCTAAACAAAAACCGTCTCCCAGTTTATGGCGGGTCTCACCAATGTGGAGGAGGCCGCATCGGGAGCACGGGGCACAATAGATGAGCCCAGCAATAGATTCGCAGATGAAGCGTTGCCTCATCCGGAAGGACTGCTTTGTGTCTCTGAATGGAGGTGAGGGAGGAGGGGTACGGCAGGTGTAGCACTTAGGCTTATGCAGGGATAAGTATCTGGAAGAAGAATAGTGAGGAGGGATGAATGAACAAGGGAATTGTGGAGGGAGTGATCCCTGTTGAACCCTGTTTGTGACATCCTAAACAGATTTGCATGAATGCAATCCCTACATTCATTAGTTATCTCCTTACTGCGATAGAAACGTTATATATTCCATACAGTGAATGCTCAAGACATCCGGGCCTCCACACCGGCTCCTGAGGTCACTGAGGGGCGGTGACCAGAGAGCGATAAATATGTTCAACACTCTGCAGCTCTGCTGGGCTGTTACCCTGGTGATGGAGGAACTGGCTCAGCAGAGCTAACTGAAAATAGGAAGTAAGGAATTCAACTTCACATGTTCTGTTTCATGAACTTATGAACATTTGGAGAGGCATAACATGATCAGGAATAGTCAGCTTGGCTTTGTCAAGGGCAGCTCGTGCCTTACCGGCCTGATTGAATTTTCTGACGGTGAGACTAAACACATTTATGGAGGTAGAGCAGTTGATGTAGTGTATATGGATTTCAGCAAGGCACTTGATAAGGTACCCCATGCAAGGCTTATTAAGAAAGTAAGGAGGCATGGGATCCAAGCGGACTTTGCTTTGTGGATTCAGAAATGGCTTTGCCCACAGAACGCAAAATTGTTTGTAGATGGGTCATATTCTGCCTGGACGTCGCTGACTAGTGCTGTTCCTCAGGGATCTGTTCTGGCACCACTTCTCTTCGTCAGTTTTATAAAGGACCTGGATGAGGAAGTGGAGGGATAGGTCAGTACATTTACTGATGACACAAAGGTTAGAGGTATTGTGGATAGTGTGGAGGGCTGTCGAGGTTATAGCAGGACCCCGAATGGAAGCGAAACTGGGCTGAGAAGTGGAAGATGGAGTCTGACCCAGATAAGTGTGAGGTGGTTCACTTTAGAAGGTAAATATGATGGCAGAATATAGTATGAATTGTAAGACTCTTGGCAGTGTGGAGGATCAGAGGGATCTTGGGGTCTGAGTTCATAGGACAGTCAAAAATTCAGTGCAGCCTGACTGTGTGGTTCAGAAGGCATACGGTGCATTGGCCTTCATCAACCTTGTGATTGAGTTCAAGTGCCAAGAGGTAATGTTACTGCTATATAGGACCCTGGTTAGACCCCACTTGGAGTACTGTGCTTGGAGTGCAGTTCTGGTCGCCTCACTACGGGAAGGGTGAGGAAGCGATAGAAAGGGTGCAGAGGAGATTTACAAGGATTTCTCTGGATTGGGGAGCATGCCTTATGAGAATAGGATGAGTGAACTTGGCCTTTTCTTCTTGGACAGATGGAGGATGAGAGGTGACCCAATAGAGGTGTATAAGATGATGAGAGGCATAGATCGTGTGGATAGTCAGAGGCTTTTTCCTCAGGGCTGAAATGGCTAACACGAGAGGGCACAGTTTTAAGATGCTTAAGAGAAGTTACAGAGGCAATGTCAGGGGTAAGTGTTTTTACGCAGAGAGTGGTGAGTGCGTGGAATGGGCTGCCGGCGACGATGGTGGAGGCGGATACAACAGGGCCTTTTAAGAGACTTTTGGATAGGTACATGGAGATAAAAAGAAGAGGGCTGATGGGTAACCCTAGGAAATTTCTAAAGTATGTTCATGTTTGGGAGAGCACTGTTGGACGAAGAGCCTGTGTATTATGCTATGGGTTCTCTATGTTTCTCTGGTTCTATGTTCTCAGTTCATTCCACACAGCCAATGCTCACAGCATCCTTTCCTCCCACTATTATTCTGTTACATTTGCTCCCGAGGCCACTGTCTGTACGCTGAGAGGCGTTGACCACAGAGCGATAAAAAAAAAATGTGCAACACTTCTTGCAGCTCTGGTGGGCCGTTACCCTGGAAACGGAGGAAGTGGCTCACCGAAAATAACCGAAAAGGGAAATAACAAACTCAACATCGTATGCTTTGAGTATAATTTTGAAAAAGGTTAACACTGCAGCCATTTTGAAATGAAGAATCTAAAATTGTAAAGTCTGCTTTTAACATGCTGTATTTAATAATCCTCTGATAGTTCTGGCTAACAAAAAATGACAATAGTTAGCGATCAATAATATATTAACCTCTGCCGGAAATATATCCAGTGACAGCCCCAATCACCATCTGTTGCAACAAACTCCACAGATAGACCACTCTTTGGCTGGAGAAGTTTCTCTCAGTTTTAAAGGGAAGCTTGATTATTCCGAGGCTGTCCTCTCAGACCCCAGACTCTCCGTCTGATGGAAACATCCTCCACGTGTCCACTGTCTCCAGGCTGTTCAATATTCTGTGGATTTAAATAAGATCCCGTCCACCTCTGTACTTCTGAACTCAATAGAGTACAAGCTCAGAGCCATCAAATGCTTGTCATACGAGCGGTGGTTGATACGTTTGTGGCCCAAGGTAGAAGGAGTCCATTTTAGAAAACCCAGCACGTTTATTTTTCAACATAGTCCCCGCCTACATTTACACGCTTAGTCCAGCGGTCGTGGAGCAAACGGATCCCTTCTTTGCAGAATTCGACAACTTGGACCTCCAGAGTTGGTCGAGAGTAAGAGTGATTGATAAGTTCATGGCCTAAGGTAGAAGGAGACGGGTTATACAGCTCTCGTTACATGCACATTCAGATCAACTCTTTGAGTGATTATACATAAAGTTTGAAGTTAATAACTCATCTCCTTCCAGTACAGGCCACAGACTTATCAATCACCCTCGTACAGAAACCCTCTCGTTCCTGAGATTACTCTTGTGAACCACGTGAGCCACAGTTGTACTGAACACATCTGCTTCATTTCCAACGATTGACAGGCAGGAGACAATGAGGGGGGATTTCCAAACACAGTTTGAACACCAAACTCAGGGTCTATTTCTACTGTTGCAAACACGGTACAGCCCGTTTACTCACAGCCTCTCACTGTGAGGGATGGGATGGTAACTCATCCTCTCCTCGGTATAGCAGTCATTTCTTCCAAAGAAACTCCCGAAACAAACATCTGAGCCCAGAACAGAAATGCTGGCTCAACACCTCATAAACCTGGGCAGCTTGAATCCCGGGTCCATTGTACTTGGATCTAAAACTGTAATATCTCAGGACCTAACCTCACAGCGTCACACAGATGAATCTGCCACTCACCGACCCCCGAATCCTCACACATCGTCCCCGCATCTCACACTGCGTGGTGTAATCAGAAATTTCCCCATAGCCAATGCCCAGCACCCCGAGGCTTTTGATTCATTGTGAAAGGAGGAACATCCAGCCCCCATCTGTGGAAGTACAGACCTGGGTCAAATCCCCGATACTGACAGCTACATAGGCCCAGTGTTTCCCAGGGTTACAGCTCAAGCAGCAACTCGCCCAGGACTCCTTGTTGCCAGTAATATGCTGCAGTGTCTCGGCCATTCAGACTTCAAACACCAACACTCCGACATCAACCTGTGTCAGAACGGGAACCTGATGAACCTCTGACTGGGCCAGAGATCGGGCTGGAAAACCTGGGCGCGGGGTAACAGCAGGCGGGTATAATGTTACCCATTGTCTCCACCAGATAAACTGAACACATTTTATCATTGTGCTATTGTTAAATGAGATCTTGCCCAGCACAATTGCCCATCACATTTCCTGCAGGCTAATAGGAATAAAACATTTTAAATGTAAAATTGAAAGTCATGTGTTGGAAACTCGGTACATCAGATTGGATGTGTGGAAAGAGAAACTGTGGAAGACCCAGTAACTGAACCGGGACTGTCCAAGACGCTGCCCGATTTGCTGAAGATTTCCACCATTTTCTCATTTTACTTTAAATGATGCACAACTATTAACTGATTACACGATATTTGTGACGGTCAGAACAAATTAGCACAAATGTAATACCAATATTCATTAGTTTTCTCTTCAATCCAATACAGGGATAATGCAGTCAATGCTCACAACATCCATCCCACCCCACTATCAATCTGTATTCTCTGCTTCCAACCCTCCTTCCGACAACGATTAATACAACAGACATTTGAACTTTGAAGCTAAAATCGCAATGGCTGTCTTTAACTTACTACGTGCTGTATTCAATAAACCCTCCGGTAGTTCCAGGTAACAAACACCGATTTCAGTATCAACTCAGTGAGTCAAAAATACGTCATAATGAAGACAACGGCAGAAGAGAGATTGTTGATATATAATCGTTAATGGGATACAGGCAGGACAGATGTTGACCAAGATGGTGTATATATATATATCTTTGAGGTGGTGGGATACAGGCTGGACAATGGTTGACCAAGATAGTTACACTTACATCCTTCATATACATGAGTAAAAATCTTTACGTTTCCGTCTAAATATGCAATGTGCAATTTATAGTACTTTATAATAAATAGTATGTTCAACAATAGAACATAAAATACAATTTTGTCAGCATGAATTAATCATTCTCATAGCCTGGTGGAAGAAGCTGTCCCGGATCCTGTTGATGTCCTGGCTTTCATGTTGCGGAAACACGAGGAAATCTGCAGATGCTGGAAATTCAAACAGCACACACAAAATGCTGGTGGAGCACAACAGGCTAGGTGGCATCTATAAGGAGAAACACTGTCGACGTTTCGGGCCGAGACCCTTCGTCAGGACTAACTGAAAGGAAAGATAGTAAGAGATTTAGAAGTAGTGAGGGGAGGGGGAACTGCGAAATGATAGGAGAAGACCGGAGGGGGTGGGATGAAGCTAAGAGCTGGAAAGGTGATTGGTGAAAGTGATACCGAGCTGGAGAAGGGAAAGGATCATGGTTTCGGGAGGCCAAGGGAGAAAGAAAGGAGGGGGGGGGGGGGAACACCAGAGGGAGATGGAAAAAAGGTAAACAACTAAATATGTCAGGGATAGTGTAAGAAGGGGAGGAGGGGCATTAACGGAAGTTAGAGAAGCCAATGCTCATGCCATCAGATTGGAGGCTACCCAGATGGAGTATAAGATGTTGCTCCTCCACCCTGAGGACGGTCTCATCTTGGCACAAGAGGATGCCATTGATCGAGATCTCTGAATGGGAATCAGAATTAAAATGCAAACACAAGGAAATCTGCAGATGCTGGAAATTCAAACAACACACACAAAATGCTGGTGGAACACAGCAGGCCGGGCAGCATCTATAGGGAGAAGAACTGTCGACGTTTCGGGCCGAGACCCTTCGTCAGGACTAACTGAAAGGAAAGATAGTAAGATATCCCGTAGTGAAACAGTAAGAAAATGCTTTTAAATATAAAATTGAAAATAAATCACTGGAAACTCAGTTCAGGATTTTGCCTTTTTGATGCACGCATATTGGCTGACTGCAAGATGTTTGTGGCATCCTGAAGAGATTTGCATAAATGCAATCCCAGCATTCATTCGTTATCTCTTTATTCCAATATAAACATCATATTTTCCAGAGAGTGATTGCTGAAGGCATCCTCGCATCCACACTGCCTCCTGAAGTCACTGTCTCTCCACTGAAGGACAGTGACCAGAGAGCCATAAAAATGTTCAATACTCCTTGCAGCTCTGGTGGGCTGTTACTCTGGTGATGGAGGAAGTGGCTGAGCAGAACTAAGGGAAAATAGGAAATAAGGAACTCGACCTCACATGCTCTGAGTTTCATTATGACAAAGATGAATACTGGCCTCTCAGCCATTTTGTAATGGGGAAGCTAAAATTCCAGTAATTCCTGCTGCGAGGTGTATCCAGTAAATCTGTTGGTATTTCCATCTCTACAGAACTTCCAGCAGTGCAGAAGCTGTTCCAGAATCAAAACACGTTGTTGCATGCGGCCTATCTGCTTCAAATGGCAACTATGGGATATTTACAAAAGATATCACATGGTGATAACCATAAAGTGTACTTCATTGTTCAATTAAGTGACTAAAATTCCATCCTGTTCTTGCGGCTGCCAATAGCTTATATCTATCATCAACTCCAGGCATTGATTCATGTTCAATTCAGATCCTGCTACTGGACAGAATGATGGAAGGGAAGGTCTGCAGAAACAACTGAATATATTGAGATTGTAACCTCAGTTACTAGACTCCCCTACTGTTGAATACATCTTGTCCCTATCCGCTCTATCCGGACCTCAGGATTTCATCGAGGTTCCTGTTCCCAGAGTCATCACCCCTCCATTGAGATCAGGCCCAGAAACACCAAATGCTCCTCATACATAAAACCTTTTCAATCTAGAATCACTCTTGTGAACTTTGTAAACAACAACTGTAATGATCACATTCCCTCGGATACAGACAGTTTGCCGGGGGAATAATTTATTGAGCCTCATGTACTGTTTCGTAGTGCCCAATTAATTGTCAAAAAAGAACAATGTGCTATCTAGTCAGGGAACCGAAAGGGATGGGGTAGATCTTCAATGATTTTTGTTTGCCTGTATTTAACTGGGAGACAGATACAGAGACTATAGAAATCGGGAAAATCTAGTCTTGCTATAGATTGTATGCGAATTACAGAACAGGTGCTTGCTGAATTAGAATGGACAAATCCCCCGGGCCTGACAATTTGTTCCCTTGGACCTTGCGGGAGGCCAGTGCAGAAACTGCTCGAACACTGTCAGAGACAAATAAAATGCACAGAGCTGTCGCTGATATTGAGGTGGTAGGATACAGACTGGACAGAGTCTGAAAAAGATGTTTGATATCTATCATTGAGGTGGTGGGATACAGACATGACAGAGGTTGGACAAGATGGTTGATATGTATCATTAACTTGAAGAGATACAAGCTGGACAGATTTTGAACAAAATCGGCATGGGCTAAGCTGATGGAACCACGTGGGAGAAAGGATCAATGACAATCACAGATGGTCCTCCAGGAATGCACAGATACTAAATTAAAATCGAATGGAACGATAGAGATAGAACAAACAACGGGAACTTTGAATTGTGGCCTCTATCCCTCAGTAAATTTCATCAACCTACCACAGAGAACATCCCAACAGGATTCTTCACGCGTTCATACGGCTCCTGTTTTACTCGTAAGTGCAAGGAACTGCAGAGAGCTGTGGACAGCTGAGGACATCATAGAAACCAATCTGCCCACCATGGACTGTGCCTGCAATTCCTGTGTGACTGGTAAAGCAGGCACAACATAACCTCACAACCCGGGACAGTCTGACATCCCACTTGGGTAGGAGTTAAAAAAATGGAAAACACTGCAACCAGGCTTAAGGACGATTTCCGTTCTGTTGTTATAAGCAAAATGAACGGTGGCCAGCAAGATAAGGAGAACTTTAACCTCACAATATAACTTGTACCACATGTCTACCTGCCCTGCAATTTCTCTGAAATAATAATGGACAAACTGGGCCGAAAGTAATCTTTTAAAAAAGGTGCAAAGAGACGTGGGAGTCCTTGCAAATCTCCTCTACACCCTTTCCGTGGTCTCCACGTACTTCCCATAGTGACGCGATCAGAATTTAGCACAGTACTCCATGTGGGTCGGACCTGGGTCCTATATAGCTGCAACATTAGCTGTCGGCTCCTAAATTCAATTCCACGATTAATGAAGGCCAATACACCGCATGCCTTCCGAACCACAAAGTCAACCTGCGTAGCAGCTTTGAGTGTCCTATGGACTCGGATCCCAAGATCCCGCTGATCTAGCACACTGCCAAGAGTCTTACTATTAATGCTAAATTCTGCCATCATATTTGACCTACTAAAATGAAACACCTCGCACTTATCTGGGTTGAACTCCATCTGCCAGTTCTCAGCCCAGTTTTGCATCCTATCCAAATCCCGTTGTAACCTCTGACAGCCCTCCACACTATCCATAACACACCCAACCTTTGTGTCATCAGCACATTTGCTAATCTATCCCTCTAATTCCTCACCAAGGTCATTTATAAAAATCACAAAGAGTAGGTGTCCCAGAACAGATCCCTGAGGCACTCCACTGTCACCGGCCTCCATGTAGAATATGACCCGTCTACAACCACTCTTTGCCTCCTGTGGGCAAGCCACTTCTGGATCCACAAAGCAATGTCTCCTTGGATCCCATGCCATCTTACTTTCTCATTACGCCTTGCATGGGTACCTTATCAAATGTTTTGCTAAAATCCATACATACTACATCTGCGGCTCTATTTTAGTCAATATGTTTAGTCACATCCTCAGAAAAATTCAATCAGGCGCGTAAGGCACAACCTGCTTTTGACAAAGCCATGCTGACTATTCCTAATCATATTTTACCTCTCCAAATGTTCATAAATACTGCCTCTCAGGATCTTCTCCATCAACATGCCAACCACTGAAGTCAGACTCACTAGCTTATAATTTCCCGAGCTATCCCTGAAAAGGGAACAACATCTGCAACCCTACAATCCTCCGGAACCTCTCCCGTCCCCATTGATGATGCAAAGATCATTGCCAGAGGCTCAGCAATCTCCTACCCCGCTTCCCACAGGAGCCTGGAGTACATCCAGTCCGGTCCCGGTGACTTATCCATCTTGATACTTTGTAAAAGCTCCAGCACATCCCCTTTCTTAATATCTACATTCTCAAGCTTTTCAGACCAGTGCGATCACCCTTGCAATCGCCAAGATCCTTATACGCGGTGAATACTGAAGAAAAGTATTCATTAATACCTCTGCTATCTCGTCCGGTTCCATACACGCATTTCCACTGTCACACTTGATTGGTCCTATTCTCTCAAGTGTTATCCTCTTGTTTTTCACATGCTTGTAGAATGCCCTGGGTCTTTCATTAATCCTGCCCGTTAAGGCCCTCGAATGGCCCCTCCTGGCTCTTCTAAGTTCCTTCCTGTTAGCACTCTAATCTTCTCGATGACTAACATTACCTAGCTCTCTGAACCTTCTGTAAGTTTTTGTATGATTTGGCCATATTCCCTCGCAAAATAAATTCCTGCTCACCACTTTCTAATAGGGTACCCCTCTATTCTGATGTAGGATCATTTGCTTGTAGACGACCCCACCAGAGGAACCATGATCTCCACATCCACTCTATCAAGTCTTTTCACCATTCGATAGGTTTTATTAAGGTCACTCCTCATTTTCCTGAATTGCAGTGAAAACAGGCGCAGAGCCCTAAAGCTCTGTTCATATGACAAGCCATTCAATCGGCGAATCATTTCCGTGAACAACCTTTGAACCCTCTACAGTTTCAGCACATTCCTTTCGAAGTTAAGCGCCCTAAACCAGCTCAGAACACTCCAAGTGCTTCATAAAGTTTCAACATTACATCCTTGCTTTTATATTCTATTCCTCTTGGGATGAATGCGAACATCGCATTTGCCTTCCTCATCACAGACCCAACCTGCAAATTAACCTTTAGGGAATCCTGCACAAGGATCCCCAAGTCCATTGGCACCACAGTTTTCTTTTGTATTTAGAAAATAACTTAAGACTTTCATTTCGTCTACCGAAGTGCACGACTATACACTTCTCCAAACTGTATTCCATTTCTTTGCCCATTTTCCTAATCTGTCAATGTCCTTCTGTAGCCTTTCTAATTCCTCGAAACCTCATGCCCCTCCCCCTATGTTCATACTATCTGCAAACATTGCAACAAAGCCATCGTTTCCATTGTCCAGATCATTAACATATGACGTCAAAGAATCGGTCCCAAAACAGACACCGGTGGAGTATCACTAGTCACTGGGAGCAATCCAGAAAATGATTATTTTCTTCCCAGGCTTTGCTACTTTCCAATCAACAACTGCTTTATCCATGTCAGAATCTTTCTTGTATTACTATGATCTCGTAGCTTGTTAAACAACCTTATGTGTGGCAGCGTAACAAAGACTTTCTGAGAATCCAAATACACAGCATCAACCGATTCTCCTTTGTCTATCAGGCTTATTATTTCTTCAAAGAACTCAATCAGATTTGTCAGGCATGATTTTCCCTTGAGGAATCGTGTCCGCTGCGGCCTATTTTATGACGGGTCTCCAAATACCCTGAGACGACATCCTTAATCACCGGCTCCTATACCTTCCTAAACACTGAGGTCAGACAAACGGACAGATGGGTTCTCTTCGTTCCCATTCCTTTCCTGAAGAGTGAAGTAACATTTGCAATTTTCCAGTCTCCTCGAACCATTACAGAAGCTAGTGATCCTTGAAAGAACTTTATTGATGTCTCACGATCTCTTCAGCCCCCACTTTTAAAATTCTGGGGTACACGCCACCTAGTCCAGGTGACATATCTAAATTCAGACCTTTGAGTTTCACAAGAAACCTCTCTCTAGTTATGTTAACTTCACACATTTAATGCCCCCGACACCTGGAACTTCCAATATACTTCCTCCATGAAGGCTGGTGAAAAATACTTATTCAGTTCGGCCGCCATTCCTTGTCCCCATTTACTACCTCTCCAGTGTCGTTTTCCAGCGTTCCGATATCCCGTCGTGCTTCTCTTTTACACTTTATGTATCTGAAGAAACGTTCAGTAACATCTTTACTATTATAGGTTCGTTTTCTTTGGCAGCTCACCTTTACCTTCTTAATGACTTATTGTTGCCTTTTGTTTTCTGTTTGTTTTTACAACCTGACCAATCCTCCAGCTTCCCACAAATTGCTGCTCTGTTACCATCCCTGCGAGTGATCGTTTCCAATCAATTCTGGCCAATTCCCCTCTCCTGCCTCGGTAATTCCCTGTACACCACTGTAATGCTGGTACTTCTGTAATATTGATCCCTCTGTCTTTAGCTTCTCCTTCTGGAGTTTCTATTTGACTCCCACTAGCTGAGAGACAGGGGACAGTGAGAGGGACTTTCCAAACACGGATTGAACACTAAACCCCGGTCCATGCTTACTGCTGCAAAAACGGAGCAGCCCATTAACTCACAGCGTCTCACTGCGAGGGAAGGAGAGGTAACTCGTTCTCTTCTTCGCTTCCAAAGGAACTCCAGAACTAACCAGCTGAGCACAGAACATTAATACTAACTCATCACTTCATACGCCCGGGCAGCTTGCTCGACAGGTCCATTTTATATGGGTCAAAACCTGGACCCGACCTGACGGGGTCCCAAGCCATGCCAAGAGATTCGCAGATCGTCGCACGTCTGAGGTAGAATTCCCCGCGACCCATGCCCATCTGTCCGAAACGTTTGCTTTATTGGGGAAAGAGGAACGTCCAGTGCCTTCTGTAGTAGCAATAAGCTCAGACGAACGCCAAACACTACAAATACTATATCCCTGGATTCCCCATCCCAGGATTATAACCTTGGCCCAGGACTCTTTGCTGCCGCTGACGTAATTCGGCGTCTCAGCTATTCCCAGTTCACAAACTAAAACTCCTGAACCAACCCATGACGGAATAGTAACCAGTGGAAGCTTTGTCTGGACGGGGATCGGGGTTGAATTCCGGGCCTTGTGTCACGGCGCGGACGCGGATACATTTCAGCAGGTAAACTGAAAACACTTGTTGATTATTTTATTGTTGAGTGGAGGAAGCATATTTGCCTTTTCTATCGATGCATAAATATTGACTGATTGCAAGATGTTTGTGACAGCCTAAAATGATTTCCACAAATGCAATCCCAACATTCATTACTCATCTCTTCATTCCAACACAGGCATCATATATTCCATACAGTAAATGCTCAAAGCATCCTGGAATCCACACCTGTTTCTGAGGCTACTGTGTCTCCACAGTGTTTACAGTGCGATAAAATGTTCAACCCTCCTTGAAGTTCTCCTTGAACCCTACTAACTGAGCACGAGGCCCACCAGAAGCAAATGAAAAAGGGAAGTAACAGTCTGAACCTCACATGTTTTGAGTTTCCTTATGACCACAATGAATACTGAACAATCAGCAATGTTGTAATGTTGAAAATAAAATACCAGTGTCCAGTAAATCTGCTGTTAGCTCCTTCTCCACAACACTTGCAGCAGTGCTGAGGCTGTTCATTAAATACGGTCAGTCTGCTTCAAAAGTCGGTTATCTGTTATCTACAAAATACATTACACAACACATTGTGGTGATATTCATGAAGTTTCCTTCTTTGCTTAGTTAAGCGATTAAAAATTCTGACAAATGTTTGTAGCTTTGAATAACGTAAAAGTACAGTTGACAATACAGGCAACATTCTGACCAAACTACTGGATAGAATGGTGGAGGAGAAGGCTTGTAGATACATCCCAGTGGTTTGTGAGGTTTTTTTCTCTGTTCCAAGACACCTCTCCTGATGAAAACATCTTTATCCGTCCACTCTATGGAGTCATCAGTATTTGTTACGTTTCAATGAGTTTCCCTCTGCTAGCGTGCCCCATCATCCATTTGAGAACAGGCCCAGGGACAGCAAATGCTTCACATACATTAAGCTTTTCATTCCAGAAATCATTATTATAAACAACTACTGTAATGAGCACATTTCCACGAGTAACAAACTATTTGTTGGCAGTATATTTATTTGAGAAAACCTGTTGTTTCCCGACTGCCACATTAACTGGACAAACGAACTTCTGAAGATCAGCGTGCTTATGTACGCATGGAGCGGAAAAAATGGGGGAGATCTTCAATGATTTATCTGGGTGTGCATGTACTTGGGAGACAGAAATAGAAACGATAGAAATGTAGAAACGTTCGTCAAGTCATGGATTGTATCCAGTTTACGGAACATGTGCTTGCTCTCTTGAAGTGAGTATAGATGGATAAATAAATCTCCAGGGCCTGACAACATATTCGCTGGAAGCATTTGGGACGCCAGTATTGAAACTGCGTGAATGCTGGCAGAGACATATAAAATGGTCATAGCTACAGATGATGTGCCAGCCGACCAGAAGAGAGCTAAATTTTCTCATTTGTGTGGGAAAGGTTCGGTAATAGAACATAGAACAATAAAGCACAGTACAGGCTATTCGGCCCACAAGGTTGTGCCGACCCTTAAGCCCTGCCTCCCATATAACCCTTCACCTTAAATTCCTTGATATCCCTGTCTAGTCGACTCGTAAACTTCACTAGTGTTTCTGCCTCCACCACTGACTCAGGCAGTGCATTCCACGCACCAACCACTCTGAGTAAAAAACCTTCCTCTAATGTCCACCTTGAATTTTCCTCCCATTACCTGAAAGCCATGTCCTCTTGTATGACCAGTGGTGGCCTGAGGAAGAGACGCTGGCTGTCCACTCTATCTATTCCTCTTAATATCTTGTATAACTCTATCATGTCTCCTGTCATCCTCCTTCTCTCCAGAGAGTAAAGCCCTAGCTCCCTTAATCTCTGATCATTATGCATACTCTCTAAACCAGGCAGCATCCTAGAAAATCTCCTCTGTACCCTTTCCAATGCGTCCACATCCTTCCTATGGTGAGGCGACCTGAACTGGACACAGTACTCCAAGTGTGGCCTAACCAGAGTTTTATCGGGCTGCATCATTACCTCACGACCCTTAAACTCTGTCCCTCCACTTATGAAAGCTAACACTCCATAAGCTTTCTTAACTACCCTCTCTATCTGTGAGGCAACTTTCAGGAATCTGTGGACGTGTAGCCCCAGATCCCTCTGCTCCTCTACACTACCAACTAAATTGCCATTTACTTTGTACTCTGCCTTGGAGTTTGTCCTTCCGAAGTGTACCACCTCACACTTCTCCGGGTTGAATTCCATCTGCCACATCTCAGCCCAGTTCTGCATCCAATCAATGTCTCTCTGCAATCTTTGACAATCCCCAACACTATCCACAACACCACCAACTATTGTGTCGTCTGCAAATTTGTCAACTCACCCTTCTACCCCCACATCCAGGTCGGTAATAAAAATCAGAGGTCCCAGAACTGATCCTAGTGGGACACCACAAGTCACAACCCTCCAATCCGAATGTACTCCCTCCACCGACCCTCTGCTTTCTGCAGGCAAGCCAATTATGAATCCTGACCCTGGATCAAATGCCTTCTGACTTTCTGAATAAGCCTACCGTGTGGTACTTTGTCAAATGCCTTACTAAAATCCATGTAGATCGCATCCACTGAACTCCCCTCATCAATATGCCTGGTCATATCCTGAAAGAAAACTCTTTCAGGCTTGTTAGACACGATCTGCCCTTCACAAAGCCATGCTGACTGTCCCTGATCAGACCATGATTCTCTAAATGCCCATAGATCCTCTCTCTAAGAATCTTTTCCAACAGCTTTCCCACCACAGATGTAAGGCTCACTGGTCTATAATTACCCGGACTATCCGTACTACCTTTTTTGAACAAGGGGACAACATTCACCTCCCTCCAATCCACCGGTACCATTCCCGTGGACAACAAGGACATAAAGATCCTAGCCAGAGGCTCAACAATCTCTTCCCTCGCCTCGTAGAGCAGCCTGAGGAATATTCCGTCAGGCCCCGGGGGTTTATCCGTCCTGTATTTTAACAACTGCAATACCTCCTCTCAATATCAACATGCTCCAGATCTTCAACCTCACTCATATTGTCCTCACCGTCTTCAAGTTCCCTCTCATTGATGAATACTGAAGAGAAGTATTCATTGAGGACTTCGATCATTTCCACAGCCTCCAGGCACATCTTCCCATCTTTATCTCTAATCGGTCCTACCTTCCCTCCTGTCATACTTTTGTTCTTCACAGAATTGAAGAATGCCTTGAGGTTTTCCTTTACCCTACTCATCAAGACTTTCTCATACCCCCTTCTTGCTCCCCTCAGCGGCTTCTTCAGCTCCTTTCTTGCTACCCTATATTCAATAGACCCATCTGATCCTTGCTTCCTGAACCTCATATATGATGCCTTCTTCCACCTGACTAGATTTTCCACCTCACTTGTCACCCATAGTTCCTTCACCCTACCATTGTTTACCTTCCTCACTGGGACAAATTTATCCCTAACATCCACAAAAGATCCATAAACATCGACCACATGTCCATTGTACATTTCCCTGCAAGAACATCATCCCAATTCACACCCGCAAGTTCTAGCCTTATAGTCTCATAATTTGCTCCTCCCCAATTAAAAATTTTCCTGTCCTCGCTGATTCCATCCTTTTCCATGATAATGTTAAAGGGCGGGGAGCGGCGGTCACTGTCCCCCAGATGCTCACCCACTGAGAGATCTGTGATTGACCCGGTTCGTTACCTAATACTGGATCCAGTATGGCATTCTCCCTAGTCGGCCTGTCAACATCCTGTGACAGGAATCCGTCCTGGGCACACTTACCAAACTCTGCCCCAATTAAACCATTGAACTAATATGGTGCCGATCAATATTAGGGAAGGTAAAGTCACCCATGATGACAACCCTTTTATTTTTGCACCTTTCCAAAATCTGCCACCCAATCTGCTCCTCTGTATCTCTGCTGCTACCAGGGGGACTATAGAATACTAGAAATAGAGTGACTGCTCCCTTCCTGTTCCTGACCTACCCGTGCTGGCTCAAAATAGGATTCTGCTACATTACCCATACCTTCTGTAGCTCTAATAGTATCCCTGACCAGTAATGCTGCCCTCCTCCCCTTTTCCCGCCCTCTCTATCCTTTTTAAAACACTGAAATGCAGGAATATTGAGAATCCATTCCTGCCCTGGTGACAGTCAAGTCTCTGTACTGACCATTACATCATAATTCCATGTATGTATGCAAGCTCTCAGTTCATCAGCTTTGTTCCTGATGCTTCTTGCATTGAAGTACACGCACTTTAGCCCTTCTACCTTTACACCCTTTATTCTGCTTATCTTTCCTCAAAGCTTTTTTTATATGTAGGTCTGGCTTTACTCCATGCACTATACTTGCAGTTCTCGCATGACTTTTATCCTTCTCAACCTCACTATCTGCTCTAACACTCTGGATCCTCTCCCCCTGTAAATCTAGTTTAAACCCCTCGGAAGAGCACTCGCCAACCTTCCTGCAAGGATATTAGTCCGCTCCCAGTTTAGGTGCAACCCGTCCCGTCAGAACAGGTCCCACCTTCCCTGGAACAAGGCCCAATTGTCCAGAAACATGAAGCCGTCCCTCCTACACCAAATCCATAGCCAAGTATTTAGCTGCATTATCTCCCTATTTCTAGCCTCACTAGTACGTGGCACTAGTAGAAATCCTGAGATTACAACCTGTCCTTCAACTTTTCACCTAACTCCCTAAACTGTCTTTGCAGGACCTCGTCCTTCTTCCTATCCATGTTATTGCTCAGCTCATTTTTAATTTTTACAGAGAGAGAGAGAGAGAGAGAGAGAGGAGAGAGAGAGAGAGAGAGAGAGAGAGAGAGAGAGAGAGAGAGAGAGAGAGAGAGAGAGAGAGAGAGAGAGAGGAGAGAGAGAGAGAGAGAGAGAGAGAGAGAGAGAGAGAGAGAGAGTCAGAGAACTGAAGGAGAGAAAACAAAAAATACAACGATGGCCACCCAAAACGAGAGGCCGTGAGAGATCTGGATCTCACTGCCTTGTCTGAACGGGTGAAAGATGGATCTACTCAGACAGATGGAGCAGTGTCCCGAAGGTGCGATTACCCGGTTTAAACTTCTCTTTCTGCAAGAACACAACCGGTGGAAGGGCCGCTTTCCGTGCCCTGGAATGATGTAAAACAATTGTAGATACTGGCTATCGATCCCGGTGAAGTTTGGACCCGATACGGGGCTGGGTGAGGAAGGTACATTTCCCGGGATAAACCTCAATGGATGAGTGCAGTCTCGGTATCACCACCCCATCACGCTCCCAGGACCAGGGCAAGAGGGGCCGAGCGGCGGCTCATCTCAGTCGGTATGTTGTGAAGGTCCCACAACACAGACCGACCCCTGCAGGTTCTGTCCAGCAAGCGCAGAGAGGCCGCCAGATCGGGGAAGTTAACTGGATGCATTACCTTACATCAGACGTCCACACTCGGGACCGGCCTCAGTACTCACCGATGAGAACTTGTTTTCATGCCCGGACAGTGAACCCTCCACCGGATTCCCGACTCTGGGGGTGATGGTCGTCTCCTAATCCGGATCCTACAGACGATCCGCCGCCGCCGCCGACCCGCTTCAACACAGAACTGTAGGGAAGTCAGGACTGTAATTTAACTCATCAGAGCTGGGGGCGGAGCCTCGGAAACAAGGCAGATCTGCGGTACAATGGGAGCGGGGAAAGAGCTCACGTGACTTACATATATGTACGTCCACGAAATGGGGGAAGTGTTTTGGGGAACTTCCTTTGATTCTGAGAGCAAAATGAGACTGACAGCTCCAGCTCCCGGTAGCGGCCCATCTTCAGACACACTCTGAGCAAATCAGCGAGGACTGCTGGGAGAAGCATGCTCTCATTGGTTGAGGAGTGTCAGTGGGCGGGACGGTGTGCGCCCGGAGCGGTCTGGGGAGAGGCCGGAGATTGGGAGCTGCACTTCGGGTAAAGGCTGCAATACCGGCCGGGGTCTAGTTGCGCATCTATTTGTCACTCATGGTTACCAACTGCGGTGGAGAACGCTCATTTTCAAAACAGAAAAGCATTAAAAATGAACTAAGGTGCACCCTGGGTCAAAACAATTGAACAATCTCACTCCAATGAGCATTGAACATGAACTTCTGCGTGAAATAGACATTTCCAGTATCACCGACAAATTTGCTCACGCTGATTATAGAAAATCTAACTTTTAAATTGTACTCTTGTTACTTTTGACATTTGAAATGGATACTTGCATGTAAGTAATACATGCATGAAGTGTCAGACATTTGTCGTATTATCTGGCTGTATAGCAAATGGGAATTTAGGGCCCCTTTATAACATATGCTACAGGCCCTGCTCTAGCTTAATCCGTCCCTGCC
Organism: Hemitrygon akajei; assembly: GCF_048418815.1. Classification (NCBI taxonomy): domain Eukaryota; kingdom Metazoa; phylum Chordata; class Chondrichthyes; order Myliobatiformes; family Dasyatidae; genus Hemitrygon; species Hemitrygon akajei. The sequence goes on along the minus strand of NW_027331938.1, from coordinate 6,362,663 downwards.
ACTACCCCCAGGGTTGGATAAACATAGAAAACCTAAAGCAAAATACAGGCCCTGCGGCCTAAAAGGCTGTGCCGAACATGTCACTACCTTAGAGTTACCTGGGTTTCACCCACAGTCCTCTATATTTCTCAGCTCCATGTAGCCACCTTGGAATTAAAAGATCCTATCGTTTCCACTTCCACCACCGCGGCCGGCAGCCCATTCCACGCACCTACCGCTCTCTGTGTAAAAAAAAGATTACTGCTGACAACTCCTGTGTACCTACTTCCAAGCACCTTAAAATATGTCCTCTCGTGCTAGCCATTTTAGCCCTGGGGGAAAAGCCTCTGACTATCCACACGATCAGTACCTCTCAATATCTTGTACACCTCTATTAACTCACCTCTCATCCTCCGCTATCCGGACTGTGTACTCAGTCCTCTGCTCTCCAAACTAGTCAAACAGCCACAGCAGCGTCTACTGGAGCACCACGGAGAGTGTCACGTCCGTCAGTGTTGGCAATTCCTCATTGCAGCTCACAAATGCTCCTTTGTAAACTAATCACAAAAGCATGTTTTTACGAGTTTCAATTTATTTAGTCACTTATTTTAATCCGGACTGAATATCGGACGAACTGTTGAAGTTAACCCGCTGACAGCTCAAACATGAACTCAGGTCGGCCCATCGCCATATAGAGCCAGCTCCCCTACTGCAGGAGATCTCGGCCGGTCTGACTGCAACCCCAGACTTACAGTTGGTGGGCGTCAGGAATGTACGTGCACAACTGCCTCAGTGAAAACTGCTATATTTTAGGCATCGGTGATGGGAATTGGAGTCGTGAACCAGAACCTGCTTACTTAGAGAGTTTCTTTGTTCCAGTTTGAGAGAGACCACACTGAAGCTAATGTTCTAAAGATTCCCAATCTATATAAACTCGTTTGCCTTCAACCATTGAACCATAGAACATTACAGCATAGAAAATGGCCAAACCATTTGTCTGCCTACTCCCACTGACCTGCACCTGGACAATATCCCTCCATACATCTTTCATCCATGTACCTGTCCAAGTTTTTCTTAAAAGTTAAAGTGAGCCCGCATTTACCACTTCACACTTAACCCATGTCCTCTGGTCTTTTACTCCCCTGACCTCAATGGAAAAAGCCTGCTTGCATTCACTCTATCTGTATCCGTCATAATTTTATACACCTCTATCAAATCTTCCCTCATTCTCCTACACTCCAGGAAATAAAGTCCTAACCTATTCAACCTTTCTCTGTAACTCAGTTTCTCAAGTGCCGGCAACATCCTCGTAAACCTTCTCTGCACTCTTTCAACCTTATTAATACCTTTCCTGTAATTCTGTGACCAGAACTGCACAAAGTACTCTAAATTCGGCCTCACCAATGTCTCATACAACCTCACCATAGCATCCCAACTCTTATACTCAATACTTTGATTTATAAAGGCCAATGTTCCAAAAGCTCTCTTTACTACCCTATCTACCTGTGACGCCACTTTTAGGGAATTTTGCACCTGTATTCCTAGATCCCTGTGTTCTACTGCACTCCTCAATGCCCTACCATTTACCTTGTATGTTCTACCTTGGTTTTTCCTTCCAAAGTACAATACCTCACACTTGTCTGTATTACACTACGTCTGCCATTTATCAGCCCATTTTCCAGCTGGTCCAGATCCCTCTGCAAGCTTTGAAAACCTTCTTCAGTGTCCATTACACCTCCAGTATTTGTATCTTCAGCAAAGAAAAGCCAGCTTTGCAATTGTGAATGTTTAGAAAAGACTGTCAAGGGTTAAAATTCGGCTCTTTGCAAAAGAGCGCACAGAAGTAAGTTGAGGAAGAAGCAAATAGCTGAAGAGGTTGGCGCATATTGTTTTGTACTTGTGGGGAAGGCGGAACTGTGGGGGGACAGGTGCCGTGAGAAAGCAGAGTCTAAATGAAATTGACATAAGTTTATAAGCACGACTCTTGGATCTGACCATCTGCAACAGGAGGTTTCACAAGGTCTGACAATGGAGTGTGTTGTACCTTTGGTTGTCCTCTTCTCCAATTCCTTATGTTTTACCGAAGTTACTACAGAGCGCGGTGAAGGAGACTTCGCTATTTCATGAAAGCGGAAGAAGCAGAAACGGAGAAATGAGGCGAGGTAAGTTTGACCTCTAGCTTGGGGAATTTGCAGCGGTCTATTATTGAGGAAACAGAACATGCACCTGAGAAATTAAGACTACAGCAGGTCACGTACAAAGTGTATTACTGGAAAGGACAGGAGAGAGAGTGTGAAAATTATGGACACAATAAATGTTGAGAAATCAGCGGTCATGCAATATCTGAGAAGGGCAATGAGCCGTCACGGGTCGTGTCGAGACCCTGCAGCGATACTGAACACCACCAGGGCAGTGAGATAGTTTACAAAGTCAGCTGGTGCAAGATCTAGTGTGGGATAAGTGATCCAGCAGCGAGGCTTTGATGGGCATTTGCTTCGAGCAGAGAGTCGAAATGGAGTTAGAAAATGTATCAAGGAATTCTCCACTGTCATCGCCTGTCATCTTCTGAATGACAAAGAGGGGGATATTTATATAAAGAGTCGAGCGTGGAGGGTGCGATGGGAGCCGCCACGTGACGGAGGTGTCCAGTTAAACGCGGCTGATTGGAAAATGGGAGTGACGTCAGATGTGTAAAAATGGAGACCACGGCAGGGGTTGAGAGGTGATGGACAGTGGTAACAAGGGGTGGTGGATATGTAATTTGATAGTAAAATCAGGATAAACCAGAGGACCCCTGGAGAGCGAAAAGGAGAGCAGGTGCGCACTTTGAGCGAGAAGACACAGTGGGTGTGTGTGTGTGTAATGCAAGATGGAGTCAGAGGAGTGAGGGTAATTAAGCTCAGTAACAGGGCGCGGTGTTTGGTGTGTACAGGAGGTTCCAGGTGGCTCAGAAACAGACTGCAGGTAGAGCTCACCTGTTTTGTTTTGTGATTTGTAGCAAAGAAACAGGCTGAAACAAATCAATCAATCAGGAAATTAATATCAATTATGAAATATATTCATTTTCATTTTTAAAATCTTTTTATTCATACATAATCTTCGACAGTAATAAGATGATACAGAGCTTCAACAATTAATAAAGCTGAAGAAAAAAACTTATCAAAAAAGGGATAATATATGATAATGAAATAAATTATATAAAGAAATGAAGGATAAAGAAAAAAAAAAGAACAAAAAAAATTAGGAATCAACTCCCGGAGCAATACGACTTACCATCGTCCATATATATAAAAAAATGAATCATCAACCGCCAATTCATGTTTAATTTAAATGAAATTGGAAGGAAACCATATCAAATAATTCAAATTAAATGATAATATTTGGCAAAAGAGCCCCATCCTGTCTCAAAATGAAATCGAGGATCAAAAGTTCTACTTCTGATTTTTTCCAAACTGAGATATAACATTACTTGAGAAAACCATTGAATTAATGTAGGGGCAGAGGTGTATTTCCATTTTAATAAAATAGCCCTTCTTGCCTACAATGTAACAAATGCAATTACATGTTGGTCTGAAGATGAAATACCCTGAATATGATGCGGAACTATTCCAGATAGAGCAGTTAATGTATTAGATTGTAAATTAATTTTCAGAGCTTTAGAAATTGTAGAAAATTAAGATTTCCAAAAGGATATTAATGAAGGACATGACCAGAAAATTTGAGACGAAGTGGCTAATTCAGTTTTACACCTATCGCAGTAATTGTCTATGTTAGGAAATACTTTAGATAGTCTCTCCTTTGTTAAATAATAACAGTGAACAATTTTAAATTGAACTAAACAGTGATTGGCACATATCAAAGAAGAACTGACAATTTTCAGAACTCGCAAACAATCTTCGTTAACAAAAGTCATATTAAGTTCTCTCTCTCAATCTTGTTTAACCTTTAGTGAGAGGTTATTTTTTGTAGTAAAATAAATTATAAATTCTACCAATAGAACCTCTTACTAAAGGATTCATATTCAAAGTAGTATTGAGCAAATCAGATTCGTGCAAATATAGAAGCTTAGATAAGTATTATTGGAAAAAATGTCTAAACTGAAAATATTGCAAAAAGTGTGTATGAAAGAGAGAATATTTACTAATTAACTCTTCAAAAGTCATCAATCGACCATTACAATATTAATCAGCAAAAAACAGACCCCTTATTTCTCCATAATAGAAAAATGGGATCAGATATTGAAGGTTTAAATAAAACATATCGATATAAAGAGCTAGACAATTTAAATTGTTTAAAATTTAAAACAAAATGCGAAACTGAAACGAAATCCGTAAGGACTGTGTAACAACAGGATAGAGATTAAATTTGGAATTTTAGAGAGATGTAAAGGTAATGGAGCTCCGAATAGTGAGGTTAAATGAAATTGTTTGATAATTTTTAATTCCAAATCAATCCAAGCTGGTTTTTGGCTCTTGTCTTGCCAATATAGCCAAAAAACATAATTGACGAGTATTAACAGCCCAATAACACAGTCTAAAATTAGGAAGTGCAAGTCCGCCATCTTTTTTAGATTTTTGTAAATGATACTTATTAATTCTTGGTCTTTTATTATTCCGAATAAAGGACGAAATAATACAGTCAACTTAATCTAATTTTTTTAATTAAAAAAGATAGGTATACGTTAAAAATTTATAAATATCTAGATAAAATCATCACTTTCACGACATGGAAACGACCTATCAAAGAAAGTATAAGTGGTTTCCATCCAGAAAATAATTGTTTCATAAAGTCCATTAATGGAACTACATTAACTTTATAAAGATCTTTATATTTTTTAGTAATTATAATACCTAAATATTTAAAAGAATTAACAATTCTAAATTGAATATCGTTATATATGGAAACAGAAGCATTTAGTGTAAACAATTCACTTTTATTTAAGTCAGCTTATATCCTGAAAATTGTCTAAAATCATTTATTATGTCCAGACGATTAGGAATAGTTTCTTCAGTGTTCTAAATACAAACCAAAAGATCATCTGCGTAAAGAGAAATCTTATGTGTAGTCCCATTTATAGAGATATAATGAATATTTATAGCTTCACGAAGTATTATGGCCAAAGGCTCCCGTACAAGATTAAATAATAAAGGGCTTAATGGATATCCCTGTCTAGTACCTCGTGAAAGTGCAAAGAAGAGGACCTAATATTATTCTTAATTACAATAGCAGTAGAATTCTTATAAATCATTTGAATCCATCCATTAAAATTATTACCAAAATAAAATTTTTCTAATACCTTAAACATATATGCCCACTAAACTCTGTCAAATGCCTTTTTTGCATCCAGAGAAATAATACGTTGGGGTTTCTTAGATAATGATGAACATATAATGTTGATCAATCTCGGAACAGTGAAGAAAGAGTAACGGCTTTTAATAAATCCTGTTTGAGCCCTAGAAATAATTTTAGTTAATAGAACTACCAAATGGTTAGCCATTATCTTAGAGAGAATTCTTGCGTCCACATTTAATAACGAAGTAGGCCTATATGATGAACATTCAGCAGGATCTTTATCTTTCTTAAGGAAACAGAAGCTTCATAAAAAGAAGAAGGGAAACTACTTTCCTCAAAAGATTCATGAAATATTTCCAAAAGATATGGAGGGAGTATTATTTTTTTGTAAAATCCTAACGAATAGCCATCAAGTCCAGGAGCTTTACCTAATTGCATTGACAACATAGCTTTCTGAATTTAATTCTCAGTAATTGGAGCATTAAGCATCTGTTGATCTTCAACAGTAATTTGAGGAAATTAAATCTTATGTAAAAGCCTTCATTTTAGAGGAATCTGCTGGAAATTGAGATTTATAAAGATCAGAATAAAAATACTGAAAAATATGATTAATGTCTTCATGGTTACTAACTAAATCCCCATTATCTTTACGAATCTTTAAAATTCGTCTTTTAACTCTAGCTGTCCCTAATTGGGAAGCTAAGAGCTTATTATTTTATCCCCAGAAATATAAAACTAAATTTTCGATTTAACCAAATATCCTTTAATAGGATAAGTTAGCGATAAGTTATATTGTTGTTGTAATTCTATTCTTCTTTTAAACAAATCAATATTTCGAGAGGTTGCAGTGGTGTAATCTAAATCTTTAATTTGTTTAGAAATTTTATCCGATTCCATTCTTGTCTGTTTCTTCAGCATACCTTCCTACGAAATAATCTGATCACGTAAATAAGCTTTTAATGTATCCCAAATCACTGACTTTGAAACGTTTCCTGTATTATTAAAGATTTAAAAAAACTATTTTATCTGAGTTTCAATAAACTCAACAAATTCTGAACTTTGTAACAAATGTTCTGGCAGGCGACGAAGTGGTCTTGTAGAAGCAAAAGTTTTCGGTTCAAATAATTAGTTTAAATGATATTGATTTTAAAAAGTGAAATTAAAATAGCGGAAAAAAGAAATGATATGAAAAGGTGAGGTAATGTTCATGGGTTCAATGTCCATTTATAACCCGGCGGCGACGTTGGGGGTGGGGTGAAGCTGTTCTTGAATCCCTCAGCGTGTGTCTTCAGGTTTCTGTTCCTCCTTCCCGATCGCTGATGACGTTGAGAGGAGGGGATGTCCTGGGTGACGGGGTTCCTTTTTGATTAACGCCGCCTTTCTGCGGCACCTCTCCTTGAAGGTGTCTTGTTTAAAAAGGAGGATGGTGCCCATGACGATTTTACAACATCCATTAACTTTTTTCGATCCTCCGGAGATGCCAACCTACCCGCTACCCCCTTCCACTATCGCAGCGCAGCCAGTCCGAATGCCCCCACTGATCATCTGTAGACGTTTTCGAGTGTTTTAGTTGTCAAACCAAATTTCCTCGAACACTTAAGGAAATACTGCTGCATCAATGTGTTGGGACCATTTTAGATCCACAGACATCTTGACGCACAGGAACTTGAAATTACTGATTTTCTCCAGTTCTGATCCCCCTGTGAGAATTGGCCCGTGTTCCCTCATCTTACCCTTTCTGAAGTCCACAATCAGCTTTTTGGTCTCCCTGACACTAACAGCAAGCCTGCTGCTGTGACATCATTCAACCAGCAGGTGTCGCTACAGCAACACCTCCCTGTATTTCCCAGCATTCATTTTACCCTTTAGCTTCACAAGCCTTCCAGGGCCTGCTGTAGTGAAGCATCCCCACAGCATGATGCAGCCACAACCATGCTTCACGGTTTTTGACGGTGTGCTGTGCTTGGCTCACGGCAAACATAACATTTATTCTGACGGCCAAAATTTAGGTTAGGTAATGCTAATGCGGAGATATTAAGCAACATTTCGGAGGGGGCGAAGAGAAGAATTCACCACTCCAGCAATGGACGTTCCAACAATGGAGAATCCTTCTACATCTGGCTGGCCAATTCAGAGAAGAAGTACCATCATTGGTGACATAACCGCCAGGTGGCGCAACACGTCCTCAGTTCATTGATAAGTAATATATGCATAAAATGTACATAGTATTTCGGTAAGTAAACAAGCGAATGAAAGAATAAATAAATCAATTAATGTCAAAGTAAATGAACTAACAAGTAAAAAAGGAATTATGAAGTCGCTTTCATGGGTCCATGGACCGTTCAGAAATCTGATTGCAGAAGATTTCGGTAAATCTCTGAGCGTGGGTCTTCAGAGTCATGTACCTACTTCCGGATAGACAATAGACAATAGACAGTTGGTGCAGGAGTAGGTCATTCGGCCCTTCTAGCCAGCACCGCCATTCACTGTGATCATGGCTGATCATACACAATCAGTACCCCATTCCTGCTCTCTCACCATATTCCTTGACCCCGCAAACTATAAGAGCTCTATCTAACTCTCTCTTGAATGCATCCAGAGACTTGGCCAACACTGCCTTCTGGGGCAGAGCATTCCACATATCCACCACTCTCTGGGTGAAAAAGTTTTTCCGCATCTCTGTTCTAAATGACCTACCCCTTATTCTTAAGGGACGGCGGTAAGGACACGAGAAAATATCCTGGATGATAGTAATGAGACAATGGCTGGTAGTAATGGGAAGACAGCATATCCCGGATGGTAGTACTGGGGAAAGAGCATATCCCGGAAGGTAGTAATGAAACAAGAACATATTCCGGATGGTACTAATGGGAAGAAAGCATATTCTAATAGGGAAGGTAGATAGCCCAAATGTTTGTAATGAGACAAGAGAATATCCCTGCCGGTGATCGCCCTTAATTGTGGATCTGGTATTCCTGAGGAACCACCTTTTGAAGATTTTCATCGATTATGAAGAGGCTTGCACTGTGATGAATGTGATTGTTGTACACAAGCCTCTGCAATCTGTGTCGATCCTGTGCATTGCAGCCTGCACACCAGACGGTGATGGAAACAGTCAGAATACTCTCCGCCTTGCATGTGCGAACATTTCCCAGTTTTTGGTGACATACCAATACCAAATCTCTTCAAGCTTTCTGGGCCGAATGGCCTTTATTGTGCTGTAGGCTTTCTCTGTTTCTATGTTTCTATCACCTAATGGAATGCAGCCGCTGACGTGCCCGAATGTGACAGAGACAGGCTCCGCTCTCTCGGGATCGCGTGGATAACGGTCACTTTACTCTCTCATTCTCTCTTCATGTCGGTGGGCAAGAGAAACTCTCTTTGACAATATTATCTGATGCAAAACCACAGCAGATAGCTGTAGAACAGCACACAGGATTTGATGTAGATTTGAGCAAAGTACAGATTCTCTCATTGGGCCTGATCCAATTAGGGCTGCTGCTTGTGACGTCAGAATCCAGATATCTGACCCGCAAACCAGGAAGTGCGGCTCAGTCTCCGAGTGTAACAGAGATCGGCGCTGCTCTCTAGGGATGTCGGGACTGGCCTTCGCAGCTCTCGTTCTTTGTCTCCACATAACGGCGGGTGAGGGTCACTCTTTCCAACCACTGGTGATCATATAATCAACAGAACGACGCGTGGTTAGTTGGATGAAGATGAGATTATAATTATCGACCTTACTGAGCTGAGAACAGATCCCTGGTATCTGTACAGATTGAGTAAGTACAGTTCCCAAGTCTATCCGCGTCTGCCGCTTTTCCCTCATATGATTTTCTCTTTCTCAGGTGAGTCCCAGCAGTTTACTATTACCGTTGAGCACAGCCAGATAAATGTCACCGCTGGGGCTGATGCGCTTTTTTCAGTCCGGCCGTCGTCCAGTGTCCGCAGTGGAAGCTGGAGTTTTAAAGGGAAAACAGTCGCCCAGTGGATCGATCAGACCGGGACTGTAGATAATGAGTACAGATCGCGGGCAGAGTTATTTCCACACAACGGGTCGCTTCTGCTGAAGTCGGTCAACATGTCGGACAGCGGGGAATACCGTGTGAATATGGTTCCAACGAATGGCTCCCAAACCTCAGCGACCGTCACTCTGCGTGTCACTGGTAAGTGAGACAGAGTCATGCGATCTCGGACTATACCTTTCATTTTATTCCTGTGGTGAAAGAGTACAATACAACCTTTACGGTGGTCGCAGAACCTGGACTCCAGTGAACTCTGCCAGACCTGCTCTAGGACTGTTCAGTTCTCACTGTTGTGCGTGGCTGTGTATCCCCGTTTCTGTTTGCGGGCTGCTCGCACTTGTCCGTGCCGGATGTCAGTTCCGTCTTCAAGGCCATCAAGTAATCATTTGTGCTGTATTTTACTCTAATTTTGAAAACAGACAAGTCTCTCCAGTCAGCTGGAAATGATTAGTTCTAAATCATCTAGAGGAAAGTTTAACGATGTTCCCCTCCCCAGTGCCGCCCACCTGTCTCAGACAGTATAGAAACATAGAAACATAGAAAACCTACAGCACAATACAGGCCCTTCGGCCCACAAGGTTGTGCCGAACATGTCCCGACCGTAAACATTATTGCGCTTACCTATAGCCATCTATCTTTCCATGCTCCATGTACCTATCCAAAAGTCTCTTAACAGACCTTATCGTTTCCGCACCGTCGCCGGCAGCCCATTCCACACACTCACCACTCTCTGACTAAAATACCTACCCCTGACATCTCCTCTGTACCTGCTCCCCAGCACCTTAAACCTGTGGCCTCTTGTGGCAACCACTTCATCCCTGGGAAAACGCCTCTGACTATACACACGATCAGTGCCTCTCATCATCTTATACACCTCTATCAGGTCATCCCTCATCCTCCGTTGCTCCAAGCAGAAAAGGCCAAGTTGAATCAATCTATTCCCATAAGGCATGCTCTCAAATCCATGCAACGTCCTTGCAAATCTCCTCTGCACCCTTCCTATGGTTTCCACATCCTTCCTGTAGCGAGGCAACCTGAACTGAGCACAGTACTCCAAGTGGGCTCTGACCAGGGTCCTTTATAGCTGCAACATTACCTCTCGGCTCTTAAACTCAGTCCCACAATTGATGAAGGCCCATACACAGTATACCTTCTTACCCAAGGATGAAGTGACGTGTCTCTGGTCTACGGTCTGCATTTCAAACCTCATGTCCATCAAATAGTATTATTTCTTAATGTTTTCCTATTATTTCCACGATTGATGAAGGCCAATACACTGTCCGCCTTCTTAAACAAAGAGTCAACCTGCGCAGCTGCTTTGAGTGTCCTATGGACTCGGACCCCAAGATCCCTCTGATCCTCCACATTGTTAAGAGCCTAACCATTAATACTATATCCTGTCATGATATTTGACCAACCAAAATGAAGTACCTCACACTGATCTGTGTTGAACTCCCTCTGCCACTTCTCAGCCCAGTTTTGCATCCTATCAATTTCCCGCCGTAACCTCTGACTGCCCTCCACACTATCCACACACCCTCAACCTTTGTGTCATCAGCAAACTTACTAACCCATCCTTCCACTTCCTCATCCAGGTCATTTATAAAAATAACAAAGAGTAGGCGTCCCTGAACAGATCCCTGAGGCACACCACTGGTCACCGACCTCCATGCAGAATATGGCCCGTCTACAACCACTCTTTTCCCTCAGTGGGCAAGCCAGTTCTGGATCCACAAAGCAGGGTCCCCTTGGATACCATGCCTCCTTACTTTCTGAATATTTTTGCATGGGGTACCTCATCAAATGCCTTGCTGAAATCCATATACACTACATCTACGGCTCTTCCTTCATCAATGTGTTTACTCACAACCTCAAATATTTCAGTCAGGCTCGTAAGGCACGTCCTGCCCTTGACAAAGCCATGCCCACTACTCCTAATCATATTACACCTCTCCAGCTGTTCTTAAAAGCTGCCTCTAAGCATCTTCTCCATCAAAAAGTGGTCGAAAATTGTCGGAGTTTGTATCCATAAACAGAGAGATTATTTTTTCTTTATTTCAATTATCAGCATCGACATAAGTAGGAAAAGGGAGAGTTAATGAAAACAGACACAGGGAGTTCGAAAGGAAGTTGAGAAGCACGACCACAAAGGTAGCAATCTCGGAATTACTGCCTGTTTCACGTGACAGTGAGTATTGGAATAGAATGATACGCAGGATAAATGCGTGGCTGAGGGATTGGAGCAGGGGTCAAGGATTCAGATTTCTGCATCATGGGGACCTCTTCTGGGGCAGGTGTGACCTGTACAAAAAGGACGGTTTGCATTTGAATCCGAGTGGGCCAAGTATCCTGGCGGGACGGTTTACTAAGGCTATTAGGGGGAGTTTAAATTAGAATTGCTGTGGCTGGGAACCAGACTGAAGTGACAGAGGAAGGGGCGGCTGGCTCACAAACAGAGAATTGCGAAGTTACTGCGAGAGGGGGGTGACAGAGAAGGGACGCGCTCAGACTGATAATTTGCGATGTGTGTATTTTAATGCAAGGAGCATTATGAACAAAGCGGATGAGCTCAGAGCGTGCATCAACACGGGGCTCTGCTGTTGCGGCCAATATAGAGACATGGATGATCAGGGGCAGGAAATGTTACTCCGAGTACCAGTCTTTAGATGTTTCAGAAAGGACCGTGAGTGGAGCCAAAAGAGATGGGCGTGGCACTGATGATCAGAGATAGTGTCGCGGCTGGAGAAAAGCAGGAAGTTATGAAGAGGTTGTCTACGGAGTTTCTCTGGGTGGAAGACAGGAACAGGAAGGGGTCAAAATCTCTGCTGGGTGTTTTTACAGACCTCCCGATAGTAACAGTGACATCGAGGAGCAGATAGGAAGGCAGATTCTGGAAAGGAGTAATAATAACAGGGTCGTTGTGGTGGGGTTTATTAATTTCCCAAATATCGTTTGACATTTCCATATAATAAGGGGTTTAGATGGGGTGGAATTCGTCAGGTGTGTTCAGGAAGGTTTCCTGACACAATATGTAGATAAGCCTAAAAGAGGAGAGGCTGCACTTGATCTGGTATTGGGTAATGAACCTGGTCTGATGTCAGGTCACTCAGTGGGAGAGCGTTTTGGAGATAGTGATCACAATTCTATCCCCTCCACCATAACATTGGAGAGGGTTGGAAATAGACAAGTTGCGGAAGTGTTTAATTGGAGTAAAGGGAAACGTGAGACTATCAGGTAGGAACTTCGAAGCATAAATTGGAAACAGATCTTCTCAGGGAAACTTACGGTAGAAAATGTGGCAAGTGTTCAGGGGGTATTTGCGTGGGGTTCTGCACAGGTACAGGAACCGTGGTGTAGAAGGGCTGTTATAAATCTAGTCAGGAAGAAAAGAAGAGCTGCCGAAAGGTGCAAAAATAGGTAGTGATAGAAATCTAGAAGATTACAAGGCTAGCAAGAAGGAGCTTCAGAATGAAATTTGGAGAGCCAGAAGGGGACATGAGAAGACCTTGGTGGACAGGATTAAGGAGAACCCGAAGGCATTCTACAAGTCTGTGAAGAGCAAGAGGATAAGACGTGAGAGAATAGGACCAATCCAGTGTGACAGTGGAAAAGTGTGCCCTGAGCCGGTGGAGATAACAGAGATATTTGTAGAACCTGAGAGGCAGGATTTATGAATACATTAACGAAGGTAGAACTGTAGATGTAGTGTATATAGATTTCAGAAAAACATTTTATAATGTACCTCATGCAAGGCTCATTGAGAAAGTAAGGAGACATGGCATCCAAGGGAGCATTACGTTGAGGATCCAGGACTGGGTTGCACACGGAGGGCAAAGAGAGGTTGTAGACGGGTCATAATCTGCATGGAGGTCGGTGACCAGTGGTGTGCATCAGGGATCAGTTTTAGGGCTCTTCGTGATTTTTATAATGTTTTTATAGATGAGGATCTGGAGGGATGGGTTCGTAAATTTGCTGATGACACTCTGATGCAGTAGAACAGAGTGATCTCGTAATAATGGTGCAGAGGAGGTTTACAAGGATGTTGCCTGGAATGAAAATAAGCAAAAGAGAAAAACAAAGCGAGGAAGATAGAAAATAAAGACACATTTACACTACATAGAATGGCTTACATCTGAGCCAAGTATCCTGTCTGCTTGTATCATTATTAAGTTGAAAAATGAACAAAACAGCTGTTTGCTTGCTTCTCACTTCCAATATGATCTAAATGGTTTATAAATAGCTCACAGGAACTGTCAGCAATACAAAAACTAAGGAGGAACTCGGTAGGTCAGGCAGTATCTACAGAGTGGAGGTGGACAGACTCCCTGGGCTAACTCCCCTCTGCAATGCCACCTGATTTCTGCTGAGATCAAAACAGAAATTAAGAGAAGAATTGTAATACTTCACCTGCCAGCCTGCACAAATGTCATTCAGAATTTCATCTTGTTTATGTAAACCAGGTAATGGAACTTCTTCCTGTATCATTTGTACTCAAACATGCTGACATGATTAATCCTACCTGTAAGCAGATATTCATTTGTCCATTCATAAAATGTCATGTTGTATGGCATAGACGATCATAATCCTTCCATAATCATGATTGTTCTTGGCAAATTTTCCCGCAGAACTGGTTTGCATTGCCTTCTTCTGGGCAGTGTCTTTACAACATGGGTGACCCCCACACATTATCAATAATCTTCAGAGATTGTTTGCCTGGTGTCAGTGGTCGCATAACACTTGTTCCAATTGCCTCATGTGACCCTGGTCAGAGGGATAAGCAGGTGCTACACCTTACCCAAGAACGACCAGCAGGCTCGTATAGGGAAGGATCTCTTTACACCCTCATTGAAAGAGACATTTCTCCACCTTCAATATCTCCAAGAGATATTACTCATATAATTATACAAATTTACAGCATAGAGTGGTATCACTTTGGCTCACCACTCCCACAGTCTTTAAAAATGAATCTATAAAGATTATAACCACTTAACAGAGCTCGATCAGTCCCTAGATTGCAGCACATACAAGTTCTTACATATATTCATTTAAATATTTTCCAGCCATCCAGGCCACGCTCTCTTCTTGCCACTACCCTCAGGAAGAGCAAGTCTTAGATCTCACACCACCAGGTTCAGGAACAGTATTACCCTACAACCTTGAGGCTCCTGAACCAGCATGGATAACTTCACTCACCACAACTCTGAATTGGCTCCACAACCTGCAGTCTCACTTTGAAGTACTCCTTACAGTTTAATATTTTGTTCTTTTGCACAGTTTGGCTTCTTTGGCAAATTGCTTGTTCAATTTTGTGTGCGTTTTTTATTGAATTTTTTTGTAGTTCTCTGTCCTACTGTGAATGCCTGCAAAAAATATCTCAAAATAGTATATACAAATATAACATACATACTTTGATAATAAATTTACTTTGAACTCTGATTTATGAATGCCAATGTGCCCAAAGCTCTCTTTACAACCCAATGTACCTGTAACACCACTTCCAAGGGATTATGAATCTGTATAAGCAGATCCATTTATTCTACCATGCTCCTCAGTGCCATATTAACTTTCAAAGACTTTACAATTCATGTTCTTAGTATTTTTTATTTACTGTATATAAATACATGCTTTTTATTTGCGCAATTTGTGTCTTCTGCACGTTGGTTGTTTGACAGTCTTTGGTTATGTGTAGGTTTTCTGCATTCTATTGTATGTATTTATTTTCCTGTAAATGCCTACAAGAAAATGAAATTCAAGGTAGGATATGATAACGTGCAAACTTTGATAATAGATTTTACTTTGACTTTGACGTTCAAACGCAATGGCAGATTCTACCTCCACCGCCCTTTCAGTCAGTGTAATCCAGACTTCCATTACTCCTTAAGTCTTTGATCACTAGGTACTGAGCTCTTTGGTGATGGAAAGGGGTCTTTTCTATTTTCCCTGTCTACCCCATGCATAATTTTGAACATTTTTGTCTAAATTTCCACTCAGATTCCATTGTTCTAAGGAAAACAAATCCAGTCTAGTCATAACTATAATTTTCCAGCCCTGGCAAGATCCTTGTTAATCTAATGCTGTCACATGTTTCCTGGAGAGTCATAACCAGAATTATATATAGCAGATCAGCTATGGTCTGAGGAGTATCTTATACAGTTCTAGCTGGTTCCCCCTATTATACTCTAAGCTTTGGTCAAACAGGAAAATATTCTACAGACTAAAGTGACCAACAGTTACCTGTTCTCTCTTTATATCAATCTATCTATTGATGCAGCACGTAACAGGACTTTCCAGCCCACCTATTAACACCGGCCTAAGCACAGGACAATTTACAATGACCAATTAACCATACTGACTGGTATGTCTTTGGACTGTGGGAGGAAATTGGAGCACCCGGAGGAAACATACGCTGTCTCAAGGAGAATATACAAAGTCCTTTCAGACAGCGCTGGAATTGAATTCCACACTCTGATGCCCTAAACTACAATAGCATTGCACTAACCGTTACATCAGCATGGTGTCTAACCTTCCGGGATTTGCAAAATGCACTCCAAAGTTTGCATGACTCCATACTTGACAAAAAATGAAAATCACAAAACAAACTGAAGATGCTGGAAATCATAAACACAAGATATTCTGCATATGCTAGAAGTCCAGAGAAACACATACAGAAGGCTGGAGGAATTTGGCAAGTCAATCAGCACCTATGGAGGGGAATTAACAGTCGATGCTTCAGGCCAAGATCCTTCATCAGGACTCAGTCTGATGTGCTTGAGTTCCTCCAGCTTTTTGTATGTGTTTCTGCTGAAGATGTTGGAAACCTGAAATATTTGGCAATTGTTTTGTTGCTGTCCCATGTGCTGAGGTAACAGAGAAAAACTTAGATTTGCATGCAGTCCATACAGACCATATGGATATTGATGCAGTACAAATGGAAAAGCTATAACAGAAAAAACAGTAACAAAAGAAAAACAAGCAGTAAGTGGAAGACACTCAATATTTCTGTGGTTAATATTTCAAGCTCAAGATCTAGCATTAGAACTGGGAAAAAAAGAAAAGATTTTTCTCAGCAGCAGAGAAGGAGAGTGAGAGATAGGTAGATCAAAGCTTAGAATCTCTGAAAGGCTGAGTCCAAATGGGTTAAGTGGACATTGCAAGCTTACTAAGCTGTAATGTACTATAAATAATAATATCCTGGACTATGGGACTATACCAAAATCATCATCATCATTTTGTGCTATGTCGTATAACGTGAGTGAGCATGATCTTCCATGACCATAATTGTTTTTGGCAAATTTTTCTATAGAAGTGGTTTGCCTTTGCCTTCTTCATTGGCAGTGTCATGAGAGGACAGGTCACCCCCATGATATTGGCCCTTTGGCCCATGAGGTTTTGCCAAACTAATTAAACCACTGATTTCAAATTTGATATTGAGTCTGCAACGTGCCTAGACTGAAGATGAGGCATTGCTCCTCAAGCATGTATTAGGTCTCATTGTGAGACTACCAGAGGCCACAGACTGAAAAGTCGGTGTGGGAATGGGATGATGAATTAAAATTTATTTAAAAGTAAATTTATTACCAAAGTTTTATATGTCACTATTTACTGCCCTGATTCATTACTTTGAACTTTGATTTTTAAAGTGGGATAAAGGTAAAGATTCCCTTTATTTGTCAATGTGTATTGAAACGTTGAAGTATACAGTGAAATGGGTCATTTGCATCAATGACCAACACAGTCCCAAGATGCACTGGGGGGGCGGCCCGCAAGTGTTGCCATGCTTCTGGTGCCAACGTGGCATGCTGTACTTCTCTGGAATGTGGGAGGAAACAAGAAAACGTACATGGCCACCGGGAGAACGTACACGCGCCTTACTGTGGGATTTGAACCCCAACTGCTGGCGCTGTTCAGCATTATGCTAACCACTCTGCTGGCATGCCAGTAGCTCCAGAAGCTCGGGGTTAATCTGTTGCACTGGCAACTGCTTTGCAAAGCAGTCACCCGATCTGCATTTGGTGTCTCCAGAGCAACACTAGATTGGACGAGTGCAAAGTGAATCAGTGCCTCACCGGGATGGTCTGCTGGGTCCCTATGTAATGGGAAGGGAAGAGGTGATAGGACAGGTGTTGCATCTTCTGCTGTTGGATAGGATAGACATTTAGAGACCTACAGCGCAGTAACAGGCCCCTTTGTCCCAACAAGCCTGCTCTACCCAGTTACGCCCATCTGTCCAATTACCCTACTAACCTGTACATCTTTGGAATGTGGGACGAAGCCAGAGCAGCTGGAGGAGACGCACATGGTCATTGGGAGAAGGTGTAAGCTCCTTACAGACAGTGGGGGGAACTGAACCCGGGCCATTGGCACTGCAATAGTGTTACATTACCCACTGTGCAGTCTTGCCTCTGCCGTGATACAAGATGGGGAGCGGAAGGCAGGAATGGCAGTCCCATTGTACTGAGCACCAGCGCTCCCCGGGGCTTTCAGCTCAGCCCACTGCTGTTCACACCACTGACACACGGCTGTGTCGCAGGGTTTAGTTCAAACCGTGTCATCATGTTTGCAGATGACACAGCAGTGGTTGGCCTCATCAACAACGGTGAGGAGCCGGAGTACAGAGAGGAAGTGGAGCGGCTGGTGGACCGGTGTGGGAAGAACAACCTAAGTCTTAACATCGAGAAGACCAAGGAAACCATTGTGGACTTCAAGAAGGTGCAGATAAACCATCCCCCTCTGCGAATACGTGGCTCCTCTGTAGAGAGAGTTAAGAGCACCAAATTCCTGGGAGTTCACACCATGGATGACCTCACTTAGTCCCTTAATATCACCTCCGTGAACAAGAAGGCACGGTAGTACCTCCACTTCCTAAGGAGATTGAGGCAAGTGAGATGCCACCCCACGCCATTTTACAGGAGTACCATTGAGGGCATCCTGACAAGCGGCATCTCCACCTGTTATGAGTGTGGCCAAGCGTTGGACCGGAGATCCCTACAAAGTACTGTGAAAACAGCTGAGAGGATCATAGGGGTCTCCTTACCAGCCATAGGCATATTTATCAGCAGCGCTGTGTTGCCCTTAGTATTATCAAGGATCCCACCAATCATCCAGTGTCCTCTTTGACTTTCTACCGTCAAGCAGGGGATTCTGATGCATAAAAGGAAGAACGGTCAGGATAGGAACAGTTTCTTCCCTCAGGTCTTTGTCTTTTGAACTCCTTGCTGCATTACCTTTGAAGTGCCACTGGTTAATCTGTCCTATTCCTGACAATATTTAATTGATGCAATTTACTTGGTTTTCTTATGCATAATTCATCTATAGGTTTTATCCTTACTTTCCCAAGTTGCTGTGCGATATATGTGGGATTTGTACCACTGGGCTTTATACCCTGGTTCAGAGAAACATTGCCTCATTCAAAGGTATACATGTATATAGTTACTGTAAATGATAATAAACTTGACCTGACTTAGCAAGCAAAGGATCACAAATGAAGTTATCCCTTTGAAATACTGACAAAGAATGGGTATAAATTGTGTTTCGGCTGGCAGAATTTAGTTGAAGCCAAAAGAAATCTGCAGAATGTAAAGGCTGCTGGTCTAGAAGGGAAACGCAAGGGTATCTGATCCTCAGTGTCAATGGGAATTCTGATTTGGGAGTTCCTCCCTCTCATCTGCAGGCTGAATCCTCACTATCACCTCCTTGCATGTCATTCACTGCATCCACCTGGTTTATTGCTAAGTATTTATTTCCAGTTCTCTTCTGCTTTTAGAAATAAAAAACATAGAAGCAATAGGAGGCTACTCGACCACCTTGATCCTGGCCTGTCAGATAGCTGATAAACCTCGGGCATTACTTCCTTTCCTGTGCCACTTCTTTATACCTCTGACATTTCAAAGCATCATTTACTTCCTCTTTAAATCCCTTCAATGATCTAGCCCCCAGTGGATTTCTTATCACATGCCACCAGACCTCAGCCTGGGAAAGATGATCAGGTTAAACCTCTGAATGCTGGCTTTCGCCTTTCCCCATTACTGTGCTAAATCTAACTGGATTATGATTGGTGCCTCATTCATGTTCTCCCACAAATTCCAGAAAAATATGGCCAGTAGTATTCCTATTCTAGAGAGCTCATTACACACTGGTTAAAAATTATATTTTAATTTTTATTTAGTTAGGATATGGTAAGAGGATGCTGTGGCCCAGTGAGCACGTGCCACCAACTTATACCATGTGACCAATTAACCTGATAACCCATAAGTCTTTGGAATGTGGGTGGAAACTGGAGCATCTGGAGGAAACCCACACAGTCACAGGGACATTGTACAAATACCCTGCAGAGTGGAGGCATTGAGCCTGGGTTGCTGGCATTGTAATAATATTATGCTAACTGCTATGTTACCTTACCTCCCCAATAAATAATGCTCCTGATGCATTTTATGAACTCCATACCTTTCATACTCGTAGTTTAACGGCTGTCTCAGCCAGCACTGGATTAGGTAAAATCTGCACTATAGCTGCGATCAGAATGATATTATTTAACAACGCAGCTACCTCCTCAACTAGACTTCAAAAGGTTACAGAATTACTGAGTCTTTGGAGGCACAGTAATGCAGTGGTTAGCACAAGACTTTACAGCACCAGTAACCCAGGTTCAATTCTCGCTGCTGCCTGTAAGAAGTTTGTCCATGGGTTTCCTCTGGGTGGGTTGTTAGGTTAGTTAATCATTGTAAATAGTCCAATTATTAGGCTGGGACTACATCAGCTGGGTGGCATGGCTCAAAGGCTAGAAGGGCTCATTTCACATTCTATCTCAGTAAATAAATAAATGAATAAATAGTTAGATAACTAACATTGGTCCTTATTCAGCTGGCATTTTGTCTTATAGGGATAGGTTAAGCAAGCAAGGGCTTTTCTCTTTAGACCAAAGGAAGATGAGAGGTGACTTGACTGAGGTTGATGAGATGATAAGAGGCATAGATCGAGTGCATAGCCAGAGATTTTTACCCAGGATGGAAATGGCTAATACACTTAGGCATAATTTTAAGGTGATTGGAGGAAAGGAAACAGTTTCCATTTTAACGAGTCACTAGCTTTAAACATGGTTTCCTAATAGTGGGAATGAAAGATAAATATATTACTTATCCCACTATTCTCCATCTGAATATTCAAATCCCAAATTCAGACAGTCATAGAGTCATAGATCACTGCAGCACAGAAACAAGCCCTTCGACCCATCTAGCTTGTGCACTGTCTAGAGAGAAACAGTGGGAGCATGTGTACATTTTGAGGATAGATGCCCCATTATTACATTTTAAGAATCCCACTATTTTGATCACAATTATGTAACACAGTTCTTTTTATTTTTTGCATGTGGTTTGTTATATAAATCCTCCAGATGGCCAAAACCCTGTTCATTATGGTAGTGATGCTATCCTGACATGAGCACATAAAAATCATATCACACTGGGTTTTTGAAAACCACAGTATTCCCTTCATTCCCTCTTCAGCTGTAAATGCTGAGGTTTATGAGTCTCTTCTGTTTCTTGTATTCTTTGATGTGGTTGGATTCTGTGTTTTTTAACGACACTACATGCCTTTTGAATGCTGGAGAGTCCAGAAGACCATGAACAATGTATAATGTTACAACTCACAAAAGGCCTGCAATTTAAATAAGTTAACAGAGGTAGCTTCTGAATTGATTGTGACTGCATTCCCTCTGTAATCTATGTTATTACTGTGCCCAGAAAAGAATAGCAACTGTAATGAACCAAATTAATCTAATTCCATTTGAAAGGTTCTGATAAAGGTCCTCAGCCCTGTTTATTCCCCTCCATAGATGCTGCCTGACCTGTTGAGCTCCTGCAGTATTTTCTGTGGGTTGCTCTCGATCTCCAGCATCTGCAGAATCTATTGTGAATAGAATTCTATTGATTTTTTTTACAGGCTAATAATAAAAACTAACAGGCCTTATATAACATTGTAATTAACTGTTAAATCAGAGAGCTTAAAATCCCCCTTGTTAAGTTGCACCGTCAGAACTTGTAGAGCCAGGAGTTCTGCAAGCTATGCCTTGATGCAACCAACTGTAACTGACTCAAATAATTAGCAGAGCACAATGAAGGTTGTGCAAGGTGTAAATCCGGACTGTGAGCCTTGGCAAAAAGAAAAGGCAGATTGACACGCACAAAATGCTGGAGGAGCTCAGCAGATCAGATGCCCTTTATCTGGACTAGAAAGGATGAAGCCATGGTTCTTCCAGTGGAGAGAATGCAGTCCCTTCCAGCCCCCTCCGGCCCACAACAATCCCCAAGGTGCCTTGGCTGTCCATGCTGCCCATCCTGGCTGGCTACCAATAACAGAAGAAAAGCCAACAGAGTGTGTGCTAACTACTAATAGAATGAGTCTGCATGTTATTCACAAGTGTCGATCACATTTGGAACCATTTAAAAGGAGATACTCTATATTTATTCCAAACATGCACAGACTGTGATTTTTTTGTCATTTCTCAAAATTGTTTTGATCCTCCCACCCCAGCTAATTATATGGGTCACCTCTTACCCCTTCTCTTCTTCTCACCTGCCTATCACCTACCTCTAATGCCTCTCCTTTCCTTTCCTTCATGGTCCTCTTTCCTCTCCTATTAGATTCTTCTTCAGCCCTTTGCCTTTACCACCTATCAGCTCCCAGCTTCTCACCACCAATGCCCTCTCCCACCCACCCACCCACCTACCCCCTACCACCAATCACCTTCTTGTTTGTACTCCTTCCCCTTCCCCCACCTTCTTATTCTGGCTTCTTACTCCTTCCTTTCCAGTCCTGATGGAGGGTCTCAGCCTGAAACAACATCTGTTTACTCCTCTCCATAGATGCTGCCTGACCTACTGAGTTCCTCCAGCACTTGTGTGTGTTGCTCTGGATTTCCAGCATCTGCAGAATCTCCTGAGTTTATGAGACAGGTTCTGGAGGGAAAAATCCATAGAAGCTGGAACAAGACCACAAAGACAGGCTGAGCATTTTTCAAATTGGGGGCGGAGAAACATAACAGGAGAAGAAGAGGCCTGATGTATCTAAATAATATGGAAGCCATTGCTGCCTGGTGAAATATGCATGCAGCAAAGTGGGAGACTGGCAGTACTGAGAGGATGTTCTTGATGAATGAGAAGAATGGCACCCTGGCAAAGGAAAAGCTTGATTATAGGAAGAACGTGTAAGCTTGAGAGAGGGTGCAGAGGAGATTTACCAGAATGCTGCCTGGATTAGTGAGCATGTCTTTTGAGGATAGGTTGAGCGAACTAAGATTTTTCTCTTTGGAGTGAGGTGATTTGACAGAAGTACACAAGACGACAAGAAGGAGGATAAGAGATGATTTGATTGAGGTATACAAGATGATAAGAGGAATGGATGGTGTGGACAGCGAGAGACTTCTTGCCAGGGTGGTAGCGACTGATATGAGGGGACATTATTTTAAGGTGATTGGAGGAAAGTATACAGACAGTGTCAGAGCTAAGTTTTTTACACAGAGTGGTAGTGGTAGATCCTGCCAAGAGTGGTGAAGAAGGCGGACACAGTAGGGACATTTAAGAAACTCTTAGATGGGCATACTGATGAAAGTAAAATGGAAAGCTCTGTAGCCAAGGAGGATTCAAAGATCATAGCTAATGCTCCTGCGATCTCTTCTCTCAATTCCCACAACAACCTGGGGTGTATCATATCCGGCCCTGGGGATTTATCATTCTTAATGTTTTTAAGAAGATCCAGCACTTCTTCTTCTTTAATCTCCACATTGCCCAGTATACAGACCCGCTCGACTTCGACCTCATCCTGATCAAGATGCTTTTGACTTGTGAATACTGAAGCAAAGTATTCATTTAGGACCTCCCCAAACTCCTCCGCTTCCAGGGACATGTTGCCCGCTTTATCCTTTAGCGGTCCCATCTTCGTTCTCGTCATCCTCCTATTCTTCACATACGCATAGAACAACTTGGGGTTCTCCGTAATCCTACATGCCAAGGCCTTCTCCTGCCCCCTTCAAGCTCTCCTAAGTCCTTTCTTTAGCTCCTTCCTGGCTACCCTATATTTCTCATGTCCCTCCTACTTCCTGCTCTTATATCTAACATATGCTTCTTTTTCCCTCGACGAGTTGCCTCACATGTTTCGTCAGCCACGGTTCCCTTTTCCTACCATCTTCCCCTTGCCTCAGTGGGACAAACCTATCCTGGTCCCTAAACTTCTCCCACGTTACTTCTGTGCTTTCCCCTTTGAACATCTGTTTCCAATTTACTCTCGATAGTTCCTGCCTCATCCCTTCAATGTTAGCCTTTTCCCAGTAAAGCACTTTACCATTTCTTCTGGTTTTATCCCTTTCCATAGCTGTGCTGAAGCTGAGGGAGTTGTGGTCACTCTCACCAAAATGCTCCCCCACCAAGAGGTCTGTCACCTGACCAGGTTCATTACCCAGAACTAGATCCAGGATAGCCTCTCCTCTCATCAGCCGGTCCACATATTGTGTCAGGAATCCTTCTTGAACACACCTGACAAATTCAGCCCCATCTATCCCCCTTGCACTCAGGAGGTGCCAGTCAATATGAGGGAAGTTGAAATCACCTATAACTACTACCCTGTATTTCCTGCACCGTTCTAAAATCTGACTGCTTATCTGCTCTTCGGTGTCCCGAGGGTTATTTTGGGGCCTATAGACTACTCCCAGCACAGGATTGACCTCCTTCCTATTTCTGACTTCGACCCAGACTGACTCCGTGGACACTCCTTCTGCAGCGTCCTCCCTTTCTATAACCGTGATGCTATCTCCAACCAGCAATGCCACTCCCCCACCCTTTTCTACCTCCCATCCTATTCCTTTTAAAACACCTGAAACCCGGGACCTGCATCATCCAATCCTGCCCTTCCTCCAAGCAAGTTTCAGTAACGGCCACTACATCGTAGTTCCATGTACTAATCCATGCTCTAAGTTCAACTTCCTTGTTCCTAATACTCCTAGCATTAACATAGACCTTCAACCCCTTTAACTGGCTACAGTTATGATCTGTCCTCTGCCTGTCCTTCCTCATTAACTCAGAACACTTAGCATCATGCCATTGTCCTTCTACTTTAATCCGTGCACTCCTTCTGCTGTTTTCTTATTCTGTTGTGTCCTTGTTCCGTTGTACCGTTGTGGTCATTCGGTTATGACCCCTCCGTTCTCGGCCAGACCCTTCTTCTGTGGTGGACTCGTCACTCTGGCATGAGTGGACACACACACAAGCCCCCATCAGCCCTGCCGTCACACTGTGAGCTTTGTGACCGATCTCCTGATTCCTGGTCCTCTTAGCCCTCACCTTCCTATGGGTGGACAACACTCTTTCAGTGTCCACTGGTGTGTCTGAGGGGTGTCTCCCCAGACTTTTTATATCCCCATGGACAGGGTATCAGCCATCCATCAACTCCACATGTCGATGTCCATCAAACTAGGCCACTCCTGCTGTCTCCTCAGGAATGTTAACGAGCAACGTAACGTCCTTGCAGCGGAAGATAAATAAATCAGTGAAGAGCCAAAATACATAAATCCACTGTCTCTCTCTCTCTTATCTGTAGCAGATGTCTCTACCTCTGTTCTTCATCTCTCTCTCTCATTAGCAGCATAGTTCCCAAGGGGGGTGGGGGGGTTTATCTCTGGACCCCATTTCCATCAGGTCTGTTCAGCACACATAACACCCTCATCCTTCCAGGAATTTTCACCAGTAAAGCACACTACAGAGTCTAATATAATACAGAAGTTGTCATTAACTACAAGAGTAACACAGACATACTTCCAACTTAACACCTGGATAAACAATCAGCAATTACATTGTCAGTTCCCTTCACATGTTGTATTTTAATATCGAATTCTTGTAACGACAGACTCCAACTTAATAACCGCCTATTTTTATTCTTCACGCGAGCCAAAAATACCAAGGGGTTATGATCATTGTAAACTCTCAATGGTCTCGGTGCCGAACAAATGTAGACCTCAAAATGCTGTAACGCCAGGATAAGGGCCAGTAATTCTTTTCTAGAGTGGAGTATTTTCTCAAGTGCACATTGAACTTATTAGAAAAATACGCTACTGGGTGTTCAAGTTCATCCCCACAGGGCGGTAACACGATACGTTTTTCAACTTCCCAAAGGCTTCCTGGCAAGGATTGCTCCTCACAAACTTTTCATCCTTCTGCAACCTCCGCAGGCAACGCCGCATATGCTCGTTGAGCCTTCCCTTTAAGTACACTTTGTAACTGCACCACCCACTTATCACTAGGCCACTTCTAGTTCGCGGCCACTTTTTCAAAATGCAAGAAGTACCGATCCATGTCCGTCTCCTCGAACGGAGGTACCAACCTAATCTCCTGACTAACATTAAACATTTCCCCACGGTCTGCCCCGGTATCCACACGTGCCCATTTCTCCCTCTCGAACTGACGCTGTTGTTCTGCCTCCTCCACCTCCAACTTAATTCTCTCCAAACGCATCTCTTCTAGACGTAACTGGACCTCCCCTTTCCTTCCAGGAAAGTGTTCTAACATCTCCGGCTTGAATATCTTCCTCGCGACATAATGTTCAGCTATCTTACGTTGTATCTCAGCCTTCGTCATCCCTTTCTTAACCTCCTTGAGTTCCAAGGTCCCCACCATATCCCACAATTCAGAATTTCTAGCCTTCTGTAAACCCACAGGGTCCGGCCTTAATAGAAATTCGTCAACATCCATTTCTGCTGTTTGCCTCTCTGGTATTTCACAAAACCAGATTAGATTAGATTAGATTAGATTAATGGAAGTCTACCACGATTCACTGCCACCCCCCTCAATTTCTCTGTTCTTCATCTCTCTCTCTCTCATTAGCAGCATAGTTACCAAGGGGAAGTTATCTCTGGACCCCATTTCCATCAGGTCTGGTCAGCACTCATTACAAAGGTGCTTGGAAGTAGGTACAGAGGAGATGTCAGGGGTAAGTTTTTTACTCAGAGAGTGGTGAGTGCGTGGAATGTGCTGCCGGCGCCGGTGGTGGGGGCCGATACGACAAGGCTTTTAAGAGACTCCTGGATAGGTAGATGGAGCTTAGTAAAATAGAGGATCATGGGTAACCAGTGGTGCTTTCAAGGATCAGGCCATGTCCGGCACAGCTCCGTGGACCGAAGTGCCTGTATTGTGCTGCAGGTGTTCTGTGTTTCCATCTGGTAAGGTAGAGCCCGGTGCTGATTAAGGTATCCAGATCCGTCTCATTATCCAGTGTTGGGTTTGCAATTCATGCTTTTAAGATGAACCCCAGTTTGCATTTGTTCGGCTGTGTGAGATAACAATTTTCATTGGCTCCATTACATTGACACTGACACTGAACTTTGCATCATTTCAGTAACGATAGATTATCTGGAGGATATTACAAACTGTTGTCAGTAGTTCTCCTCTGTGCTTACCAGTGATTATGCGTCACCTTTCTCATTGCCAAGTGACCCTTTCCTGAAGTCAATTCATTCCTACTTCTTCCTTCACCAGATCCATTTATTTGCCAGTTGTATCGGTTATTTTTTGGAAATGTGAACTTTTGAAACACCATTAAATTATATATTAAAACAACAAGGAACACAGCAAACTACTTCCTCCAATTATTTATCCAAGTCTCTCTTAAACGTAGCAACTGTGTCCTCCTCGACCACTTCCTCAGCCAGCTCATTACGGATACGTATCACTTTTATATCTTTCCCTCTTAGCATGTCTCTCTTTCCCCTAAACCCGGATGCATTTTTATGTGAAAACATTTGAAGGCCGTACGGAAGCCCATGTAGACAAACTCCACTGTCCTACCAGCATCTACTCCCCATTTGCCTACTGGAGAAAACAATCCAAAGGATTAATTAGATATAGACACATTGAAACACAGAAAATATACAGCACAGGGCAGGCCATTCGGCCCACAAATCTGTGCCGAAACTTAGAGCTACTTCGGATTACACATCGCCCTATATTTTTCTAAGCTGTATCCAGGAGTCTCTTAAAAGACCCTATCGGTCTCCGCCTTCACCAATGCCGCCGGCAGCACATTCCTCACACTCACCATTCTCTGCGCAAAGACATACCCCTGGCATCTGTTCTGTACCTACTGCCAAACACGTTAAAACTATGTTCTCTCGTGCTGGCCATTTCAGCCCTTGGAAAAAGCCTCTGACGATCAACGCGATCAATGCCTCTCATCATCTGTCAGGTCACCTCCCATCCTCCGTCTCTCCAAGAAGGAAAGGTCGAGTGCACGCAAACTTTTCGCTTAAGGCCTGCTCCCCAATCCAGGCAACATCCTTGTAAGTCACCTCTACGCCCTTTCTATGGTGTCTACATTCTTCCGGTAGTGAAGCAACAAGAATTCAGCACTGTTCTCCAAGTGGGGTTCTGACCAGGGTCCTTTCTAGATGCAGCATTACATTCAGCTCCTAATCTCAATCCGACGGTTGATGAAGGCCAATGCACCGTACGCCTTCTTAACCACAGAGTCAACCTGCGTAGCAACTTTGAGTGTTCTATGGACTCGGACCCCATCTGATCACCCGTACTGCCAAGGGTCTTGCCATTCATACTATATTCTGCCATCACCTACCAAAATGGACAAACACACACTTATCTGAGTTGAAATCCATCTGCCACATCTCAGCCCAGCTCTACATCCTATCGATGTTCTGCTGTAAACTTTCACAGCCCTCCACACTATCCACAACATCCCAACCTTTCTGTCATCAACAAATTTACTAATCCATCCCTCTACTTCTTAATCCAGGTGATTTATAAAAATCACAAAGAGCAGGGGTCCTAGAACACATCACTAAGGCATACCTCTGGTCACCGGCCTCTATGCAGAATATGACCCGTCTAGAAACACTTTTTGCCTTCTGTTGGCAAGCCAGATCTGTATCCACAAAGCAATGTCCCCTTGGATCCCATGCCTTCTTACTTTGTCAATAACCCTTACATGGGGTACCTTATCAAATGCCTTGCTGAAATCCATATACTCTACACCTGCGGCTCTACCTTCATCAGTGTGTTTCATCACATCCTCAGAAAATTCAATCAATTTCATAAGGCACGACCTGCCTTTGACCTGCCATGCTGACTATTGGTAATCCGATTATGCCTCTCGAAATGTTCATAAATCCTGCCTCTCAGGATCTTCCGCATCAACTTACCAACCGCTGAAGTAAGACTCGGTGGGCTATAATTTCCTGGGCTACCTCTACTCCCTTTCTTGAATATGACCGCACATCCGCAATCCCACAATCCTCCGGAAACCTCTCCTGTCCTCATTGACGATGTATACGTCATCGCCAGAGGCTCAACAATCCCTTCCTTCGCCTCCCACTTGATTTCTAAAATCTTCAGCACATTCTCTTCCTTAGTATCTATATGCTCAGGCTATTCAGTCCGCTGCAAGTAATCCCTACAATCGCCAAGATCTTTAACCGTAGTGTATACGGAAGCAAACTTTCCATTAAGTACCTCTGCCATCTCTTCCGGTCCCATACACACTTTTCCACTGTCTCACTTGATTGGTCCTATTCTCTCACTTCTTATCCTCTTGCTCTTCAAAAACTTGTAGAATGCCTTGGGGTTTTCCTTAATCCTGTCTGGCAAGGCCTTCTCATGGCCCATTGTGGCGCTCCTAATTTCATTCTTAAGCTCCTTCCTGCTTACCTTACAGGTTCTAGATCTCTATAATTGCCCTGTTTTTGAACTTTTCATAAGGTCTTTTTTTCCTTCTTGGCTCTATTTACAACGGCCTTTGTACACCACGGTTCCTGTACCGTGTATGCTTGTACTTCCCACTGGTCGCGATGAATGGAACACAGTTCGCCAACCTCCAACCCTAGAAATTTTCCCCCGAACCCTGTAACGTCCATCTCAAAACCTCATGTCTATCAAATTGAATAACTTCTTAATGTCTACTTATTATGGAATAATAAATGTTTGATTTCATTTCCAGATTCGTAACGGAATTCATAAACCAGCAGATTCTGTTCTTGTGTTGTGCACTAACCAATCCCCTATGTTTCGACAGAACCTGTTTCCAATGTCATTGTTACATCTAATACTACCAGACTGATTGAGTACAGTGACACCGTCAGACTAACCTGCTCCGCAACAGGCACGGATGTCTCTTACCTGTGGCTTGAGGAGAATAGCAGGGTAATTCCTGGCGGCAGGATTGTTCTGAATGAAGATAACAGCACACTCACTGTTTCTGGAGTGCTACGGACAGACGGAAGTTTCACCTGTAGAGCAAGCAACATGATTAACGAAATCACAAGCTCTCCGTTTTCTCTTCATGTCAACTGTGAGTGTCCCGAGTCTCCGGTAGTTACATATAATATCACAGTTCCTGCGAGATACGGGGTTCCGGGAGTGTGTGAATACATTAGTGATCGTTGCCTGAGGCATTGACCACTACCGACTAACACTGGGACAACTGAACGGTTAATTAGGAGACAGATCCAGGTCCATCTCGGACGCTGGGGAATTAAAATTAAGATTTTAAATTTCCAATCCGAGTCACATTACGGCGGCGGTTAAACTACCACTATGTCGGTTCACTTCTGTAGTTCAGGTGAAAGAAAGGTGCGGGATAGCCGGGTCTGTCCGGCATGGGTCTTCACACAAAACAATCCATTTTGAACAATTCCAATGCCCACAGTTCAAAGGCAATTGTGATGTTCATTAAATCTGGATTTGACTCTGCTGAGCTCTGAGTTTCACTTCAGTTCTATTCATTCATATCCAAATTATCTCTTCAAAGCTCTTATTCTGGTTTGATACTTTTTCAACTCAATGAAAACTGATCTCAACTTGGTACAGTGAAGACAAATGGACCATTGGATCTCCGGCGCTGTGTAAGGCCTTTTAGGGACTTTGATAACAATTCCGTTCACCGGAAGGGACAGGGGAAGTTCAGAGTGTAAAACGCTCACAGTCCTTATCAGCCCCACAACCCTTCTGGCAAATGTCCATAGCTACGACGAGGTGGGGATATCTTCCTTCAGTGCGCATGTGGAAGCGGGAAGCTACAGCTGTTAGATCTGGATGAAAATCACAATCTGCAGTGGTGTTACTGCCACCGGTCCTCACTGATAGAGACTAAACCTAGAATATTGGAACTGAAAACGGGTCCTACCATAACACGCTGTAAACTGGAGTGTCCCTATAATTGCACACGTGGTCAGTGACTTGACAGTATAGTGTGGGCCCACATGACATTCGGCCCGAACCCTGATTACATGAGTTATTCAATCTGCACTCCTAGTTGCCTTACCTATCCCCGCAGAGAGACGCTGGGTATTTCGTTTGGAAAGGTTTCCTGAACTCTTTACCACAATACACACACATAGGGAAGTTGTACAAATCGATACACTTATGACTGGCGTGCATTGTATTCAGGTTGGAGGAGGAGACGGGTTTTGCGATATGAGGTAACTGTGCAATTCATAGTTTCATAAGACGTGGATAATCTGACACAGTGTTCCGACTCTCCTCTTTCCCGCGCGTGGCTTCCAGACGGATGCATTCGCCGGTGTGTAGGAGCGCTTTCTCTGGTAGTGGGCTGTTCTTCCTCTTCCGCTGAGGAACTCTGTTGCATTTCCTGTGTAATTTGTTGCAATCTCTTTTGTCCGTTTGTTTTAGACGGACCGGATCGTCCATATATCATCATTCAACCGGACTCTTCTTTTCACGTTGCCGGAAGCTCCCTCAGGTTAACATGTTTCACAGAGTCCCGCCCAGATGCTGAATTGAATTGGAAACTGAATGGTGCCTCCCTACAAAGTGGACAGGAGGTCATCCTCGACAGCATCTCTGTGAGATACACGGGAAAGTATACTTGTGAGGCCTCTAACAGGGTTACAAAAAGGATCAATGCCTCAACCACGGAAATCATTGTGTTCGGTAAGTAGTCCGTTCTTCCCTTTGTTGAGGTCCTATAATTAATAGTGTTGGTGCAGACTGGCCCGTGTAATCCAACTAAATGCCTGAACCCGATTAGAATACTGACTAACAATGTCAATCCACAACGTTGCATATTGATGAATAAGAGTATTGATGAAGATGAAAATTGGAATTGTTCTGGCTTGCTGATTAAATTACAAATGTTTACTTGCTGCAGTTAAGACCAGAAGGACGTAAGCATTGGAAGGAGATTTAGACCATGTAGCCAATGGAGTCCGCTCCGCCATTTCATCATGGCTGATCCAATATTCCTCTCAGTCCCAATCACAGCCGTTTCCGCATATTCCTCACGTCCTGACCAATCGAAAATCTATCATCCTCGGCTTTAAACTTACATAACGATACGCCCTCTACAGCTGCCTGTGGAACATAATTCGCAGATTCATCACGCTCTGTCGAAATAGATTCACTTTCGCCTTGGTTTCTGAAAGGATACCACTCTATGCACAGGTTGTGCCTTCTGGGATTAGACTCTCCCGCCATGAGAATCATCTTTTCCACATCCACTCCAACAAGGCCTTTCACAGTTCGATAGGTTTCCATGAGGTCTCCCCACATTCTTCTGAACCCCAGTGGGTAGAGGCCCAGAGCCATCAAACCCTCTTCTCCCGTAAAGCCGTTCTATCCTGGGATCATTTTTGCGAACTTCCTTGGAAACCCCTTCAGTTTAATCACATTCTCTCTCAACGACAAGGGTCCTAAAATGCATCACAATACTCCAAGTGAGGCCTCACCAGTGCTTTATCAAGTTTCAGCATTACATCCTTCCTTTTATATTCTAGTACCCTTGCAGTGAATGCTGACATTGCATGAACCCTGATACCTGAAACATCCAACATATCATCAGTGTGTCCCACGGTGAGGGCTGATGCAGTTTGTCCGCCAGTTCCTTGTTCCCCAGTACTACCTCTCCACTATCGTTTTTGAACGGCCCGATATCCACTCTTGCTTCTCGTTTCACACTTGATGTACGTTGAGATACTTTGCCGATCTTCATTAATATTATTGGCTGGAGTGCGTTCGCATTCACCTCTACCTTCAAAACGACTTTTTAGTTGCCATTTGTTATTTTATCCAACCTCCCAATCATCTGACTTCCCATTAATGATTGTTCCATTATATTCCCTTTTTTTGACCTTCATGTTGGCTTTGACTTCTCTTCTTCGCCACGGTTATGTCAGCTCTCCTTTAGAACATTTCTTCCTCCTCTGCCGTCATCCCCCGCCAGTGTTATTTTTCAATTAAATCTGGCCAACCCGTCTCCTGTGCTTCCCTAACTCCTTTTAACCCACTGTAACACTGGGTCATCTGACTCTTCAGCTTCTCCTTCTCACATTTCAGGATGAAGTCGATCATATTATGATCACTCAACCCAACATTCTTTTTCCCATAAGTTCTCTGATCAATTTCGGCTCGTTGCACAACAGCCAATCCGGAGGAGCCGACGTCTTGCCGAAATCTGGCTCCGCCAGATCTCCACGGATCCTTCTGTCCATCTGGTTCCCTTCCAAATGCAACTCCACTTAGGAACCAATCGTGCAGCAACAAGAAGCCTTCCTACAGGAATGTTTATCCCTCCCCAGTTCAGGAGCAAACCCGTCCCTTCTCTACAGGTCACAACTTCCCGGGAGGAACCCATGATCATAATTCCTATGCCCTCCCTCCTCCGCCAACTCCTTAGCCACATATTAAATAAAAAGTCACTCTACTTTTGGCTTCAACAGCAGGGGGCACGGGTTTTTTTATTTCACATGGTCCACGGGACAATTAAACTGTAGCCAAGTGCAATTCTGTTTTAGTCTGCTTTGATGGATAATGTATATTCTCACTGCGGGAAAGTCCAAGCATTGAGGACCATCTGAAACGGGAATAGGTTGCTCACCGTCCCCTTGGGTAACAGCAGTAAAACTTTAAACTCAGTGCCGGCGTTTAGTTCAAGCTGGATATCGAACCACATAGGGATAAGAACTGGGAATGCCGACGATATTGAGTTGGCAGCATCCAAATATTATGTTCGTGATGTAGATAAAACCCCGTGTAAATCTATTTGCATTTACATTGTATTTACAGAGACAGTGACTGGGGTTACTGTGGTGGTCAGTGATCCCACCCCCCTGGAAGACCCCGATACCATCTCACTCAGCTGTCACGCGTCGGGCACTGTTCAGACACGGACATGGTTCAAGGATAACCAACCCATCCAGGAAAACGGCAGAATATTCACATCTCCCGACAAGGCGAAACTGACTATAATCAGAGCTAACAGAAACGACGCAGGGACGTACAAGTGCATCGCCAGCAACTCATTCAGCAGTGGCGCTGGAGAGACCAACGTGCAAGTTTACTGTAAGTACACAGTTAGTCAACCGCGTTCATTTGTATCAGATATTACACTTACCAACATTTGCTCTCATCTTTTCAATGAAGAGAGAAGGTCATAATATCCCGGATCCACCAGGATTTTACTCTAATCAACACTTTTTAAAAATTTTATAAATGGATCAGAGAAGTTCAGAATTGTACCGGAGCGTCCAGTTGTGTCCAATATTGTGTCAAACCTGACATTAGCTTGCTTTGCTCTGTCAGTCCGCTGTGGTATATATGCATGGCACAACGGGAACAATCTCCTGTAGACAGGGCAGGAACTCACCCTTGTGTCAGTGAGCTCGGTTGACGTTGGGAGTTATATATGTCGGATTAATAACGGCGTAACCAACTGGACCAGTTATCTTAAAGGGTGTAATTAGCGCACAAGGTGAGTGAATGTGTCTCTCATTCGTTCATGTAAACCCGATGATCAAAGATCCAAACCATTTCCTTCTCACGCTCTCCTCACGCCCTACCTTCACTCCTCCTTCTAAATGGCCTACCAGAATAAAATAATAATTGTTTTAAATTGATTCAATATCGAGACCAGCGACCAGAAGTTTCCGGAGCCTGGATAAATTGTCATTTCTTAATATAGATGAGTTTTCGCCATGTAAAATATATGCTTGTTTTCTGTGTCATCACCAAAAACAGATGAAAACTGCACCTTCCGGGCTGGCGCGATCGTGGGCATTATATTTGGTTTACTTATCATGGGCCTGGTTGGAGGATTCAGTGGATGGCTGTTCGCAAGAAAAGCTGGCGGGTAAACGCATATCTCTACGAATTCCGTTCCTACCTTTAATGATTGAATGTGAATTGCGGCAGAAACGACCTTAGCTGGGATCAGGGTCTATCTGTGGACAGAATCAGCATTCCGCCTTCACGGCGAAGTTGTCTGTCCGAAATTTGTCTGAAAGAGGTTTGCGTTCAGCAATATGTGTGTGAACAGCATTATCTGTCAAAAAGGCCAAAGCATTTTTGTCTACTTATCCCATCTGTCGATGCTATCGAGCTGGACTGGTACAGGGCATCCGATAAACAAAACGTTATTAAGGGATATCCGGAGAGACTCGAATGGAATTATAGGGGCCATTCTCATTCGGTGCATCAGCGCAGGAAAATAAATTCCTGACGAATTATTTTCTTGTCCTTTGTTTCAGTTTATTCAGCATCAAATATCCACCGAAATCTAAATATGGCACGAGCAGGAATCCCGGAAGGAAAAGTGAGTGAACTCCGTTTCAACTGTTCTAATACTGAGTCCAGGGGAATCTTAACATTTGATTTTAATTTGGGAGCTCATAGTCCACTGAAGCTGGAGGTGGTCATCCGAGTGAATGGTCACGGATGATGCGACTTTTGCTGTTGAGTTTTCCAATTATTTTAGCTGAAAACTTCTGCTGAAGATTACAATATCAGCGAAGTAATGGGATGGTAGTTCATGCAACTTAAATTCTCTTCATATTGATCAATATCGGCCCTCAATTCCTGGTTCCGGCGATTGGTGGGAAGGGAGCTCATGCTATCAATGGCTTTTTCTTCTGGACCGGTTTGACGTCTGCTGTGTTCAACAAAGCCTCCTGACGCTCTGCACCCTTGTGCCATATCTATTTTGTTTCCTCAGGCACCTTCGATACAAAGACTGTAAACTCATCGGAATATTATGAAAATGTCCAAATGGATGAACAGGTTGGATGTTTGCATTATGTCCGTGATCTCAGTCATTTCTCTGCAAAGAGAAGATAAGAACATCAGTAATGTGATGGGTAGCGTCCATCGGGCCCTGCGGCACAGACTGGGCATTTAACACGATCCTGGATGATCGATCCCGGATCTTATTTTCCGTTAATGGAGAAACAACACATTATATTCCGCAAAGTAGACCCAAACCTGATGGCATGAACATCGACCTGATCCCACCAATATTTCTGTTCACTTCTCTCTTCTTCTATTTTCCACTCCGGCCTCTTACCTCTTCTCCTCACCTGCCCATCAACTCCCTCCGGTGACCCTCCTTCTTCCCCTTCCCCTGTGGCACACTCGCCTCTGCAATCGGATCACTGTGGTTAAGAATGAGTATGGTGTATTGACCTTCATCAATCGTGGGATTGAATTCAGGAGCCGAGAGGTAATGTTGCAGCTATATAGGACCCTGGTCAGACTTCACTTGGAGTACTGTGCTCAGTTCCGGTCGCATCACTACAGAAAGGATGTGGAAGCCATAGAGATGGTGCAGAGGAGATTTGCAAGGTTGTTGCCTGGATTGGGGAGCATGCCTTATGAGAATAGTTCGAGTGAACTCGGCCTTTTCTCCTTGGAGCAGAGGAAGATGAGAGGTGACCTGATAGAGGCGTACAAGATGATGAGAGGCATTGATCGTGTGGATAGTCAGAGGCTTTTTCCCAGGGCTGAAATGCTTGCTACAAGAGGACACAGGTTTAAGGTGCTGAGGAGTAGGTACAGAGGAGCTGTCAGGGGTAAGTTTTTTTACTCAGAGAGTGGTGAGTGCGTGGAATGGGCTGCCGGCAACGGAGGTGGAGCCGTATACAATACGTCTTGTAAGAGGTTTTTGGATCGGTACATGGAGCTGAGTAAAATAGAGGGATATAGTTAAGCCTAGTAATTTCTAAGGTAGGGTTGTGTACGGTACAACTTTGTGGGCAGGAGGGCCTGTATTGTGCTGTAGGTTTTCTATGTTTCTACGTTTTACTTTTTCTTCAGCCTTTCCCCCTTTCCCACTCATCAGGCCTCACCTCCCAGCCCGTCCTCATTCCGCTGGCCTCCATTTTGTCCAGGCGTCTTCCTGCCTTCTTCCCAGCCCAGTAGAAGGGTCTCTGCACAAAACGTGAACGGATTAATGAATTCAATTAATGATGCCCGACACTCTGAGTCCCTGCGGCATTTTGTGTGTGAGCTTCCAGCAGCTGCAGAATTTCCCCAGAATTCCCCAGAATCCATAACTCCTGAGTGATGCAAAATCATATCTTACCCTTGCTGTAATATATTTCATGAAAGAGTCTTTTAAAATGTCCGATCAATGTGAGTAACACACACACACACACACACACACACACACACACACACACACACACACACACACACACACACACACACACACACACACACACACACACACACACACACACACACACACACACACACACACACCGAATCAGAAACACGCGGTGCAGCGAATGGTGAACGAGGCAATATTGTCCCAAGCACGAACTAATGTGATACATTGATACTCCCGGGGTTTATCGGCGGAGAGTCAGAATACAATTGCTGTGAACTTGTTTGAACGTCTCAAAAATAACACGTAATCTCTTTCTAGGGTGCAAGGAACAAAGCGCAGGATGGAGACTCCACTTACACGGTAAGGGAAACATTTGCGTCAATCCCTTTTGGAAGTAATTGTTTCCACTTCAGAACCTGAAGTGAGACTCCCGACAGCGAGAATGTCGAAGTTTCAGTAACGGGGGGAGGCAGAAATGGCGGAGGAACTCATTAAGTATCACGTGTTCGCCTTCACTGTTGAGGGCACCATCAGTATGACAGTGTCAGGACACGGAAGTGGTTGCAGCCACTATAATAAACAGAAAATGCTAGGCAATCTGGAAGGTGGATAAATAACCTGGGGTGAATGGATGAGATTGACTGCACGCCAGGGGTCTGAAATAGGCCGCTGAAGTGGTAGTAGAGGAATTAGTACTCATACCATCATGGAATTGTATTGGAGTATTGGAAATTTGCAAACATCACTTTGCTCCTCTTGAAGAAAGGGAAGTAAACGACAGGAGCTAATACGCCTGTTAGCTTGAGGCCTCTGTGTACTGCGGTTTTGAAGAATGAAAGGGTGACCTCATTGAAAGATGAACCATGGGAAGACCTACACTGACTGGGCGTGGAGCGATTCTCTGAACGTGAGAGAGGGGGTGCTGGTCTGGGACCAGAGGGCGGCGCTATAGAATGCATGGTATAGAATGGATGGTGTGAGTACTAATTCCTCTACTATGGAATGCAGAGAACCCTTCAGAAGAGAGCGATGAGGAGGAATATCTTTGGCCGAAGTGCGGTGTATCTCTGTAATTTGTTTGTCCCTTATGGCTCTGGGGACAAAGGCCCCGGGTTACGCGAAGCAACGTTGATAGTTTCAAGTATTGCAGAGTGAAAGCAGATGATTGGGGTTGGGAGGGAAAATCCATCCGTCATTATAGAATGGTGGAGGAGACCAATGGACCGAAGGGCCGAATTCTGCTCTTGTGTTTTATGCTCTTGTGAACTTATAGTGCCTCCTGCGATATTTAATAATCATAACTGTGTCTCTGATCCTCTCTTCATCATGGCCTGACTGTTCCGTGTTTCTCTCAGACACGAATTGTTAAGAATGCGCAGGTCCTTCTCAATGTTCTTCGAATTCTTCTCTGACACATAAATGCTTTCGGTAATAATTTTTACTAACCCTGCTGATTTCCTTGCGTTAACAGGGTCTTGTCCTGGAGTATCGATCTGTATACGGTGATCTGAACAGGTATGTGAACCGAATCTGGGGCTGCCGACGCATAATGTCACTTGTAAAGGAAAGGTATTCACTAATTTCAAGCCGATGGGCCGTGCAGGAATTACCCTACCGCTTAGCCCTCTATGGTTCTGAGCTCAATGTACCAATCTCAGAGTCTCTTGAAAGCCCCATTGTATCGACCTTCGCTCGCCACGCACCCATCACTCTCTGTGTGAAAAACGTACCCCTGGCATCTCCTTGTACCTACTTCCGAGCACAATAAACCTATGCCCATCGTGTTCGCCATTTCAGCCCTGGGGAAAAGCCTCTTGCTCTTGCACGATCAATGCCTCTCATTATCTCACACACATCTGTCAGGTCACCTCCCATCCTCCGTCGCTCCAAGGATAAAATGCAAATTTCACTGAACCTATTCCCGTAAGGCATGTTTTCCAATCCAGGCAACAGCCTTGTAAATCTCTTCTGTTAATCGGGTTTGTCATCGGTCGCTGAAAGGCCCGAAGTGATGACTCCGCGCTTTATGGCTGAATAATAAATGCAATAAAATGGAAAACGGTGCTGAAACCCTGAGTTGACTCCTGATTGCTGCGTGAATTGGCACAGTGAATGTTTATCAATCCGAGACATTGATTCAGCCCCCTTTTCCAATGTTCCTATACGCCGAAATGTGACGTCGCTTCTTATTTGCAGAATGCTGATTGATCCCATAGTTTGATCACTTCATGTGGTTGTTTCATCAGTCTCCCTCGTGTCGGTGTTTCACTGTAATCTCGTGAAGTGATTTTTGTTGAACTTGTATCTCCGCCACAAAACAACAGACTGAAGGCCATATATCAGTGATGATGGACTTGGTGTTGATTTTAAATTTGATCCAGGCACCCAGATCCAGTTGTTATCATTTAGATGGCTGAGTGAGGGGCAGAGAGGGTTAGCAGTACGGGGTGAGTTTCTCGGGCTCTGGGGGTAAGGGAGGTGGGCTGATTTTTGCAATATCATTGTGTGTTGATATACTACACAGCCAGCTTATTCTCTCCTCTGAGGCATATCTCAGCGAGAAATGGTCACCAGGAAAACAATTCCCAGAGGAATGTTTACATCAAAGTGTGGTGCGGATTGTTTGTATTTTAAGGGATGAGTCTGGGTGTTGTTGGCAAGGCAGGAATTTATCACCCCTCCCTTAACAAACCCCTCACTGAGCGGTTTGTGTTAGGGTCTCTCAAACATTCATTTCCATAAGATGTATTTTATATATTGTACATATATATCATATATCCATATTTGCCACAGATCTGACAGAAGGCTTCACCCAAACCAGGTTCAAACTTGCAATTTGTCCCGACAACAAATACGTACGACAAGTGAAAATATGATCTACACATGTGCTCGAGCCATGTCCCCCAAGGACATTGACTGTTCCATTGAGGGTGCAGACAGTTTCAGAGTTCTGGAAGGCGATAGAGGCCTGGGAGGGTTACAGAGACAGTGAGGAGAGTAGCAATCGATATGGATACAGAGAGAGAGTGTCTGTAGAGGACAGAAGGCCATAGAGAAACGGGGAAGGGTATAGTGCTTGAAGAGGGACAAAGAAACAGAGAAAGTCTGGGAAATGGAGGAGGCTCCAGATTGTAGATGCGGGGCAGGAGCGGGGTTAAGAGTCCGGGAGCTGTGTAGTGGTGCAGGTGGTATTGGGAGAAGGCTGTGGTTACAGAGAAACAGATGGGTTTTGCTGCCGGAGCACTCATAGAGTCGGATGGGCGTGGGGGCAAGATGTCTAAAGAGACAGTGAGGGTGTGCATAGAATGGTTCTGGTTTCAGAGAGGGAGTGGTGTAGAGGCTAGAATATCAGAGACAGGGAAAGTGCCCTTCATTTTGTACTGTTCTCTCTTTTTAAAACGTTCTGATGTTGTTTTATTTCCATTAACAGTCATGAATTATTAGGTCATTTATGTCCAATTATTGATGTTTCTCTCAGGGAGTTGGTATATAAACATGAAGACAGTCGTTCAGTCCACCCGGGACAGTACCTCTCCTCCACCATCAGATATCTGAATGACCTCTGGACCCATGAATACTGCCGCAACTTTTCTTCTCGTTTGATTTATTATTGAGGAATGCAGTGGAACAGAGAGATCTAGGAATAACAGTGCATAGTTCCCTGAAGGTGGAGTCTCATGTAGATAGGGTGGTGAAGAAGGCTTTTGGAACGCTGGCCTTTATAAATCAGAGCATTGAGTACAGAAGTTGGGATGTAATGTTAAAATTGTACAAGGCATTGGTAAGGCCAAATTTGGAATATTGTGTACAGTTCTGGTCACCGAATTATAGGAAAGATATCAATAAATTAGAGAGAGTGCAGAGACGATTTACTAGGATGTTACCTGGGTTTCAGCACTTAAGTTACAGAGAAAGGTTGAACAAGTTAGGTCTCTATTCATTGGAGCGTAGAAGGTTGAGGGGGGATTTGATCGAGGTATTTAAAATTTTGAGAGGGATAGATAAGAGTTGACGTGAATAGGCTGTTTCCATTGAGAGTAGGGGAGATTCAAACGAGAGGACATGATTTGAGAGTTAGGGGGCAAAAGTTTAAGGGAAACACGAGGGGGTATTTCTTTACTCAGAGAGTGATAGCTGTGTGGAATGAGCTTCCTGTAGAAGTAGTAGAGGCCAGTTCAGTTGTGTCATTTAAGGTAAAATTGGATAGGTATATGGACAGGAAAGGAGTAGAGGGGTATGGGCTGAGTGCGGGTAGGTGGGACTAGGTGAGATTAAGAGTTTGGCACGGACTAGGAGGGCCGGAATGGCCTGTTTCCGTGCTGTGATTGTTATATGGTTATATGGTTATTTTATGCTTCTTATCCTAGTTCATAGACACAGTTATCTATTGCTCTGATCTCCGCCTGAAAACAGCAGATTGAATGACATATGTCATGTAATGTATATGCATGTTTAATTCCCCCCCCCCACGTAAAAATGTCCTAAAAGGGTGAGGGTGTGATGAGTAAACCAAGCTAAAATGGTCCAGAGTTGACCCCCACCCCCCCCCCCCCATGAACTATGCTGCTAATGAGAGATGAGAGAGATATATGCGCAGATGAGGGAGAGAGAAACATGATTTAATATTATGTCTCCTTGACTGATAATTTACCTTTGCTGCAAGGACACTTTCTTTTCCTGCTTGTGAAATCCATGAAGAGACAGCAAGGGGGGACCGGGGCCTAATGGACGGTCGGTGCCCTGCAAGAGGAGATAAAAAGCAGGTCTGCGAAGACGTAGGCAGATACTCCAGGGAGGCACACCACAGGACACTGAAAGAGAGTTGTGCACCCACGTGAAGGTGGGGATTTGGAGGATCGATCAGAGGCTCACAGTGTGTGAAGGTGCGACCGGTAGGTCCACCCTTTGTGTGTCCACCCTTGCCTGGGTGACAGGTCTACCACTTAAGAACGGTCGTGCCTGGTATGATCACAGTTGGTCACCGCAACAGGAAGACAACGGGAAGATCCACGGCAACGGCATCACCTCTCGCGCGCTCTCTCTCTCTCTCTCTCTCTCTCTCTCTCTCTCTCTCTCTCTCTCTCTCTCTCTCTCTCTCTCTCTCTCTCTCTCTCTCTCTCTCCAACGTTACACCCGAACTACCTCGACCTAAATTGAACTGAACTGAACTCTTCACCATCCTAAGACTTTCCATTTACCCCTAGACTTTGAAAGAGCTTGGTTTTGATTACTATGTCTGCACTTCTGTATATATCATTGCTAACCTGTTTCATAGATTTGCATTTTTCAGTACTGTATTAGTTAGTTTACTAATAAACACTATTAGTTACAGTAATACCAGACTCCAAAGTGTATTCCATTTCTGCTCGTTCGGTAACCAGGTCACGGCGTACGTTACAAATCGGGGGCTCGTCCGGAACAAAATTGCATTAAGGACAAAAGTAGTGTTTAATCTCCTTGATCCACTTTCTTTTCTTGCTGATCTTCGTCTTCAGCTCTAGGTCATTTGTTAAGGTGGGGATGGAGTAGTTGGTAGTGGTGGGAGTGATGGTCCGGAGTTTCTCGTAGAATACTCCTGATAGGTTACTATTCTGCATTCTATAGTTTGTGCACAAATCGCCCATTATGTGCCGGTGGTGGGGGAAAGGAACTTGCATGTTGCAATTGCATTCGTTTGTTCTGTAGCAGGGTCTAACACTACACAGTCAGCTAATAATAGATAAGTCAGTGTGAAGAGCCTCACGCTCTCTCTCTCTCCCCCCCCCCCAACGTTACACCAGCAACTACGTCAACCTAAACTGAACGGAACTCTTCACCATCGTAAGACTATCCATTTACCCCTAGACTTTGAAACCGCTTGGTTTTGATTCCTATGTTTACACTTCTGTATATATCATTGCTAAACTGTTTCATATATTTGCATTTTATAGTACTGTGTTACTTAGTTCACTAATAAACACTATTAGTTACATAAATACCAGACTGCAACGTCTATTCCATTTCTGCTGGTTCGGTAATCCGGTCACGGTGTACCTGCACTACACAGGGTCTAACACTACACAGTCTGCTAATAATGGATAAGTCAGAAATACGAAACTGTGGTAATTACTCCCTCACAGTTCTGCAGCAGTTGTAATTGAACCTGAAATACGGTCAAATCAACCCATTTCCACCTCTATCGATCACTCCCCCCTACCCCCAAGATCACGGTGAACAAAATATACAAAGTTTTACACATCGATGTAAATAATAGCCTGTTTTTCCATCGGGGTTGGAGCTTGTACTAAGTATAATACTCACACCGCACACAGGACCCTCTCAACCCATTATCAAGCCTTGATTCAATTCCGTAGGAATATAATAAATATTAAACTATAGGCTACACAACCAATCTCCCTGCAAGTTTCCCATGCACGTTGATTCCACATGCACACGCACAGGCACACACACACACACACACACACACTCACACACACACACACACACACACACACACACACACACACACACACACATACACACACACACACACACTCTCACACACACACACACACACACACACACACACACACACACACACACACACACACACACACACACACACACACACACACACACACCGGGATGTTGGGATAGAACCCGTTCCTCGGGAATCCACTTCAATCAATAATCAGACAGTTCTTTGTACAAACGCCCAGTGCCCTGCAGGAACAAACGCACAATGCTGCAGGAATTTGGCAGTTCCAGCATCACCTATGGACGATGCAGGGCGATACTCTTCACCAGGACTAGAAATGAAGGGGACAATAAGCCAGAACAAGAAGAAGAGGTGAGGGGTCGTCGGGCAAACTGAAAGGTCCGTGATGGTGATATTAGCCGTGACCGCATTGTTGTTCAAACCCAGCTAGCGAGCAGTGCCTGGATCCAGTCCGTCCCCCGTGAAGCAGCAGCGTCACCAGAACTGAGGCCCTGCACGCAATCGCAGAGATCCCAGGAGCCAACGGGAGGATGGGGTGAAAAATTCAAAATGAAATTCAATCAGAATGAAAAAGTTTTACAAGTTAAAGCCTGCAATGCCTCGTTAATCTTTCATGAAGGGAGTGTGCAGCGGGAAAGACTGTCGGCTCTGTCTGGACTCCAGAAGATTATCTTGTGGGCAAAAGTGACGTTTCGTCTCCTTGTTCCTTATTTTCCTTGCTGACATTTGCCATCAGGGCGAGAACGGTCAGGATGGTGCTGGGGTAGTTGGTAGTGGTGGGAGTGCTGGTCCGGAGTTTCTCGTAGAATAATCCTGATAGTATACTATGCTGCATTCTGCAGACTATGCACACATCGGCCATTATGTGCCG
This sequence comes from Hemitrygon akajei, assembly GCF_048418815.1. Classification (NCBI taxonomy): domain Eukaryota; kingdom Metazoa; phylum Chordata; class Chondrichthyes; order Myliobatiformes; family Dasyatidae; genus Hemitrygon; species Hemitrygon akajei. The sequence continues at coordinate 6,318,637 of NW_027331938.1, read as the reverse complement.
GTGGTGGAGGAAGGGAACTTGCATGTTGCAATTGCATTCATTTGCTCTGCAGCAGGGTCTAAAACTACACAGTCTGCTTAAAATAGATATGTCAGAAATACGAAACTGTAGTAATTACCTTCTGGAGCAAACACGAGGAAATCTGCAGATGCTGGAAATTCAAACACCACACACAAAATACTGGTGGAATGCAACAGGCCAGGCAGCATCGAAAAGGAGAAGCACTGTCGACGTTTCGGTCCGAGACACTTCGTCAGGACTTCCTAATTACTTCCCAATAAGTTTTTTCAGCAGTTCCAATGAACCAGAAATACTCACAGAACAACCCAATTCTCCCTCCATCGATCACTACCCCCCCCCCCCTCCCACCCCACAGGCCAGTTCATGGTGAAAAACATACTGACTGTTTTGCAGGTCGATGTAAGTAATAGCTTGTTTCTCCATTCAGACTGTCGGCTGTATTACATAGAGTATTGACACCTCACTGGAGCCATTCTCAACACACTCCCAAGCATTGAATCAGTTCCACAGGGCTGCAGTAAACATTAAAACATAGGCCACACACCCATCACCCAGCAAGTTTCCTGCAACTCGGATTGTTTCCCATGTTTCCATCTATATATAGATGTACCGACTAGAGAGGATGCAATATTAGATCTCCTACTAGGAAACAAGTTAGGTCAGGTGACTGAAGTGTGTGCAGGGGAACACGTTGGTTCCAGGGATCATAA